>NC_133619.1:70225991-70545991 GCF_048593235.1 Sminthopsis crassicaudata | reverse complement strand
ATGGGGTGAAGTCTCCCACAAAATGGAAACAAAAAGCAAGGTGGATCAAAAAACAGAAGTTGTTTACAAGAAACATATTTGACATAGAGAGACACATACAGTGTAAAGATGAAAGGCTGAAAGAGAATTTCTTACGCTTCAGCTAAAGTAAAAAAAACAAAAAGCAGAGGTAACAATTCTCATCTCAGATAAAGCAAAAGTAAAAACAGATCTTATTCAAAGAGATGAGGAAGGAAAGTACATCTTGATAAAGGGTGTCATAAATAATGAAGTAGTAATGATACTAAATGTATATGCATCAAGTTGTAGAGCAGCCAAATTTCTAGAAAAGATTTTAAGCCAGTTACAAGAAGAAACAGTAAAACTATATTAGTGGGGGACTTCAACCTTCCCTTCTCAGAATTAGACAAATCTAACCCTCAAACAAACACGAAAGAAACTACGGAAGTTAATAGAATCCTAGAAAACCTACATATGATAGACCTCTGGAGAAAATTCAACAGGGACATATAGGAATGCACCTTTGTCTCCATAGTACATGGCATTTTCACAAAAATCAACCATGTATTAGGGCATAAAAATCTCATAATCAAATGCAGAAAGGCAGAAATAGTAAATGCTTTCTTTTCAGAACACAATGCAATAAAAATTATATTCATTAAAGGGGCAAGGGAAAATAGCTAAAAACCAATTGGAAATTAAATAATTTAATTCTAAAAGTGAGTGGGTCATATAACAAATAACACAAGCAAATTCTAAAATAAGAAGTCACTATGTAAAAAAAAATTGCTGGGAAAACTAGAAAATAACATATCAGAAACTTAGCTTAGGCCTACATCTCATACCTTATGCCAAATGGGTACATGATTTGGGCATAAAGGATGATACAACAAATCAGAAGAACAAGGGACAATTTACCTATCCCATCTTTGGAGAATGGAGGAATTTATGACCAAAGAAGTAGAGAATATGATAAAAGGCAAAATGGACAACTTTGATTACATTAAATTAAAAAGGGTTTATACAAACAAAACAAAACAAAACAGAAAGAAGATTAAAATGGAAGTAGAAAGCCAGGGAAAATATTTACAATCAGTGTTTCTGATAAAGGTCTCATTTCTAAAATATTTTTAAAACTGTGTCAAATTTATAAGAACACAAGTCATTCCCCAATTGATAATCAAAGGATATGAACAGACAATTTTCCAAAGAAGAAATTAAAGCCATCTATAATTACATGGAAAAATGCCCTAAATCACTATTGATTAAAGAAATGCAGATTAAAATAACTCTGAGGTACCACTTCCCACCTCTAAGATTGTCTAAAATGCCATGAAAAGATAATGATAAATCTTGGAGAGGATATGAGAAAATTGGAACACTAATGTCTTATTGGTGGAGTTGTGAAATGATCCAACCGTTTTGGAGAGAAATGTAGAACTATGCCCAAAGGACTATAAAACTGTGCATACTCTTTGACCAAGCAGTGATGAGTCTGTATCCCAAGGAAATCTTAAAGGAGGGAAAAGGACCCACATATGCAAAAATGTTTGTAGCAGCTCCTTATGTGGTAGCAAAGAATTGGAAAAATGAGTAGATGCCCATCATTTGGGGAATGGATCAACAAGCTGTGGTATATGAACATAATAGAATATTACAATTCTATAAAAAATGATGAACAAGTTAATTTTAGAAAAACCTGGAAAATTTGCATGAACTTATGCTAAGCAAAACAAGCATAACCAGGAATACATTATACAAAATAAAAGCAAGAATATACAATGATCAGCTATGAAAGACTTGGTTCTCAGTGGTTCAGTGAAATAAAGCAATCCCAAAAGACTTTGGACAGAAAATGCCATCCACATTCAGAAAAAGAACTAAGGAGACTGAATGTAAATCAATATAAACTATGTTCACTTCTGTTTTTTTTTTAATCTTTAATATGGTTTTTCCCTTTTGCTCTGATTTTTCTCTCCCAACATGCTTCAAGCAGTAATGTGTATTAAAAGTAAATAAATTCACTAGGAAAAAACTGTAATTTAGAAAGTTGAAGCAGCCAGAATAAAGAAAGTCACTAAAAAATCAGTTCATATATATGTTTATACATAGACACACACACATATGGTAACTGATGCTAACTGTATTTTTTAGTTATTTATTGCTCATCATTGCACTCACTGCTACAGATTGCTACCAGATTAAAAAAATAATTAACATATATGTGACTGAATTTTCCAAAACAGCACGTTTCATTTTGCTGATATAGACAGTCATTGAAAATACCTCTCTGAATAATAAGAAAAATCCAATAGTAATTCAATATAGAGTTATATCTTTTGGTTTTTACAGTAATAACATAAAATGAGAGACATAAGCAACTCTTGAGACTTTGTCCTTTCACAAAGAAAAAATGTAACTCTTTAAAGGAGAAAAAATAACCCATTATATTTCACTCAAAAATAATTATTTTAAACTGCAGTGTCAATTGTCATGGTTTATTTTTGGGTTTCTTTTTCTGCTTAACAGTCTTAAAAAATAAAGCGGGCTGTGAGTAGAAAGAAGGGCAGGAGTCAGGGAGAGAAGTCTATTTCCTTTTCTATAAAAATGATATGTGAACAAGTCTGTATCTGTCCATTGAAAATAATCTATGTGTCCATTCACTGAATTACAAATTACACTTTTCTGCTGTGGGGGAAAAATTGCATCAGATGTCAAGTGTGGTAGTCCATTGTATATGTCCCATTATACATGATAATGCTAGATTAGGACCTTAGATTTCTATCTATGTGATGAGATTTTGATATATAGCATACTTTTCCAACTTTAGTGAAAATGCTATAATGATGCCATAATTTTAAAGTCACACTTAATATATAATGGTATGTTTAAATGATACATACAGACTCATCCTTATGAAAAGTGTAGCATAGAAAAATACAGTCTTTCATAAAGTATGATTCCATCAGGAAAATAGACACTTTAAATGGTCAAAAAAGGGTTGTGGTGGAAACCACTACCATTTTAAATAAAATTAACTTATTTCTCACTTTTTCAGCCATGATATCAGTGAATGACAGAAATATATATTTGTATACTTATTTCTTTAAAAATACAAATTTACATTATGGACTTGGTAAAGTCAAATAACATTGTAAGTAATTTACCTAATTTTGCTGAATGTATGAGAGTATTATAGTATAATAAAAGTAATCTCAAAAGCAGGTTTTCATAATCTAAAATAGAGGTGGTACAAAGGATTTAGCATTGCTCCTGGAATCAGAAAAACCTGACTTTAACTGTGACCTCAGACAAGTCCTAACTGTGTGATCTTGAGAAAGTCATCTAAATCTCTATTTGCCTCAGTTTCTTCAAATGGAAAATGGAGGATAATAAATAATATCTTTTCCATAGCTATTACAAGGACTAAGTGAAATTTAGAAATGTAAAGTGTTTAAAACAGCACCTGGCACATGCTGTGTGTTATATAAATGCTAGCTACAATTATTATGATTTTATTATAATTATTAGAACAAGGTGTTAAATAAAGACTGGTTGACATCTAAGAGGATTTTTAGTTGCCTCTTTCAACCCAACTGTTTCTAAGGCATCCACATTTATTGCTCTAATAAAAGGCAGAATACACCAGAAAATAAATTAGAGAGGCAATTATATAAAAGTGTCTACTTTGTATTATATTGGAACCTAGTATATGTTGTTATATACTATATTTTACAAGGTTTTGAAACTAGTAAAAATCTGAGACAACAAAACGACCAGTTAATTCAGAGATGGGGGAGAAAGACAACATTTGCTGGGTATTATTAGGACAAAATAATCCTTCCATTCATGAAAGTTCACTTGCTAATTTGCTGCTTTGATGCCAGGTAGACAAAAGTCACAAAGCATAATGTTTTGTTCCGTTAAATGGATTAGTTGCTCATGGGTCTGTATTTATGTCATGCCAAATTATGGTTCATTGTGGTCTATATGGATTGGACTGGTTTATTCATTCATTCATTCATTTTACAATTCTATTATGTACAAATTGCTATTCTTTTTAAATATATAATGCTATCGTGTAAATTGATATTTTTTCTTTTTTCCCTCTTCCTAATTCTGCAGAGATGCAAATAGGAATATACACACATGCATAAGGATGATTTATTTCTAATTTTCTAATTCTATGTGCTATCCATATTCTACAAATTCCTCTAAATACTCCTATATAATATCTCTATATGTAAAGGTGTCAAATAAGAATGTAGATCTTTGATCAATCAATCAACATGCATTTATGAAATGTCTGCTTTTGTTCCTGACATTTTTCTCCTTAAATGATATATTTCTCACACTGACTATTCCAAAGGGAAGGAAGTAGGATCGGGAGGAGCTTAGGAGGAATGGCAAGATCAGCTAAAGGGAGAAGACTGTAAACTTGCCTGTAATCACCATGGACTATAGCACACAACCATTCATACCCTGATCAAATTGGCAGCTTATTGAATCGCTTAAGCTTCTGTAGTCAGAAATTGCTTCAAAAGAGGAGTGAGGCGGAAACAAATTTTGTGGATCTTGCAACTGAGTTAACAAAGTGATACCTTGGCTTCCTTGAGCTGCTCTAATTCCTTCTGTAATTAGCCATTCTTGGGAATCAATCTCGGATACAGCCATCTGATTGTTTGGGGAGCAGGAAGGGAGGAGGTGGCCCCCTTGGAAGGAGGCTGGGGTGATGACTCAGAGTCTGCTTTGGCAGAGATGTGATTCCCTGAATGCAATGTCTCTTCATGTTGTTTTCTGCCCAATTAGAACTAGGATTTTTTTTTCCCAAGAAAAAATGAATTTCTGTCTCAAGCCCTTGACTCTTAATATGGCTAATAAAGAATTCTCAGTCAGCAATCTACAGAATGGGGAAGCTGGGGATAATACAACTGGGCAGCTTTTTCAGGCAAAACAAAACACCAAGGAAGAGGAATAAAAAGGCCAGCAAACAATATAAGCTTTCCCATAAGACTCATGCTATTTTAAACATTTTTTTAAAAGGAAAGAAAAAAACAAGCTACAAGAGCTCAAAGTATAATAACATGAGTTTGGGAATTAGATGGCATATTGTATCTGTATTATTTAGTAGGAAATCAACAAGTTCTGTGGCAAAGTAGAGGAAACTAGGAAATAGGGTCAAGGCCACTGACACTTGTGGTGGCTGATTAAGCTGTGAGCAGACTCTAAATAAATTCCATCCCCCAAAGCACCCTCATTCTGACTATTGAGGCTGTCTTGCATGCTATGCATGCAATAGGAGACTACTACCAAATCTACCACTGGGCATCAAAGCTTCTGCACCAGACAGAGAGAACAGACTTCTAGACTGGGATGCTGGCAGGGGTCACTGTTTGGGGACAGAAAGAAGCTTTAAATACAGATCAGCACAAATCTGATCAGAACAGGCCTTGTGCAAAAGTGAAGAAAAGAACCAGGATTTCATTGTTTTAAAGGTAAAAGAAAATTACAAATATCTTAGTCTGCAGAAAAATAATTCACTCTCTCGCTTAGAACATTGAACAAAGACCTTAAATATATATATATATATATATATATATATATATATATATATATATATACACATACAGAATTCCTAACACGTTTTGTAACTTCAAAAAAAAATTCCTTGAGAAAATCATGGACATTTTGCTAACTGATATTCAAAGGATGAAATTTGCCAGGTAGAGACTTATTTTATTTTTTGTTTTTTTTTTAAATGTTTGCAACATAAAGAAGTATTTCTCACAAGAGAAAAATTAAGAAGCCAATAACTCTAATTGGACATTATTAAAAATGAAAAATATTATGGAACATAAGCCAAATATTTATCAAATTTTGATACTCTATTGAGGGATTTAGCAATATAATTTATACTATATTACTTCTATAATAAAAATTAAAATGAAATCACCAAATTGATTTCTATAGGTTTGTTTTTCATAATTAGGAAAGATTTCATAAGCAGATTAATATGTTACAAGACAAACAATTTACTTTTGTTTCAGAGTGCCTTCATCAAAATCTAATACTTTTTGTTGTAGGAAGTATTGCTCTTCTAAAGCTTTAGAAATTATGTTCATGGATTATTAGAAAAAGTGTTATCAACACATGTAAAATGTATGGGATTACCTGTCATGGGGGGAGGGAGTGGAAGGAGGGAGGGGATAATTTGGAAAAATGAATAAAAAAAAAAAAAGAAAAAGAAAAAGTGTTATCAGCCATCAAGGTCCTAGACCAATCAATAAATCCTGGGGATCATTAGTGTGGCAGGAAGACTTCAGATACTAGTTGGACAAGTCAACTAACCTTTATCTGTTTCCTCAACTGCAAAATAAGAGATCATAATAGCACTTATCTTGAAGGAATGTTGTAAGGATCAAATAAGATAATATTTTAAGTGATTATTAACACACTGCCTCACACATACTAGGTGCTCTAGAAATTTTTATTCTATACCTTCTCACTCCCACTACTACAGTCAATGAATTATACTAAATAAGTGTCAAATATTGCCAAATCATAGTTAGGTAAATAGGAAGATTACTGGTATCAATTTCCATAGAGTTACTTTTTTAAAAAAGTATAACAAAAAAAATACTGCCTTTAGACAGGAGAGAAAATATTTGTGAAATGAATATGGAGTTAGAAATAGCAATACAATTTAGTGTTTAGTGTTTATTATTGTATTTGTAACTAAAAACTGTGAGTAGAATATTTGGCCTATAATAGATACTTAATAAATGTTCAGTGATAGATTAATTACATGACAAATTTTCACCATTTTGTATGTAATTCCTGAAGATGCTAAAGCCATGAGTATGGTGATTTAAAGATAACAAGAGTGGGAGAAAATAAACCATGAGGTTATCATGGCTCCATTGGACAAGTTAGGTCAGAAAATACTTCACTATATCTAGAACAGTGATGCTTTTGGAGTATTCTTTTGGAGGTCCACTTAAATGATGCAAATATTCACCAAAAACAAACAGAAAGATTAATAACATTTAATCTCAATTTATATAGATACATGTATATCTATATGTGTGATTAATATAACATAATATTTGTTTAATTATTTTAATTATACATACATATAAAACATTTATATAATGCTTTAAGATGTGCAAATTGCATTACAACTGTCATTTTTGATCCTGAGAACAACCCTGTAAGACAAATACTTTTATTTCCCCCATCTTGCAGGATGAGGAAACTAATATGAGATTAATTAAGTATCTTGCTCAAGGACACACATATAGGAAGTATCAGAGGCATTATTCAAACTTAGATCTTCCCAACTAAGCATCCAATGTTCTATCTATTGAACCACCTAGCCGCTACATACAAAGTAGATTCATATTTCATATGGCAAATTATATGGCCCTATGCATTTCTTTGAAGAAATTTAACGCATTTACAATTGTAGACAAAGTAGGGACTAGTCAGATCATGGTTCCACTATAGCATCTCTAGGTAGGTTTTTGACCCTAAGATCAGACATTTAGTTCAGATCTTGCCATTATGGAAATTGTATTAAACCAACTCCTAGTTAAACATTATAGTATGGATGAGCAAAGACATATATTAAATGGACAAATGAAAAAGAAAGTTTAATTTTAACTACTTTAAAATCACTTACCTTACCATTTTAACTCATTATAAGAATATCAATTCATGATTCAACTCAAAATTCGTGGAAAATATTGATAACCAGATTTTGTTTTCTAACAATAGCCAATTCTCTCTGTTTCTGTCTCTCTGTCACACACACACACACACACACACACACACATACACACACACACACACCCAAAGCAACACTTTAAGACTTCCCTCTACAGTATCATTTTCTCAATTGCTAAGAAAGAAAATCATTTCCTCAATTGCTACTAAACCGACTTACTTAAGATTTGCCACTCTATTTTCTTTATTTTCTCCATCATAATAGGATGAAAACAGGATCAAGTAAAAGGCAAAAATTAAATCCAAAAAAGATCACCCCCTAAAAAAATCATCTAGCCATAGCTTTACCATATTTTAATTCGAATTGATGTTTTTGGTAACTAGGTTGGTCATATTACAAATCAGCAGAATTGGCCAATACCTACAATTTCATTCAAAAACATAAATTAAATGTTATGGTATTCCTCTCCCAAAAATATCTTAATTTCTAGTCTGTCCTTATGATGAGGAAACCCCAAAACTCTTAAAATCTCTTTGGACTCTGCCTTAGGGACTCTGCCCCACCCCAAGCACAAACAGTTTCCTCCTTATCCAAAAACCCATTGAATTCTATTCAAATTATAATCCAGGCTGAAGCTCAAGCAGGAAGCCAACCTGGGACTCCACCCATGGGCCCCTTCAGATGGTCCAAAGCCCCCATATTATAAAAAGGGCTAAACTGGAGTCCACTCTTTGCAGAGATCCCAGACATGGCATCCTTACACTGGTCATGTCAAGGATTTCTGCCCACTAGAACCAACCCTGGCTCTGGTGTTTTCCTATCTTTTAACCTTACTTCCAAACCCCATAATAAATCTCTTTTATCATTCTAGGTTTTTGGGTCTGTAAATTCCTTTATAGAGAACTCTTGCGCCACTACTAGACCTCATTTAACTCTGTATCCTTGTGCCAAATCCAAAGGGGATGCAGGGGAGCTCTATTTGATTCCCTGTATCCCGAACCTGCCACTAGACCTCAATTAAACCTAATTTCATTTAGGTACCCCTTATCTAGTTCTCATCACTTATACTAGGAAGCCCATCAGTAAAAACTGATTAATTTAGTTCAAGTATTTTGATATCACAAATGATTCCTGGGAGAAGGAAGAATTCATGACAATAAGACTTTGGGATAAGGATACTCTTTATCATATTATGATAAAAAATTATGTTCTTTATCATTTTGTTTCAAGATGACAAATATTAAATTTATTATATATTATTATATTAAAGATTAAAATTCAAACAAAAGGATAATTTGTTACTCTCCAATAATTTTTATAGCATAGGACTTGCTTCAAATCAGAAGTTTCATTTCATCCTATTCAGAGGTGTGTTGGATCAGGTTTTGAATAGGAGAACTGGTGTGATATTTTCAATTTGAGCATTCACACCTCTAAAATAATAATTTAAAAGTCAGGGTTTGATTTATTATTTTATTGATTGCCAAGACTTACGAAAATGATGAATAAAAAAGTAATCATTCTGATTAAACTTAAAAGTGTGTCATGATCAACAGGATAATTTCAGAGAGGGTTGGAGAGACTTAAATGAACTGATGCTAAGTGCAGTGAGCAGAACCAGATCATTGTACATGGCAACAATAAGATTATATGATAATCAATTCTAATGGATGTGTCTCTTTGCAACAATGAGATTACTGAGACCAGTTCCAATGATATTGTGATGAAGAGAACCATCTACATTCAGACAGATCTCTGGGAACTGAGTGTGGAGCACAATGTAATATTTTCACTTTTTTATTGCTGTTTGCTTGCATTTCATTTTTTTCCATTTTTTTTTCCTTTTTGATCTGAAATTTCTTGTGCAACATGATAATTGCAGAAATATGTATAGAAGAACTGCACATGTTTAATATATATTGAATTGCTTGTCATCTAGGGGAGGGAGGGAGGAATAAGGAGGGAAAAATTGGGACACAAAGTTTTTCAAGGATGAATGTTAAAAATTATCTATGCATATGTTTTGAAAATAAAAAGCTTTAATAAAAAGCAATAATTTTTAAAAAGTGTGTTTTGAGTGCTTTTCCCCCCAGAGAGCCAGTGGTTAAATATTTACAAACATATACCAGTTCCTATTACTATTTCATTTTATTATTGTCCTTCTCTTGTACCTTAATTTCTTCCTCTATCAATCCAAGTCTTCTTTTCATGTATTTACCTACTGAACTCTCTTATCCATATCACATTTCCCTTTTTCTTCATTTTACTTGCATTCCAAGTAGCTACATTTCTTTTTCTCCTGAGGATTCTACAGCTGGCCTGATTTTTGACCATTTAATGTTTTATTTATTCACATCTTAACCTATATTTCTGGAAGGATAAGAAATAAAAAATCTTATATGTATCATAAATTTATTTTTAATGGACTAATTTTTGTTAAAAATAATCTCACCCATTGAGTATCTCCTCTTGCAAAAACAATGGGGAAATCTCAATTACCAAAATGCCTTGAGAAGATTATAAAAAGGTAGATTCTCAAAATGGATCTACATTCTGTGGTAATGATACCATAGGAAAACTCTGATTGGTTGACATAACTGTGGGAGGAGCTTTAATTTAGTGCAGCACAAAGCCTTAACCTGGAAAATACTGAAATACTAGCTATGTAAATGATGCTGGCAGCAACTTGTTATAAGAGAATTTCTTGTAAGAAATTTTACCCCCAAGATATTTTTATGGAAATGATGAAAACTGATAAGTTCTTTACTACATTATCTGGAGCATTGAATCTGCAGCTTTTATAACTGTTTAATTTCCATTGGAATTACTGGGAATTAGGGGCTATAAAATTGTTTCTTATGCATGCTAATCTGTTAAATTGATAAAATAAAAATTGAGCCTTCATTTTAAATTATTTTTACATTGAAATGCCCTTCCCTCTCCTCATTCCCATGCAAATCTTAAGCAATTCTTTGAGGCCAAAAATTGAAAAAAAAACTACCTAAATTTATTGAATAGTTTATTTAAATATTGTTGAAAATGTAATTCTATACAAGTTTACAGAATAGATAAGGATCTTGTAGGCCTATCTCAAGTCATCTCTTGTGGTAACTGTAGTTAGGGGGGGAATTATTATACTCAAACCCTCATATAAAGAAGTTCATGGAATCATGGGATGCCATAGATGAAAAAAAAAGGTACAATTATGTAGTCTCAAGAGCTCCATAGAGGTTAAATTTCAATGAAAAAGTTGGAAAACTTTTAGAAGGAAGAAAGTTACATAAAACAAAGTAGGGAAGTATAACTCGCTAATTGATGAGAAGAGAATCCTGGAATGGTAGTAGAATGGGGCAAGGTGGAGGGCTGGAAAAGTTTGTTTTCTATAATACGATATTCTATGCAGCTCTTTTTTCTTGCTTTTTTCAGTCCTGTGTTATTGGAAAAGGGACCTGGGGGCAGGTAGGTAGCATAGTGGATAGAGTACCAACCCTGAAGTCAAGAGGACCTAAATTCAAAAGTGGCCTTAGACACTTAACACTTCCTAGCTGTGTGACTCTGGGCAACTCATAACCCCAATTGCCTCAGCAAAAAAGAAAAAAAAAAAAAGTATCTGAAGTCACTTTTGAAAGTGGTCACTATGATTACCCTAAATCACTTATGTGGAGACAATAATCAAGATCATCCAATAATAAAAGCTAATGGCTAATATTTCTCTAATAATTGTATATTACAAAGTATTTGCTTATGTTATCTCACTTTATCTTGATAGTCTGTGGTGTAGATAATGATATTTCATATGTATTTAGCTTCTTAAAATTTTCAAGTTATTATGTCCATTCCTCAAATGTAGAAAATGAGACTCAGAAAAATTTGACTCCCCTCAAATATAACATAGCTAGTAGCAAAGTTGAAATTTGAACACAACTCTTCTATATCAAAATCTCATATTTGTTTGTTTTTTCTACTACATCATGTCAAGAAGTCATAATGCAGAATAGTCATAAACAGTCCATGCAATTCTGATTCCAAGGAATTTGATGTCAAGCAAATCTTAAAATTAAGAATAAATCACTAGAAAATGTTTCTGACTTCAAATTAAGATTCCATATAAAGGAAAAATTAAAGATTAGTGCACAGTCTATCAAATTGTCACTCTATAAGCTTGTACACGTCTGTTACCTGTGACTAAATGGACTAAATTACAAGATCTCCTTTCTTTTCTTTTGAGAGGCTTTAAAATAGCTTCTTGAAAGGTAGAATCTAGGATCATAGGATCTAAAATTTGAGAAGAACTTATGGATTATTGATTTTATAAATGATAAGTCAAAGCTCTGATAGTTTATGACTTGGTAACACAGGCAGTAATCAAGAAAAATAATATTTAAACCTATTTTTTCTGACTTCAAATAGAATTTGTTAGATTTTTTTCCATTATTCTACAAGTTCTCTAACCTGAGTCCACTTTAATTTCATACTAGGGCATATTTTGGGGAGATTTAATCCTATGTTCATGTGTGTAACATATATGGACAAATATTCACATATGTGCTGTGTATACATGTTTGCACATGGGTATACATGCATATGCAACAATGTTTTTCCCTCCCACTCCAGATGCTTTCTGGACCTTCTTAGATGGTTTCTTGACTGAGCCATTTTCAACCTACTCCTGCCTTATTATTTTAAAAAATATATTGATTGCAGAGAAAAAGGGAAAAAAAAATATTTGGAGAGAAACAAAAAGACATTTTAAATAAATCCCTACCCTCAAGGAGTTAGCACACTAACTGGGGACACAAAATGTAAATGAAAGTTCAGTTGCAAGATGGGATATCTCATATATCGAAATGTCTTAAGAAGATTATAAACAGCTAGATTCCCAAAATTTGTCAGCATTCTGGGGTAATGATGTGATGAGAAAATTCTGATTGGTTAATATAACTGGGTGTGAGGGTGAGAGAGAACCTTAATTTAGTGTAGAGTTCATAGATTTCATTAGTACACCATATGTCACTGCCAGGGTCTGGAATATATCAAGGCAGAGCAGATAATAATGCCTGATATGATGCAATCATTTATTATATAAACTAGTCTAATAACCCCACTATATTACAAGTACTTCATGGGGAAAATCCATATTTTATTCACATCTGTGACTTTCCAATTCTACATAGTAAAACATAGGTATTTAAATTAAATTTGTCCAATAAATAATGAATTGCAATTAAATACAAAGATTAGCCAGATTCTAAATCCAGAGCATGTATATATTTATACACAGGTATATATTCATATATATTATGTCTATATGCATGCACATGTGTGTATATGTGCACATACACCACATGCAAGTTAAAGAACAATATGTCAGCCATATTAAAGACTGAATGGAATCTACCAGTTAGTCTCTCTCACACACACTCAATAACATGATTTCTTGGTCTTTCTTTATTAAGTACTAACAAAAGAAGGGAATGAATATAATCTAAGGTTTCTATAAAATTGGGCATAAAATATAGGCTTTCCTTTATCAATGCAGACCATATAAAACAACTTCTAATTGGGAGAAAGAGAAATTCTGGGCAATAATACTGAGAATAGAAGTAACTTCCACAGTTACAGTACATATATATATATATATATATATATATATATATGTGTGTGTGTGTGTGTGTGTGTGTGTATTCATATGTATGTATATATAGTATATATCTATATTTGAAGGTGTATGTATAGATGTACATATCTGCTCACTGGTTGAATGAAATCAGATTTTTTATTGTTGGTAGCTAACACGGCATTTAAATGCATTATAGCTTTTAATTAATGTCCAGTTTGGATCTGAAATATAGGTTAATCGGACATCATTCAAAGTGATTCACTCTTAAAGCAGTTTTCCTTATTCTGATATCCTACTTGAATAGTGAGAATTTAATCATCAAAATTTGTTAAGAAATTTTTTGATTATCTGATATTCTTTTCCAATGAATTAAAGAGGTAACAATAATAATGGTAATAAGTTTTCCCCATAACTATTAATGTTCAATTTGCTAAAAGATACTTTATAGAAGTTCTTTTAGGGATTTTTTTTAAGCCTTTAGTACAACTTGTTAAGCAATGTAATCAAGAATATAAGTACTAAGAATAATTTAGTAACAGTTTAAATCATTTTAGCAAGCTAAAAAGTTACAAAATCTGAGGTGTTTAGTGCTATTTTTAAGATGAGAGTTGTTGAAGTCTGATGAAATCAATAGCTGTATATATAAAATACCCATGATTTGATTTGAATAAATGTAATTGCTACAAACACAGATGTTTACATAGAAAAATTGAGGCAGATGTACTCTTTGCATTATCTGATTTTTAATATTTCAATATCAATAATAATGCTATTCATAAGCAACAATATACCTTTATTTAAGAAATTATAGGTTTGTTCAAGAAAGTATTTTAAAAAGTAGTTATCAAGTGTTAACACCCCTTCTTAAAATTTAGGGGGAAAAATGAAGGACATAAAGGATAAATGCACAGTTCTCCTACAGTTAAAAAAAAAAAAACAGTGTGAAAATGCAAGTTTTCCCATTATTTTGCTGAAAGCCACGACAAGTTTGAACTTGCATAAATGCAAATTATGCATAGAAATGGTTTCTATTCATTTCCTTCATTCTCAATCTCCAGACTGAACTGAAGAAACATGAATTTGCCAATTAAACAAATTTAAATACTTTTGTTTTATTATAATGAATATGTCAGATATTTCATTTTAAGGGGGAAAGTTGACATCTCCCAAAAATTAAGGTAGAGATGCCTAACAAATTTTATATTCATTAGTTGACATATAAAAAGATGCCCATTGGTTCTTCCCTAAATACTTTCTTTAGTCACTTCCAAGCAGTGAAAATTGTATGACAGGGAATGTATTTTACTTCAGTACAGGGTCATGGAGGAATTGTGTACTAATAGATCTAAAAAAATAATAGCTTTGGGTCAGTTAAACACACAAAGGGAGGAAACTAATCCCTTGCCCTCTTTCCACCAATGTCACTGGCTGATTGAGCTGTCAATCAATATGAAATCTGCCAGAGGCAGTTTTAATTGGTTAGTAGAATGTGCTGACTGCTCTGTTGCTGACTGATTGATAGCTCAGGGAGTATAGAGTCAATAAAGATTGTTGGATGATTCCTTCTCATATCTTTTCTTTTTTTATGTCCACATAAGAGAAATTTGGACAACAGATTGGAGATGCAAAGAGCATTATTCTGCTTCAAAAAAAGACAAAAAACAAAACACTTCAGAGCAAATCCTCATTTTCACACTGCTACCTGATTAATAACATCAGCTAAGGGAATTTAAGTACTAAATAGGGCCCAGGTGCCCCCCAAGAGGGAAAGTGCCTATTTTCTATCTTCCCCTTATTATTTGTAAAAATTTATGATCAAGTGAAATGATGTCTAAAAACTTGTTGTTTTAGTTTGTGTTAATGTTTGGGAGATTTCCCCTTCACAAACCTTAAAGACCTATATAGTGGCTTTTTAATTATAAATATTGGATGAATTGTTTAATAGTAAGGGATTGGGAAAAGGTTGAACTGCATGGTTGCTTTTTGGTGATCTTCAAATCTATGAAGAATGGCAACTTGACTTATGATTTCATTGATATTGGGAACTGTTAGGAAACTTACAATATATGTCATTATAATCTTTTTAACTTGTTATCTTAAATTCTCAGCCTTGGAAAGACTAAGCCTAGTGACAAGAAAGGTTAGGTGACTTACTCAGAATAACACAATATCTCTCAAAAGGGAGGATTTGAATTCAGATTTTTCCTTGCTTCCAGAAAACTCTTTATATCCTATTCTATGATCAACATCTCTGGCAATTTCACTCTATTTTTCAGTCATGTTCAACTCTTCATGAGCCCATTTGGAGTTTTCTTGGCAAAGATACTAGAGTGGTTTGCCATTACCTTTTCCAGCTCACTGAGACAAATAGGGTTAAGTAATTTGTCCCAGATCACCCAGTTGGTCAGCATTTGAGGACAGATTTGAAATCAGGACAAGGAGGCTTCCTGACTGTAACATGCTGTTGTCTCCAGAAACTGCCTATAGATCTCTGGTCTAGAGGAGAGACTTCTTCCTCCAGAGAACCGCCTCAAGTCTGGTCCAAACAAGACTCTCTATCTTTCAAGTGCTGCTCTCTTTCATCCTCCCAGAGAATGGGCGTGGGATAATGCAAGGGCTTCTGGGAAAATTACTTCAACCAATGAACTTGCTCCTCCCAAGCATGCAAGCTCCTCCCCAGGAATTCAAAGGGGTTGAACTCCTAGTAAAGACCAGAACTAGAGAATTGTTAAGTACCGACTTAGTACTTAGTAAGAACCTAATATCTCATCATCTCATTAGCACTTAGTAAGAACCTAACACCTTACTCTAGTTTCACTCTATTTATCACCTAACTGAACATCTGTGGTAATACATGTCATGAAAACATCCTTACTATGTAGCCTATCAGTATCAATATAGTATTTAAATCTATGATCCTTTGAAATATCATAGAATATTATATAGTAGGCTTCTGCTGTGCTTCATTAACTTAAATTTCTGCTATCACCTTGGCAAATGATGACCAAAAGTTCATAGAAGGGTAATAATTTAGTTACCAGACACTTACTGATGGATCTCCATGAAGCATTAATTGTGTTTTGTTTCTTAGGGGCAGAGAAGTACATATTGGTAAATAAGTGGCTTTACAATTGGAATATTTTATTAATCTCTCTTTCCAAGATAATATGAGGTAACACATGGTTCATTTTTGAGGAGCTTCTAAGTTATCTCAATAGCTAGAACAGAAGGGGACCTCTCAATATTATGAATGACTCAGTGAATAGCTAAATATTTAAGTGCCTAACACAATAAAATATTGATTTTTCCAGTCTTCAAAAAAAGCTTATACTCACATAAGAAGAGGCAACATATAGCAAAATGGATTGGTGAGGGTCAAGGAGCTAAGTTTTTGTTGTGAAGCATCAAAGTACTGGGAGTAGAGCCATGGAAAAGTAGATTTTTTTATACCTTTTCAGTAGCAAAGATAGAATGACTTGATTACTATTCACAGAATAAAGAGTTAACAAAGGAAAGTGGAGACAGGTCCATAGGTGTGTAAAGGGAGGTATGTGTGTGTGTGTGTGTGTGTGTGTGTGTGTGTGTGTAAACACACATACACACAGATTCACATATGAGGCTGCAGAATAAGATAAAATGGCTTCATTTGGTAGGTCTGGTCTCCCAATAAATGGCTCTGGATAGGATTCTATCTAAATAAAATTTCATATATAACATTCAGAGAAAAAAAAATTTCCCTAAAGACTGGAAATAAGTGCATCTAAAACAATTAAAAAAAAAAACATAGCCTCACAGAACTTCTGAATATCCAAGTACTTCTTTAGTAAGCAGACAAGCAAGTCTCAAGGAATTGGATAAGTGGTGCATGAACTAAGAGATGATTGCAGCCCCCTGTTATGATATTCTAACTTAAATAAAAGTAAGATGTAAGAAATATAGCAGCCTCCTCAACTTTGTAAATGAAAAACCTAGGAAATCTCAATAAGACTAAGAGGAAAATCTGAATCACCCATTAAATGTAAAACCTACAGTAACAATCTTTCCTACAGATTGGGAATTTGAATATGAACTAGCTTCCAATTTCTCCCTGCATTCCTAACTCGAGGTAATAGCACCTCTCCTGAACCTTGATTTTTGCCATAGGTCCAAGCTCCTTAATCCTGTCCCCTAACACCTTATCCTAAAAGACCATCCTACATTAGAACCCTATAAAACTCACCAACTTTATTGGTTTTGAAGAAAATGTCCAATTAAGGCTGACATTTAGCAGGATATCAAATTCCATTAGAAAGCCCAGTAGACCTATTTTCATCATTCTCCCTAAATTCCCTTCATCTTGTGAGCATCTTCACTGCAATAAAGTTGCTTTCCTTCTTCATCTAGTGAGTTACATGTTTCCTTGTACCACACCCTTTGTACTTCAAACCCTTCTTCTATGATAAGATAGAAAATTTGTATAAATGATGAGGCAACTCTTCCAGTTTCTATATTTTTATGTACTACATCTGGATTCTAAGTTCTATTCCAGAAGCATGTGAAAGCCTTAAGTGAAAATTTATCACAGAACCCTTCCCCAAATACAATATTCTTTGAAAAATATGACCTAATGTGGCTGTCTTCAACATTGAGATGATGAAAATTAGTTCCAATCATTCACTAATGAAGAGAACCAGCCACACCCATCAAAAGAACTATGGGAAATGAGTGTGGACCACAACATAGCATTTCCACTCCTGCTGTTATTGTTTGCTTGCATTTTTGTTTTTGTTCTCAGGTTATTTTTACCTTCTTTCTAAATCTGATTTTTCTTGTGTAGCAAGATAATTGTATATATAGTATTTAACATATACTTTAACATAACCTGCCATCTAGGGGAGGGTGTGGGGGAAGGAGGGGAAAAATTAGAACAGAAGATTTTGCAAGGGTCAACGTTGAAAAATTAACCATGAAAATGTTTTGTAAATAAAAATCTATAATAATAGAATAAAGATACTTAAAAAAAGGAAAAATATGGCCTAAGAGAAATTGTAAAGGAGTTAGGATATAAGCCACAAAGAGAATTAAGTGATTCAATTGATGGTCATAAAGTGAATGAAGGTAAGTGTATTGAAGCTATTTCATGGATGGTGAACAGCTCTTCTCCAATTTTGTTAAGGAAGTGAATATATATTTTAAATCTGAAAATGCAATTTGGGTAGTGAAGAATTTTAAACATTGGAATGTTTCCTGGTACAATATAGGATCTCTTTTTTTAATGTAAGTATGTCTTCAAATAGAGAATCAATTTTCATTATCTCACAGTGATCTGTACAAAGTAGATTAAGATGGATTTTGTCCTATAGACATTGCTATAATTCTATAACTTGATTAAATATACTTTCTGATTTTAAATGGGTTCTCTATAAAATTTTTCACAGTTGGAGTTTATGTACAGTCACACATGAAGGCAGAGGGCTAAAGTCATGAATGCACAAAGTTTTACAATTGTATAGTCAGTCAATAAACACTTAGTAAGTACCTATTGTGTGCCAGGTACTGTTATGAAGTTTTATTAAAGATTGTATTTATATTTAAAAGATCCCACATACAATTTTTTTCAAAGCAATGAGAGATACACGCAAAGTTTCTTACATACTATAACATGCTTTTACAATAAATCCATTGTATTTTAAATTTTTGGAATTTTTCATGCTACATTTTAAGTTTTATTATTATGAATACATCCTACACTCAAAGCCCACTCTCATTCACTATTCAGTATCTCAAATGAATAGGTTAATCTCTGTGGACACAAAGCTAAAACATTCCAAAAATGACTGTCAGTTTCTAGTATTCAAAAAAAAAAAAGACATTGGATTTACTATTCCAAGAAATTGGAATAAATTCTAATGCAGACATGAGAGCTATAGGGAATTGTGGTTATCAGTGGACAAGTTAGGTTCCCTTAAAGTCTGAAGATGTGTCATGAATGAGTTTCTATCAACATAACTAATCATTACTATTTATTATTGTTTAACTAAGATTTCTTTTCTACATAAAGCAGATAACAAACAGAAACGTCAATATACTAATAATAGTATAAACATAAAAGCTAGCACAGAAAATTATTTTAGCATGTGTTTTACAGTTTCAAGAGATACATATAAAGCAAATTAAGTGCTTTCTGTTGAAGAGATATTAAATTAAACACAATTAATAGAAAGATGCAATAAATGAAAAATATTGAAGGTTAAAATGTTCTGGCAATGCCATCAAAAAGAGATGTGATTAACTTCCTAAATCATTTTTCCTAATGTCTGAACAAGAATAATCATTGTATATGTGTACTTTGAGTCCCTCAGTTTAAAAAAAAAAAAAAACGAATCCCTTTTCAATATGTCACCAAGAAAGACAATTCATATCTCCTTATCATTACTGTGCTATTTTTGGCAAGGAGAAAAATGAAAATCAAATGAGCAGTATCATAATGACAAAGAATAACACAATGATAAAAAAAATCTAAAAAATGACAACTTTTTTCTCTAGGATTTTCTGATAACACACCTCACTCCACCATTATTATTACTTTCTTATGAATCTTCATACTTGTTGAGTATTTTTAATAGAAAGTGAAAAATTGCTCACATTATAAGCATTTATTATATGTTATAAATCGAAGTTGTAGTTCCATCTCTCTTCAGGATGAGCAAAAATGTAAAGAACTACCCTCACAATAGTGACTACGGTGATTAATCTCCATCAACTGAATTCCTTCTGATATAGAACATTTTTGAAGTCTTATTTTTTTCTGCTCTATTAATGACATATATTCTACTCTGCTCTGTTAATGAAATCTGTATCTACTACATTTGCTCTATGAAATCATTTGTTTTCCTTAAGAAAGTGTCTTGAGCATATTAAATTATGTCTTTTAATTTGGCATCATATATAAATTCTTTTGTCATAAAAATAAGTACTTTTTCTAATCATGCTAAAGATCTTATTTTCATGTTTAAAATAATCATTAATACTTTTTATAAATTTATGTTTCAAAAATAAGCTTATTTTATTTGGAATTCCAAGTGATTTATACATATGTAAACACACACAGAAATGCTGTCATCACCTTCATCATCAAAATACATTTGTATTACTAGAGTAGCCATTACCTTAGTTCTTATTATTGATCCAACCATTAATTTCTATTCATTTTCTCTATTTTATTTCTCACCTACTTGGATAATTACAATATGCAATACATATTATATATTTTCTTTTATCACTTTTTTCTGATACACGGTACACATTTCTGACAATAATTTATATTCCTGTGGAACATGCCTCTTCCTCCTCACAAAACTTTCAGGGATTCCTGCTTCTATAGGACAGTCAGATGGCTGAGAGGATAGAGTGCCAGGCATCAAATAAGGAGATCTGATCTCAGATACTTACTAGTTGTGCGACTTTGCACAAGCCATTTATCCCTATTTGCTTGATTTTCCTACTCTGCAAAATGAATTCGAAAAGGAAAGACAAACTTCTCCAGTGCATTTACTAAGAAAATCCCAAACAGTCATGTAGTGGGAGACATGCTGAAAATAATTGAACACTGCCTCTATGGTAAAATCTAAAATTCTTAGACTGACACTGAATCCCCTAGACAATGAATCTCCTATCAACATTTCCAATTCCTTGTCCAACAGAAGGTAATTTCTTTGAAGACGACTCTGTCAATTTTTTTTATATTCTCAGTACTATCTCTGTGCCTGCCTGAAGCAAAGTTAATAAACTTTTGCTAAATCAATTAACTGTACTTTTAGCCAAATGAGCCTATTTCTTGACAAACACATACTCAAAAATCTTACTTACTAGAAATAATTCCTTTATCATTATTTCTCAGAATCCTTGATTTTCCTTTCAAGTTTCTGTTTGGGATGCACCTTCTACATGATTTTTTTCCCTTATTCCCCTATCCTCTTACTTTTTATCCACATTTTACTTGATAATTATACTTACCTATGTGTGCTTTATATCTGATCAGTCTCTCTACTCACCTACCCCCTCCACCTTTAAAGAATCACAAAAGCTTGATAGAGATAGGAGATTTTTTTTTCATAATTACCAAAGGACACAGCACCTTGAACATTATTGGTTTTGAGTTGTGCCCAACTCTGCATGATCTCATTTGGAGTTTTCTTAGCAAAGATACTGGAGTGAGGACAACAGAATCGCAATAATGTCCAGGATCACATAGCTAATAAGCAGCTGAGGCCAAATTTGAACTCAGGTATTTCTGACTCCAGGCTCAGCACCCTATCTATTCCACCAGTGGCATTTAGATGCTCCCTGTCTTTAACATAAGATACTTAATAACTATTTTTTTAATTCAAATTGAATTGAAACAAGAAAGCTTCACACCAAGAAACAGTTCCCTGTAATTCTGAGAACAGAATCAGAATACAGTTTCTGAAATAGGAGATTTGCCTATTTGTGGAAATAAAATGCAGTTTTCAAGAAAACATAGATTTTTGCTTATTTTAAAAATCTAAATTATAGTCTCTGTCAATAAATAAGATGAAAATTTCAAGTATTTCCCTTTAACAAAATTGGTCATTTGAGGTTACATTCTATTTCTCTGAAGCTTTTTCCAGCTATAAGTTACCTCTCCTTCCAATAAGTCAATCAACAATCATTTTCCAACCCATCTCACTGTTTCTCTGTCTCTCTCTCTCTCCCTGTCTGTGTGTGTGTGTGTGTGTGTGTGTGTGTGTGTGTGTGTGTGTGTGTGTGTTTGAGTCTGTGTGAGTCTGTGTGTGTGCTTGGACTCCTTCCTCTATCACTTTTAATTCCCTATCATTTCTGGAATCAAATTTTAAAAATCTCTATTTCTCATTCAAAGCTCTTCATAATAAAACTATTCCTCAGACAAGATACTTCTCAGGTCCTAACATTTTCACTGGTCTCCTCCATGTCTGAAATGCTGTCTCCTCATCTCTGCCCCCCTGGATCCTTTCAAGTCACAGTAAAACCCTGCATCCTAAAGGAATCATTTCCTAATACCTCTAAATATAGTTATCTTCCCTGTGCTGGTTAGTTTTTATTTATTCTCTCTGTAGCTTCTTTGTCCACAATTGTTAGCTTGTGGTCTCCTCCATTAGAATGTGACTTCCTCAAGGTCAAAGATTATTGCTTTTCATTTTATCCCTAGTGCTTAGCACAATGTATGGAACATAGTAGACACTTACTTTCTGACTGATTGATATGAATTTCCATATTCTGGTTTGTATTCTAAATATTTCTATATCTCTTCTGCTAGACTGTAAAAGCAATACTGCGAAATAGAAAGAATATTGGACTTTTAATAAGGAAGCCTGGGTTTTTATACCATCTCTGATATTTACCTATCTGTATGGAGAAATTATTCAATTTCTTAGCTCAGTTTCCTCAACTGTAAAATCAAATTCATAATACAAGTAAGGGGAATATTTCTGGGGAAAGCATTTTCTAAACTTTAAGGGACCACATAAATAAATGTTATTATAACTTAGGACAGTTATGATGTTTGTTTATATGCTTCAGTGCCTTGAACATGTGAAGTAAATGTTATAAAAACAGTAACTGTTAAGCACTTATATAGCACTTTAATATTTGTAAAATACTTTGCAAATTTCTCATTTGGTCCTTCGTAGGAAGTAGGTGCTTTTATTATCACTTAACAACAATTAAGTGACTTAACCAAGATAATACAACTGGCAAATGTTTGAGGTAGGAATTCAAAGCCAGGTTTTTCTAACTCAGTGTTCTATTCCCTGGGCAATTAATCTGCCTCTTGAATAATCACTATAAAAATATTTTTGGAAGTAAAATCTAAAAGACTGTACAAAGACTCTGTCCAAAGGAACTAATGATATATGCTCTAAGAATGAAAATTAATATTTATCATACATACATACATATATATTTGTATGTAAACTTTCAGGTCTTTTTATAATATATATCATTTCCCAAATTCCCCAGGAATTTCTGAAAAGCCTTCAAATAACATAAAACTAAGTTAATTTTGGAGTTACTTTTTCCTAACTTTTGAGTAGCAATACTATCAAAACCATCGGCATGACCTTAATGTGTATTTGTGGACATTGTCTCATTGAAGGACGCCCGTTACCACCATCCACTTTTACCCTTGCCTTCTGAAGCAGCAAAGAGAACCATAATCCATTAGCTATTTCTAAGGTTTTGCAAATAAAAAAATATTTTTCATAATTTTTACACAATTATTTCAGAAGCCTCGTTGGTTTAAGGAGCATCAGCATAATTGAATGATTACTGGTAGAACTTCATAATGAATGAATTCACTTCAAAATGATGGATTTTTCCATAGATATAGTCTTTAAAATGCAGTAAAATGATTTCTATTAAGAAACACCTCAAATATAATAATACTTTAGAAGATAAATTGAGAAGAGAAAGAAAAAAAACTGACAAATCAGATTTAACAAATTTAACAAAGCTGTAGTCACTAACTTAAAGGGACTGTAGTTATATATTCTAGTCCTTTAGTCAAAGACTTCCTTTCTATAGCATGGCAACTTGTGGAATTTTATACATAGATATAGATATATACACACACCCACATACATTTATGTATATTATGTAAATTATATGTAACATTTATACTTGAGCTTACTTTATTCAATCAACCAACAGATCTAATACCTCTAAATACAGTAGATTCAGCATCTATGATATACCCAAAACCACATTAAGATTTAAAACAAGTATAACTTGGTTCTGCCATCATGTCATATGTAATTTGGTTTGGCCATTAAAAATGACAAGGCAATGCCATAACACTTAAATATAAAATTCTTCCTATTGGTGCTAAGAATCTCAAAAAGGGGGAGCTAAGGATGGTTTAGTTAAAAAATGCTTCATAGATGCTGTGTTGGGCCTTAAGCTGGGTCTTGGATGGGGGATAAAAAGGTCAGACAAAAGAGGAAGGGTCAGTGCATTCAAGAGGGGGAAATGATGTGAATAATTCTTTCCTATTCTGATGGCATCTGTATCCTTCACTAAGGTCAGATTCAAATGACTCAGTTGTGATATGGAAATTATCCTGTGCTCTCAAAGGCTGTGACCCTGGGTTCCCAAAGCCTATATCTATAGAGCATGAATTTTACCACTTACCATTAAGCAGGAAAGACTTTAAGTGTAGGCTTGGTAATGTATTGTATGTCTATCATCCAAGGACCAGCCTCTCTCAGGAAGAAGTGAACACAGGGTGACAATTTTTTAAAGCCATAGTGGCCAGGTACCATTTGCTAAACTGTAGGAAGATTGCAATTAAGAATCATCAGTGAAGGAAGTGTCCTGTAAAATAATTGTTGACTGAAATATGTTATCTGTCTATATGTGTGTGTGTATGTTATATATATATATATAATACATACTTTATCTCCTTTACTACTGATTTAAGATCCTTAGAGGATAGAGACATGCCTTGTAGAATTTTTTTGTCCTTTTCAGCACTTTGAACTGTCCATTATTCATAACAGACATTCTCAAAAAAACATTTGTTGAACAAATGAATATGCTTTTTATGTTTGAATGCAAAATCACTCAAAAATGCTTGTATTGAACAAAATCATCCTACCAGTATTATTGAGTTATAGTGTAGAATAAAGGTCTCTTTAAATCAGATAATTTATGAAGGCACTACTGTCCAGACCCACTGGCCACAAACTCTTAACGAACACAGAAGCTGCTTTTTCTTCCTCCCAAGCAAAACCCTATAAAAAGTAAGTGACAGCAATAGAGACCCTATCTGTGGCAGTTTATGAGAATGATTTGCAGATAGATTAAGTTACAATGTTATTGTAACACCTCATCAAAATTCTTATCCAGTTTTGGAGCCTGACTTAAGACAAGTGGACTGGCCTATGACTGGCTGGATCAATTCCAGCAGCTTATCCAAGGCACCAAATTACCCTTTTCAGTTAACCCTTGTTCTTTTTCCCTCTCTTTGGTAAGTCAATAGGAACATGGAAGGGACAAATATAGTTGATTACATTGTGCCAAAGGACTGTGACATCTTCCCTATTTTTCTGTTTGAAAGCAAGAGCCTCTCTCCATAAGAAGTTTAGAATCCAGACTTCACTAAGACACTTCACAAGTGGAGTTAATAATTAAAAGGCCAAGCAAAACAAATTCTATCAGCCACACAGTTGTTGTATCCCTGTACTTTGCATTTTGAAAGATGCAAGTCTTCCAATATATAGGCAAGAATTAATAGTATTTAAACACAAAATGAAAATAATTTATGCGGGCATAATTACATAATTAAAACATTCATTTATACTTAAAGTCAGTTTTCAGAAGGTAATGGAAACCTATAATGGCTTTTCTAAGGCAAAATCTGGCAGTTACATTCAAGGAAAGAATCTCAGAACTGAGAGAAGGTAGTAAGTAGAAAAAAAAAAAGCAGAATGGAGGAGAGGAAGGAATTATTGTTGTGAAATTATCATTTTAAAAAGCAAAAAAAAATGCATTATAACCAGTAATCCATATTCCATAAAATAATATAAAAATAAGGAGCCAAAAAGAGAACTGTTTTCCTTGTGTTAATTGTGTTTATGATAGAAAAATTCTACATCTATGAAATCTAACTGAAAAATGACATGGAGATGTAAATAAACAGCTTAAGTAAGTAACATCTACTCAACTATGATAGATTTACTGACAAATCTACTTTATAAAAAACTTGAAAAGGGACAGTAAAAATGCTATTTTTGCAAGATTTATGAACATATTAGATTAATATATTGTGCCGATTTGACTTTTTTTTAAAATGTGCACTTAAACGAAATAGGTTGGAAGCTCAATATATATTTTATAATAACAGTATGTGGTGCTATGCCCAAAGATATACAATATCTTTTAGTAAATAGCTAAGCAAAAAAAAAATAATAAATTTATACTCTACTTAAAGAATCCCTTTCTGAAAACACATCATTACCTTTGGAAAACTTATGTACCCATTGTCCATTCCAAAGAGCAAAATAAAACTTTGCCTGATATGAGCAATCACTTTATCAAATAAAGAAGACCACTTTTGATAGGAAAAAAAGATGCATAGACCACACTGCTAGAATCTCATCAACTAATTTTCAGTAAAGGAAAGTTGACAGTTCTGCTTTCTTTTTGGAGATACAACTAAAAATAAAATGCAAAGTAACTCAAGACTTTGATTTGAAATTGGCATTTATATTTTAATGATATACAAAACTAATATTGGTTCATGGAGAAGTACTAAAAAAAGAAATACAGTCTATGTCCTCTTTATTAGGAAATGAGGTCCTAAAAATCAACTGTCTACAATTTACTTGAAATTCTAAATACTTGCATCGTACTCCTAAGAGCTATAGTCTCATGTATGATTTAACTATTACATTTTCATATTCCAAAAGAGAGCTCACCTTTTATTTTTTCAGTTTGTATAAAATAAAAAGCAAAGGCACAAAAGTATAAAATAATTATAAATAAATGCATATTCATTTAAAATAAAATACAAATATTATAAACTAAAATTAAGAAATAACAAAATAATATAATTAAGGTTATATCTTCTTTCTAGTATGTAATATTAAATGACTTTCCAATAATGGACAACATAAAAATACTGGAATCTTGAATTTCTGTAATATTTTACTGCTTACAAAGTTCCTTTGCAGGAGCATATTTAGCTCAGATAAGCACATTACAGAGACTATATGAAAACAAAGGAAGCTTGAAAATATCAAACAAAGTCTTGATTTATTCAGATTGATTGACATTTCTCTATTATGGATGGAAGACTAGATGATATAGCCCTAAAAGAAATCTTGAGCATCTAGTTCAGCTCTTTCCTTTTATAGTTGAGACCTAGAGGAATTAGCTTGATTTGGCCAAGGTCACTAAGGTAAGTAAAGGTAGGATTAAAAGTATATCTTCTATCTATTATGGCTTTTCCCATAATTCTGCAGTCTCCTGAAAATGTTAAACACACTTGGAAGGTGGAGGAAATCATATACAGAAGATTCTGTTACCTTTGGGATTCTTAGCAATGTTGTTAAAATGGACTGAGGAGAAAATGCAAAAGCATGGGGGCAAGGACAGTATAAAGGGACTAAAAGAACAGTGTTATTGAAAAGCTAAATGCCCTCAATAGCTCCTGGTACCCCTCAAACTTTTAACTACCCTGCTTAGAATGGGAAGCCAAAATTATTCTCCTTCACCCGCAAATGTTAAATCACAAAAGACATTAATTTGTTACTGTAACAAGACTCCATGTCTATTTGTAGGAATCCTGGATTCAAGTTTTTCTTTAATGTCTCATCAGAGTGTGGAAGTAACCTTGGTTTCTTCAGGGATATGACAGCAAAATACAGATCCGGACAGCTCTTCCACAGATAGAAATTCTTTGAGTAGTCAAGGACTAGCCTAGGTAAGATCAGCAGGCCCATAGACGAATAGTATCCATCAGCAAATGTGGAAAATTACCTACTAATTGGTGATCATTTTTCTCACTACAAACTGTGTTTAGAGAGGAAATTATAGAATGTAAAAGCTTTGAAGAAATCACAGAAATGAAACAAAAAGGGATCCTTGGAAAGCCAAAGCTGGAATAACCTTAAAGAGTTCTCCTACATTTTTTCAGAGTAGGAGACTATGATACAATAGAAATAGAACTAAAGTTATACTATGAAGATGTAGGTTTAAATCATAGTTCCAGTACTTGCTTCCTCAGTGAGACTCAGTAAGTCATGACATCTTGGGGATAAAAAGGAAAGGAAGGAGATTTGGTGGAACTATTTACTAATGTTTCCAAAAGAAAACCTCAAAATAAGATTGGGGAGAAAGAAAAAAGGGGGTGATTCTGAAATAGCCCCAAAATATACCATATTTTCTATTTTCCAAGTATCACTATCATAGCACTATCCCTAATCATAGTACTAACATTTTTGGGGAGTGTATGTGAGGCATTTGGGGTAAGTGACTTGCCTAAGATCATACAGCTAGTAAATGTTGTTTATCTGAGGTCTGGTTTGAATTCAGATCCTCCTGACTTCAAAGGTAGCTGCCTCCAACAGCACTAACTTTTACATTTGAACATTTATTTGAAATTTATATCTAAAAGCAACCACAATCAATCTTTGCTCTTTTCCCCCTTGATAGAATTTTACTTTGTTTAAATTAACTGAAATTTATAACACTCACTTTGATCTGAAAACATAGCTTAAAGGAGTTTTTAACCTGAGATATGTGACCCTTTTTTGTTTTAATAATTATTTTTCAATATTTATGCTTTCCTCTCTAACATTATTTATTTTCAACACTTAAAAAACATGATTTTAGAAGGAGCTATAGACTTCACCAGACTGCCAAAGGGGTCCAAAGACACACATACACACACACAATGTGTTTGGTCTCTGGTAAGTACTACATTTTTGAGAAGGTGACAACCCCAAGAGATAGACAAGGTGAAGTTTATTATGAGAATTAAAGAAGAGCAATCAATTGTAAAGGAAAGGATCAGGAGAAGACATATGGAATAGATTGTCTCTGCGGTGTTTCTAATCATTTTCCTATTTATTTTTATCATTTGTAGCAGAAGACAAGCAGATATATGATAATGGTAGTTACAGGAGTTAAAATCTGCATTTTAGTGAATCACTTGCAGGAATAAAACACTATTTACTTCCAGCATTGATTACCTATCTCCATACAAGAACTTAAAAAATACAAGGAAAAGAGTAGGAATGTTTTGTTCCTTCTCTTTTCCTTGTATTTTTTAAGTACCATAATTTCTGACCCATCTTGTTTTTAGATACCTCTTTTGGTGAGAAATTAAAAAAAAAAAGTCAAACACTTCAGTTACTTCCTAAAGGAAATACTGGGATTGGACATTAAGGTTAAATCCCAGATAATCCTTCTGCAAACCTCCCCCCCCCTTTTTTTTAACTTGGGAGAAGATGTAAGCAGCTAAAACTTTTGGAGATAAATTGATAGATTCTTTAAGTGATTCTTTCCATTCTGGTAAAAAAAAAAATCTTAAAACTCGGGATTTACCAGGTTTAGAAATAGCCCTGAATTTATCTATTATGACTATCTGCTTGTAACCACTCATTATTATGCCTCTAATCTCTTTTCCTTTGTCTATAGGGCAAAGTAATATCATCTATCTTTCTGAGAAGAAAAACGATTGTAGACAAATCCTAATGTCACTAGCTGCATTTTAGTTTTAAAAAATGAGCATAATATTACTGTTGCCAGAAGCTGCTACTATGAGCACCGTGCAGTTTTATACAGGGTCAGTTGGCTTAAGGCCTACTGGATTTATGCCAACAGACCATCTTACATGGGAACCATGACCTAATTGGGTCCTTTTGGTATTTCAGTATCTAGGTTTGATTTAATAGAACCTATGACAAACTTATATTACAGCAGATTCTGCTTTACAATAAAGACAATGAAGTTCCAAAGTAGGATCATCAGAGATATGGTCTAATGAAAACTCATCCTGTGTAAGAGCAAAATACATGTTGAAGCAATTGTTTAATTTAATTAATATAAAAATCACCTATATTTTTGTATTTATCACATGATGAAGATATTTTGTTATATAAAAAATTAAGTTGCTTGTTTCAAAAATATCTTAATTTATGATGAAGTTTTTCCTATATAAACCAAAATGCCTCTACTAGTAGTAAATAGAGAGCTGGCCTGAAAATCAAGACCTGGATTCTAGTTTCACCTCTGGGACACATTAGCAATGTGAACTTGGAGTAGTTACCTCATCAGTCAGTGCCCTAGCCAACTCTCTATTACAGTTGCAGAGAAAATGCCAACCTACATAGGCAGAGTAAGTTTCCAAATCTGAGAAACATATATCAAAGAAATCAAAGTACTAGACTCATTCCTATCTCTAACAATAGCAAATCCCACAGTATATTTGTAAGAATTATAATTCATTTTATATTTCTAAATTGCAAAGTACTATATTTTATTATCATTTTATATGGCATATTATATAAGTAATATTATTACATTTTATATTTACATTTCCAAGTTTTACTGAGGATGTACAAAAGTTATTTGGTATCATAAAAATGAATGCCTGCATGCCTGAATTTAAAACTGAAGTATTTTCTATAATAAAAATCCCTCCAAAACAGTTGAAAATAACAATTCTCAAATTTCTGTTTCAGGACTTGTGGATCACCTCTATTAAATGGTTCAAAACTATGTATGAATTAATCAACATTTTCTATAGCATGATAATCTCTGTGATTCTCTAAATAACACTGAATAGAGGTCTGAAAGACTTAGGGTTACAAAGAGGAATTTCTGGCTATAAACAGAAGAGTTGAGAGATAATGTGGCATAGTAGAAAGTGAATTAGCTGCAAAACCAAGAGGATTCTATGTACAAGCTTCATCTGGCACGTATTGGTTGTGTAATGGTTGGCAAGACAATTAGCCTCTCAATGCTCTAGAAAAGTCTCTACAACTGCTAGTTTCGGAGATGGGACAGAATAGCATTGGCAAAAATATTTATTTTGCCAATTAAAACCAGAGAGTCCCTATCACTATTTCTTTTTTTATGTTGAATTATTTATTTATTTGTTAGGTTTAAGCAGTTTCCATTACATTTCTCTTTATCTTAAAACCAATACATACATACATATTTATACAATTATCTTGCTGCACAAGAAAAATCAGATCAAAAAGGAAAAAAAAAAATAAGAAAGGAAACAAAATGCAAGCAAACAACAACAAAAATGTTATGTTGCGATCCACACTCAGTTCCCACAGTCTTTTCTCTGGGTATAGATGACTCTCTTCATCACAAGATTATTGGAAATGGCCTCAATCATCTCATTGTTGGAAAGAGTCATGCCAATAAGAATTGATCATTATATAATCTTGTTGCCATGTATAAAGATCTCTTGGTTCTGCTCATTTCACTTAGATCAGTTCATGAAAGTCTCTCTCCAGGCCTCTCTAAAATAATCCTGCTGATCATTTCTTATAGAACAATAATACTCCATAACATTTATATACCATAACTTATTCAGCCATTTTCCAACTGATGGGCATCAATCAGTTTCCAATTTCTTGCCACTACAAAAGGGCTACCACAAACATTTTTACACATGTGGGTCCTTTTCCTTCCTTTAAGATTTCTTTAGGATATGAGCCCAGTAGAAATACTGCTGATCAAAGGGTATTCACAATATACTTATCACTATTTCTAAAGATAAAAAGCAATATTTGGAAGATCCTAAAGTGCTAAGAAAAAAAAAATGTATCAAAAGCGCTTCAGCTAATCAAAAACATCTCTTACAAGGAAAGAGGACATATAGCTAACTAACATAAAAAAACATAAGTTTTCTTAAAAGCTGACTAAATAACATTGAACAATAAGAATGAAATAAAATCAGTTAAATACCACATTAAAACTGAAAAAATTTGCAGATAATATGGATTGAGAATAGTATAACACTCTCTTAAAAGTTTAAGTTCTTTAATCAGAAATTTTTTCTAAAACATTTTTTGTTACAGTGCATGCTCCATTGGACATAATTATGGTAATTTTAAAAATTACATTAACTAAATATTTTTAAATAAGTGAATAACATCTGTAGAATAGGTAAAATCCAAATGGTAAGTACATTCAAATTACTTACTAGACATTTGTTCTTTGTTGAAATGAATTAAATCCAGCACTACACAATGGCATGCACTTAGTGGATACCTAATAAATGTGTGCTGAATATTCTGAAATAGGCATAGCCTGCCACAGAAAACTGCAAAAAACTGATATGTCTTTGTTCATTTCACCTACATGACAGTCATTTCACAAAGCACCACACAATCACATTGATTTGGAGCTCATTCAAATTTCAAGTACTAGGTATTGCAAAATGTTATTCAAGGTATAGAAGTTGACAATCTAAGACAAACAACAGCAAGACTGACAAGTATGCAAAGAATATATAGGCTTTTGAAATGTCATTAAACACACTAGTAGCAGAGGTGTTTGCATAATACATTTTAAAAGTAATTACACTAAAATTTCATCCCTCTGCTTCATCAGATTGTGGTGGACACTCTGTTCTCAAAGGTAATGTTGACGGAATAAGCCCTGGCCCATCAGAAGTAGAATAATATTATATATGACTTTGTAACAGGTAAAATGATTACCTCAGTTCTAATCTAATTACAGAGAGGCTCATGACTAAAAAGAGGGTTCTTATAAAGTAAGTTGTTTTCTTTCTTTCTTTTTCTTCCTTTCTTTTCTTTTTTCTTCCTTCCTTTTGACATTCTTTCTTCTTCCTTCTTTCCCTTTTTCTTTCTTTATTTGTTTATTCATTTATTCACATACATACAACTAGCTGATTCCTGCTTCTTTATTATTCCACATTTTTTTAACTGCCTGGACAGCCCTTGCATCAAACTGACCTCTAAGAAGCTATTAAACATGAATCTCATCATTTTCCTATTACTTCTTTAAGTACAATGTAAAAACATTGACATGTTTCTTGTAATTATCCTGTCACTGAGAGTTTGTTCAGTTTCCTCCAACTAGAATATAAGTTCCTCAATGAAAGAATTTGTGTCCTCTTTCCTTCTATTCCTATCTAATCTTCCCCAGTGTTTTCCATAAAGCAGGAATCTTAAAAATGTTCATTGACCAATCAATCAACAATATGTAATGATTAATCATATCTTGTGTGCCAGATGCTGTGCTAAACTCTGGGAATACAAATATGAAAGATGAGATATAAAGTTTTCTCACAAGAAGCTCACTTTTGTGTTGTTGTTGAGACAATTAGGGTTAAGTGACTTGGTCACTTAACAGGGTCATACAGCTAGGAGGTGTTAAGTGTCTGAGGCCAGATTTGAACTCAGGTCCTTCTGACTTCAGGGCTGGCTCAATCCACTGCACCATCTAGCTACCCCCAGAAGCTCACTTTTTAATGGAAGAGATAACATACATATGCATGCAGGGCCAAGAGGTTAGTGGTATACACATTGATTTGAAACTTATTCAAGCTTCAAGTACTTAGAATTGCAAAATGTTAGACAAGGTATATTGTTGTTGTTGAATAGTTTCAGTTGTGTATGTATATATATATATATATATATATATATATATATATATATGCACAGCACAAATATAAAGTAAATAAATATATGCACATAATCAAATACAAGGTAGTTTAGGAGGGAAAAAAAGTATTTGCACATAAAACAACCAGAAAAGACCTCATAAAAAAGATGGTGCTTGAGCTGTATCTTAAGGGAAGGGCAGGAATATTTGAGGCAGAAGTAAAAAGGGAGTGGACATGAGGACCATCCAGTGCCAATCATGGGAAATGCAAGATGGAGTGCAATATGTAAGGAGGAAACCAGTTTGGCTAGTTTGCAGAGTGCTTAGAGGAAAGTTATATGCTATATACAATGATGATAGAAAGTTTAACTTGCAATAAGGTTGTGGAGAGCCTTAAAAGCTAATCATAGGAGTTTATATTTGATCTTAAATGCAAGAGGAAACCACTGCCACTAAATAAGTAGGGAAATCATATTATCAGGTCCATGGTTAAGAAACTGGCATTAGAGTATAAGATGGACTTGGAATCACTGTATAGAAATAGAATTGAGACAAGGGTGTAAAGTGAAGTAATAACTGCTACACACTAATGAGGACCTGAAATACTGTGATAGCTATATGTGTGAAAAGGAGTCAGGTGAAAAAGATGTTTCGAAGGTAGAAATGAAAAGATTTGGCAACTGCTTGAATGTGGGGAGTGAGGTGATCAGGATAATACCAAATTTACAAACCTGGGAAAATGAAAGATAGATGATATCCTTGACAGTCATATGGAGGATTGAAAGTGAGGAGAATTTAGATTGAAAGAAAATAAGTTGTCCATGAAATGCAAATTTTAAGATGTCTATAGGACATCCCTGTTTAAAATGTCCAATAAGCAATTGACAATGTATAATTGAAGCTCAGGGTAGACTTTGGTATTCAATAAATGGATCTGGAAATCATCCACAAGGAAAAATAGGTAAATTTCTGGAACTTTACCAGGTTACTAAAAGAGAAAATGAGAAGATGAAAAGAGAAGTTTGCAAAAAAAGCTTAATTGAACACCTATAGCTAAAGGGCATGATACAAGTGATGAGCCAACAAAAGAGAAAGAGCAATCAGATGAGGAAGAGGCAAACCAGTATAGATAGATCAGTGTTATAATATGGCAAGGAGAAAGTGAGAAACCAGGAGAAAAAAGTGGTCAACAGTATCAAATGCAACTATAAGGATTCAGAAAAGACCATCAAATTCACTGATTAAGAAGTAATTTTATACAGAACAGTTTCCACTGAATAATGAGGCCATGATGCATATATTGCTGAGGAAGTGAGACAGAGAAGAGAAGGAAGAAAGGCATACAGCTTTTTTGAGGATTTTGACATTAAAAAATGGAGAGAAGAAAAACAAAATGATAGTTTAAAGGATGGTTTAGTCTGGTGGAAATCTGTTAAAACTGGAGGAAGATTGATATGTTTGAAAGGAGGAAAAGAACCAGTTGATATAACAAAAGAAAAAGAAAAACAGATAAGTTTACAACTCACTATCAACCAGTAAAGTTCAACAATAATTTGTTTTAAATATTGCACTATGAGCAAATGAGATATGACATTGGGATTGTATAATTGGGCAAATAAGTCACATAACATTTTTAAAATAATACTTTCTAACAGTCTTGTGGAAATGTAAAAGTATGACCATCTATACAATTTGATTTCTCTGTATGATTTATGGGGTGTTTTACAAAGTCCTACTATTTATTATTCTTTCACTCTAATAGTAATATACATATGAAAACTAGCAAATGTCCACATAATTGTAAAATAGGGAATTTTAAAGTTTTCATTATTATTATAAATAACCGCTAGTTTTTTAAACACAAATTATTTTTAATTAAATTAATTAATTAAGAATTTTTTTCTTTTACTTATTTTATTAATCTTTCTGATCTCTTTTCCTTTTTTCTTAAATTATGTCATCATCTACAAACAATTTTTGATATTTTATTTTAAGTTCTGAATGGAACAAATTACTTTGAGCGTAGCTAATATTAGAAATGCCTTCCAAATTTTCAAGATTACAGCATTTTAGCCCTATGATAATATTACTGGAAATATCATTAGCCCCATTTTATGAATAAAGAAACTAAGGCTTAGAAATAGTTAATGACTTGTCCAATTCACTAAATTGGCAAATTATAAAGCTAGGACTTGAGTGCGGATTTACTACTAATCAAATGTTTGTTTTATTCTACCAGAGCTTTTAGTTATTTACTCTTCTGATGATAAGATAAATATAACATAAATAAAATATAGAAAACTTTAGAAATCTTTAAAATTCCATTCCTTCAAGGTTCTATAATTTCTTTAGTGTGGGTATTCCTTCCAACAATGCAGGCTATAGACCCTGTAGTCAAAGTAGTTGGTCTTTAAGAGTTGTGGTTTAAAAAAATCCATTATACAGTGGCCAATCTGGATATGAGATTCTCTTAATTTAAATAAACCTGTCTCCAATCAACAGATGATACAATCCATCACTGACCTATAGATGAAATCTGTTCAACATGGTTGGATCACCATGTTTCCCTCTTGGAAAATCCAAGAGGGAAGTACTATAAAATGAATTTGAACCAGGTAGAATTATTTCAAGTGTTTATGTATGATGCTTCTCTCATCTTGATGTGATTGATGAAATGAGAAAGATTGACATTTAAGTGGATGAGCACTCATTAATTGATGTTATGCTGGTTACATAAATGTTTTAAAATGTTCTGAGATGTTGGGTGATGACAATTATTTTCATTGCAGTTTAGCAAAGGTTTCAATGGAGAGTGTAAGAATGATTTATATTCAGAGCTATTCAGAAGAAATGTGACTCCCTATGGAATAATTTGAGCACCTGCTGAGTAGTTAAATAGCTAGTATGAAACTGGTTGCTGGTTTTAATATAAAAGTATCTGTTCTCGGCTATTTCTTTTATTACTACTAATTTAAGTGTCAGTTTCTCATATGGCTATAGCAATGAGTTGCTAAATGACCTTTGGTGAATTTATTAACTATGTTATGCCTTAGTTTGTTCATCTGTGAAGTGGAGCATCATGATTTTGTATCCAATAAAAATAAATACATCAATACTTAAAATACAACATACCAAATCTATGTGATTTCATGCAGATTGCAATCTCTTATAATTTTTTGCCTCAGTGAAAGGTTATAAATTTGATAACTCTTTTACAATCTATCCTAAAAATAATAATTTTAACAACTCAGTACTGTATAAATGTCCATGTTCCATCAATCTTTGGAATAAACTGAGGGCTTTGTACCAAAAAACCAATTAATTTGACACCTTTCTTGAGCACTCTTTGCTGAAGAAAAAAAGAAAAAAAGGTAGAAAATGTATAAATCCCAGTAACAGTGAAGGAATTAAGAAAATACATTGTGTCTTCTGCAGAAATGTGACAGAATAAAAGTATTAAATCCATTTTTAGGGGAAATGCATATGTATTAGATATTATAATCTTCCATTACAGTGAATTACATTCTGTAATCCTTCATTATATATTGAAGGACATAGCATAGCTTTCCTTCCTGATGCTTAGGTCAGCAAGAGTATTTGAATGCTACAAATGAAGCAGGATAGTATGGACTGCTTCTGATTATCCCAATTATTAGTGAGCATGTTGCTTTTTAAAATAAATTTGTAAATTGATTCCTATTTCTTTTTCTTGTTGAGTGAGCATTATCCCAAAGATTACAGGTATAAAAAAGATATTCTTTTTTAAAAGTAACTAATCTTTATAATTTTTCTTATCCCTTTTTATTTATATAGATTCAGTGTTGTATAATGCTTAAAATATTAATAAGGTAGGCCCCTGCCCTGAAGAGCTACCATGTAGAAATCATTAATAAACTGCATGACAGTAAAAATCTTTTTTTACATTATTATTACATTTTAAATATGTTTCATATGAAAACACCAGAGGTCTTACAGTACAGCATGCAGATGAATTAATAATTTAGGATTGTGCATTACTAACTTGTTTTCATATAAAGAAATACAATTCTCCTTCCTGCCTTTTCAACTCAGTCACTGGGTTACTTTGGAAAAGTTACTCTACGTGTCTAGGCCTCCCTCTTTCATATAGGTAAGATGGAACTAATACCTGTATCCTGTCTCATAAGGTGTAAGGATAGATATCAGCTGCATAATGAGGCCTGTAATCACTGAAAATTGCCAATAATTACTGCTTATATAATTAGGGTACCTAAAAAGTATTAAATGTGCTTTTATTGTGGGATTCGCAAGTTCAGGTTTTATGAGTATAGAAATGAATGATTAGAGCAATCTAAAACTTAATAATCTTGCCTAATTCTAACAAAATGCTGAGTAGGCATAAACATATCAAACTCTTCCATGTATCATTAAAATCTGAGTCAATGTTTGTTTGAACTATTGCTATATACATATCCATGGAATATTTGATTTAAAATTCATCAAGATACAATGATGAAAAAGGGAAAAAATTGTTAAATCAATAAGGCCTGAATTCTGCCACATCTGAATTGTGTAATCACAGACAAATCCTCTTACTATGCAACTCTCTAAAATTAAATGTACATTAAGGAGGAAAAGGGAATTTCCATATCAGCAAATCCGGTTTCAGACACTTAACACTTCCTAGCTGTGTGACCCTGGGCAAGTCACTTAACCCCAGCCTCAGGGGAAAAAAAAAAATATATATATATATATATGAATTTCCATATCAGGAGCCTTGATTCTTTCTCTCTACCACAGTTACAACTGAAATCCAAAGTGTCATTAGCACCGTCACATCAATTTGTTTCTTCCCATCAAATATCTCTACTAGTATCATTGAAGAATGTCAAATTCTTATTCTTTAAGTTTAATTTCTCTTATTCTTTATCTTCTCTACTTGTTCATGAATAACCATATCTCTAACTTTAGAAACATTTACCATGCCTTCACTTCTCATGGCCTTTAGCTCTATTTATTCTAGGTGCCAATCATGTCTTTAAAACATTTCTGTTACCTTGTGAATACAATTATTATTGTTTCTCTATCTATCCAGGATGTTTTGGGTGTGCTGTCCGTAGTCCTGATCCCAAGATAGTATCTCCATGCTTGATTCTAGATTGATTGGGACAGATCATATTTTTATATCTATTGTTGACTCCCAATTCACTGACATAATTTTTCCTTTGTTATGAATGAAGCTTCATTTAACAAAAATTAGTTCCTTCCTGGGGCCCAGAACTTTTTTTTCTTTCAACTGGTTCTCAAAACACAAAATAAAATAGATATTTTAAATAAAGTTACGTAAAATTTTTAAATTTGTTTTTGTCAATCCCTTCATCATTTGGAAAAGTTATAGCTGATTCGTGTTTTCTGGTCTAAAATTCCCTTCTTATCATATTGTATATAAAACTATTCCAACCTGATTAAGCATTTTAAATTGTTTTCAGAATTTTTCCATTTAACTTTTTAGTCTAATCCATATAAAATCTTGCTTACTGATTTTTGGGGGAGGGAAAAAACATTGGCACGGGAGTCAGAAAACTAGGGCTTCAATAGGAGTGCAGACAATACATAGCTGTGTACCCTGGGCAGCTAGATGTTGCAGTAGATATAGTGCTAGGCCTAGAGTCAGGAAGGCTCATTTTGTAAGTTCAAATCTTCTTTCAGACATTTACTAAGTGTATAATTCTGTTTTCCTCAGTTTCCTTATCTGTGAAATGAGTTGGAAAAGAAAACATCAAACAAGTATCTTTACTGAGTAAACCCTAAAAGGGGTCACAAAGAGTTGGACCTGATTGAAATCACTAAATAACAACAAAAGGTATCTCTTCTAACCTCTTTGGATCCCACACATCTTATCTATAAAATGCAGAGTTTTATTTCAGAAGAAAATACCATCAAAAAGAAAGCTGAAAATACAAATATATTTAAATTATCTAGAATAAGTTAACACATAATTTGATAGTACAAAGTCATATGTGTTGGGTACTCTCCTGATAGTTCTCATGGCCATGCTGTGTAGATGTTGTCAATAGCAGAATAAGAACCAAGGAGGAACAGCTATGTTAATGAATTTAAAAGGGTGTACAAGAAAGGTGGACTGATCACCTTAATGAGTAGAAAATAAACTGCTGACATTTTAGAAGTGAATTACTTTTAGGTGATAAGGGTACTAGTTTTAAAACAAAATTTCTCTTCCAGTAATCTTAATGACCCAATCAAAGGAGATCATTCACCCTCTAAAGCCTAAGAGAACAATTTAATCTGTCTACTTTATAGCTTGAATTCGTGTTACCTAAAAGAAGGCACCTCTCTCTAGTCACCCTTAAAACAAGCCCAGAAATTTAAATGCATTCCCATTTTAAAGGGTCATAGAGTTAGAGCATGCCAGAGGCCATCTAGAAAGAAACCCTCACTTTATGAAGGAGAAACTGAAGCTCAGGAAAATTAATGACTTATTTATTCTATGTCTCCCAAGTAGATAATTATTAAAAGCCTGAATTTGCACCCAAGTCATCTAACCCTCTCTTGTTGCCCAGTTGTGTCTAACTCTTCATAACATATGATCAATATCTGTCCATATCTCTGATAAATATCATATAAAGGATTTTCTTGACAAAGATAGAGTTTAACTCATTAAAGTGGTTTACCATTTCCTTCTCCCTGTCTGATTTCAGAGCTACTCATACTTGCTAAAGATAGCAATGTCTTCCTTATTTCCCAATTTGACTTCCAAGAAAACAAAACTGGAGTATTTTTCTTTGCAAATAATTTGACATATTTCTTATTTCCTTTGATCAATTTCATTTTAGCACCGTTTCTGTCTGTAACAGTCCTCTGAACAATGCAGTAAACAAAAAGAAAGGAATAAATAACCTTCAACTCAGTAAAAATGGATGAATATAAATTAAATCAAGAAAAAAATTTAAAACAACTAAGAAAATTTTGTATCACTTAGGCATGTAACAGTTATGTGTCTGAAAGAACCTGTAATTGATTCAAAGTATGGAACTCCTCCTTGTGGGCACAATATCCATCTATAAATAATTACCTAGCTATGATTTTGTAGCTAAATTCTAAAAAGTTGCCTGAAGAACACAGAGGTAAAGAAACTTGGCCAGGTTAACAAACACTGGCAACAATAAAAGGAGGATGTGAATGTGTCTTCTCGGCTCCAGATCCAGAGTTCTATTCACTATCATTTTGCCTCTTAAATAATATATAACATTATAACATTTATAAAGTATTGAAAGGGTTTTTTTGCACATAAGTGCTGAGGCGTTGCACCATTAATTAATAAACATTTATTAAGTCTACTTACAATGTGACATTAAACCCTAGGGAGAAAAATAATAATCCTCACCCACAAGGGGCTGACATTCAAATGGAGGAGGTAACATGGACAAAAATAATTACATACATGGAATTATCAGGGCAGTCAGAGATTAATGGGAAATTTTATAAGAGTAGAATGACAGATAGGGAAGAGAATGGGATAGAAATTTAGATAGAAAACAAAATGTAAGGAGGTAGATGGTAAAATAAAAAGTGTACATATCTGGATCCAACCTGGAGTAATGGAATGTGGACTAATGAGAAACCAACATAAGAAAAGAGTCAGCATTAAGCCTCATGACTCATGCTGACCAATTGTAATGAACAGGATATGATAGGTGATTACAATAACTTTTGTGAAAATTCTTATTGGGCCATGTAATGTGGATAGCCAAAGATGGGACCTGAAAATATAACAAAAACAGAATGTGCTGCCCTTCAGAATATAAACTGAAATCAAGCTGTTTGGCTGCTGTGGGGCAGAATGAAAACAGACCTGAATTTTGAAGTAGAGAAGATTATGTTAGAATCCTTTCTCTTATACTCAATAGGAAGAAAACCATTGCTCCTTGCTAAGGGTCAAATTCCTCAATAAAATGGGCACAATAACACACAGACTATGTCATAGGGTTACTAAGAGGAGCAAATGAAATAATAAATGAGTAGTATTTAAAGTACTGTATATTCTTTAGTACTATAGTATTGTTCTCATTCTCAGTTATTCTAGGATAATGTGTTACCATGTTATCCTTTATTTTTAATCTTCTTTTGGCTCTTGCACAGGCAGATAAAATGACTTTTTTGTAGGAAAGCATTGGGATATGAGTTCATATTCTGTAGGCTTACTTAAGCTTCTCTGGCAGGCAGACAGTGATAAAGATGAGTACCTCATTTTGCTTCCTCACGGTTTTGGTTTCTTCTTGTTCAATCATTTTGTGTCCAACACTTCATAGCCCATTTGGGGAATTTTCTTGGCAAACACACTGAACTCCTTCTTCAGCTTACTTTACTTAGGAGGAAACTGAGGCTAAGAGTTAGCCCAGAATTTGCCCAGGATCACATTGTTACTATGTGTCAGAAGTGAGATTGGAACTCATGTCTTTCTGATCCCAAGCCTGCTACTCTAAACAATGTGTTTTCTAGCTGCTCATTTCTTCCATTGCATCTTGAGATTTTGACTTTTTCCTTCCCATTTAAGTTTAGAGATTATGCACATTTTGTTGGGTAATATCTATTAAAATAATGGTTCTTTTATATATCAATGTTATATCCAGGCAATTATAATCAACAATTCAGTCTGTAGCAAAGCTCTAAAAAGAGTACAGTTTATTTAATGAATTCATATGAATATTTTGAAGTCTTCAAAATAAGACTTTGTCATCTGTTAGATTACGAGAATAGAGGTTGTTAAATTTTTGTTTTCTTAAATGTTTATGTGTTAGATTTTTGCAGTGATGTGTTTGTTGTACAGTTTGTATCACTCCTATGTCTAATCTGCAGAGAAGTAAACTGAGGCCCAGAGATATTTGGTGATTTAGCTAGTAAAACAGGTAGTAAGTTTCAAAGCTAAAATTCAAACCCAGGAATCCTCTACTGTACTACATTATGCATCAATTTATGTGTAAATACTATTCTATTTGTATGCAATGATTATTTTCAAATCCATTAAGGGGAAATACACATGTACTATATAAGTTGCTATTGTTCATTTTGGCTAAAAGCATATGGAAATATCAGATGATGAAATTACTGACTACACCCTCCCTTCCATTATTCAAACAACTTCTAAACCATTACCTTCTTTGTTAAAAACTTCTTGTATTCACCAGAAGAGAGCTGGATGATTTCCTGGCTCCATTCTGCTAACTAGTTAACAGGAAAATTTCATTTTTATTAGGATAATGCAAAAGGCCTACTCCAAAAGAGTATAGCAGATGTTAATGTACTCATTAATTTAAAAGCTGCTATAGAATATTTGGCTAAAGACGTAATCCTAATGCATACCTCACTAAATTATTACTCAAAGATAAACACTCAAAATGTGTTCATCCAGATAAGTTGGGGGTTAGGATCTACACAACATTTCACAATTAGACTAGATAGATAGATAGATAGATAGATAGATAATAGATCACCTTCTATTAAGAATTTCACAACAGTAATTACTTTAATATAAAAATTCTCCCATGGGAAATATCAAATCTCACTTTAGCTTTTAAAAATTTTATATGTATTTCTCCCTGCTAAATACTTAAACCAACACCTGAACATGTTTTATGGACTAGCATACCACCAATGCAAACTGCCTTAATGATTCTTTTCAACATTTATTATTTTATTAAACAATTTTAATAATAATTTTATAACAATTTTAATAATAATTTTTATTAAGCAAGTTTAATAATAATTTACCCAATCTAATAAAAATTTACCTATGATGAATCTCAATTTCACTTTTACGGCACATATATAAAAATAACTTTAGTTAATGACTATGTAAGTTAGTATTGTACGTCAATATTTTAGTAATTCCACATATACTTAATCTAATTGCATTATTTATTCTATTAATAAAATCAAATTCATATTTGAAAAATGCTTTATGAAAGACATGCCTAAGCTGGAGAATATAAAGGAGAGGAATCAGGATAATGAAGGGTCTCAAAATTATGAAGCAGAAACAACAGTCTTGGGATCCAGAAATGTTGAGCCTGAAGAAGAGAAGATTTAAGATGCAATGTGACAGCCTTCTTCAAGCTTCTCACCTATGAAAGAGATATTCTAGTTGTTCTCTTTGGCCAAAGGAGAGCAGGACTAGGAGTAAGAGTCACGAAAAGACTTCTAAGTCTAATATGAGGAGACATTTCTTAATTATAACTCAAAATAGAAGATAGGAGCTCCTACAATAGAATGTTCCCCTTGTTAGAGAGCTTTCCCAAAAGGTAGGAATTTGTAGAGAAAATTCTTATCTTTGTTGATCTGCCTTTGAGGTACCCTCCAAGACTGAGAGCCTGTGATTGTATGAAGGCTTCTATCTTCCCTGATCTGATGCATGAAGTACCTAATAGTGGTCTCATCTTGATAACATATTTTTCCTTATTAAATAAAAAAAATTAGATAGATAACATGTTATCTAAGAGAATGATTATTTTTATTAAATAAGTGTATTAATTTCTGGTAAGTCCTACTTTTTTCCCTTTGAATAGAGCCTTAAATCCATGTTGCCTTTCTCCTCCTAACATCTCTCTTTCATGTGACATTTGCTAACATTAGTCTTATTTGGGACTTTTTATCCAACCCACTGCCTTTTACTTAACTATATTACTTCTATACCCACTGGGAACTCTGGGCATCACTCATTAACATTCATACCAAATCTGGCTTTAGGCAGCAAAAGATAGCTTCTTCAGAGACTGCTGTGCACCTTCATTTAAAATGCTATTTAGTGTAACTAGTATGCTCTAGTAAATGAGCTTGAAAAACAGACTTTCATTTTAATATTTTGGTAAATCTCTATGACCATTAATATTAATTTTGGATTAATCTCCCAATTGATATTATATTATTATTTTAGATTATTATAGATTATTGTATTATAATAGATACTGAATAATTTTAGTCATTTCTAGCATTTTTACTTTTAAAAAATTAAAGCTAAAAATTAATAAGTATCTCAATAACCTCTCTGTTGAACTTTTACAATTTTGCCAAGGTCTTACAACATACAACACACTAATATTTCACAATTAGAAGAACGTAACAAGTAAGCTTAAAGTATTCTCATTTTACAACAAACACAAGCAATGCTATTGTCAGAAAGCAGCATGCATTCTATGCTCCCTTTACTAGAGAAACTAAAACAGTAATTTCTTAGGAAGTGATATTATTATCTCTCATATTAAATCATTATATCTCAAATAATCTGCATATCTCCAAAGAAAAGAAATTAGAGTTTCCCTAGTTCCTGTCCCTTTCAAGTTGAAGCAATCATGGTATTTTGCTTGCTTATTTATTCTGTGTGAATCACAGAAGGAGATTTTCTATAATCCCTTATTTCAAATTACAACTGTATTTAAAGTATTCACTTCAGTTAATGCCCATTGTGGACATTCCTTCCATCCCATATTCTTAAACTTTGTAAGTCTGCCAGGAGGAGTAGCAAAAAAACTGAACTATTACTGCCACTACTATTACTGCCACTAATAGAAACAATTGACAAAATTATGAAGTATATATATATATATATACATATATATATATATATATATATGGCTGCCCTCTTCCACTCCTCATATCCATGTTCCTCTAAGCCATTCCTTCTTCCCAGATAATAGGTATGGTCAGTCTTTCAATCTGGCATTAAGCTATTTGATAGCTTCTCAAAGTTTCCAAATTTGGAGGTCTCACTTGTGAGTGTGATACTATAGACTTTTGCGAGATTTTGCCCTTACTCTCTCTACAATTCAGTGACATCAACCTCTTAGTTATACAATGAACATTCCATTCCATTTCTTGGTTCTCAGAATTTTTTACTGTCTGTCACAGGTACTTGAAATGCATTTAATTGAGGAACTGTATTAAATTGCCGTTAATACAAGGTCACCTGACTCACTTTTACCTCCAGAGCCATCTAGGTCCAGTGGTAAGATATAGATCAAGATGACTGGAGATGCCCCTGCATGAAATGGGTAACCCTGGCCTTTTTAAGTTAAGGTATTCAACAAATGTCAAGTTTGAATGAGTATCAGCATCTATGATACTTAATTGGTGGTGTAACTATGGGCAAATTACTAATCGTACGTGAGCCTAAGATTAAGCAACCTGCATAGAGATGCCATACCAATATAATAACAGATTGCTGACAGTTGTCCAGAACAGAGATCATGCCTTGACTGCATGAACATTTTAACTATGAATTCTTAGCTGGAATATCTGGATAATTTTTATTCTTTTTCAGATAATGAGATAATGGGATGTGAAAGGTAGTCTGGAGAATATAGGATGGATAATGGTTGTTTTATATATAGATATTTTCTCAACTATGACCAGAAAATTATATTTGACTAATGCTATAATTGAACTCTCTTTCATATAACATCATGCCTTTCTCCCATAAGCAATTTAGCAACCATTTTATCAACATGAAAATGCAATTTTTTTTTCCAATAATGTGTAAAGTGCAATAATGGAAGCACACATCTACTATGTCCTTCTATTAAGTTTCTCACAGTGTATTAATGGTAACAATGACTTTCTACTTCTGATTTTAACTTTTGAAATTTTGTTAATGGCCAATAAAGACAATTTCTAAATCAATGGTTCTAGTCAGATTTATTAGTACTTATGCCTTTGACATACCTTAGACATACTCTATACACAATAACCACAATATATAATAATTGATCATATACATCAAACTGGAGAAATTCCTTCTGTTACCTTAATTCCTATTAGAGACAACTCTTTCAATATGACTTTTAAGCAGTTGCAATTTGATTTTTAAAAAGTCTTAACATTTAAGAAAATCATGAAACATGTACATGAAAATCTATATAAAATATGAATCAAAAAATAGACATTATCTGAATTGAAAATTGAACAGTGGGATTAAAAGCACTATGAATTCAGAGATAAGACAATAATTATTAGAGATGTGCAGTGTGTGTAATATATATTTTCATGATAGGCACTTTCACTTATTACTGTACCTTCTTGCTGGCAATATCAAGGATCTTATCATGGTGCTTTAAACCTTGGATAATCCCTCATTCTTTTTTCACCACTTACTGTCAAATATTATCATTTTTACCTCGATATTTTTTGTATCTATTTCTTTTGCTAAAAAAAAAAAAAATCTGTAAAAGGCTTAGCATAAGTTTTGGCATACAGGAGGTACCTAATAAATGTTTATTCCTTCACACCCATGCTTTCTACTCAAACAATGATAACACTAATTTAAATTCTTATCACAAGTCAACTGGCCTACTGAAATAACCTTGTAATTGGTATTCCTGCTTCAAATCATTCCTCTCTCCAATTCATCTCCCAAATTGTCTCCAGTCATTTTCCCAAGTTACAAGTCAAACCATATCATTCTCCTGCTCAGTAAACTCTAATGGTTCCCCACTAATTCTGAAATAAAATATTTTACCTTTATCTCATCTTTATTAGATGTGTTTTTATATAAGTTCTATAACATCCATAAATATTAAGATGGCAACATATAATATGTAAATAAATAAATAATACTGGAAGAAGAATGTTAATGCTCAACATGTTCTTTTCCCCTAAAACTGTTGGGACAACTGGTCTAGAAAACCACTAATAGGGTCTGATTAAATCCTTTCAGAGTCTTGACTCTGAAGGGATGCCACACAATCAGGGTAAAATTGGACCAACCAAAATTGGAAGGCCTTTCTTCCCAAGACAAAATGAATCCTGAGACAATATCTCTAAAGAGTTCACAGGTCACTCTGGCATAACCTGGGAATTAGCCTCAACATTTTTAAATATTTCCCAAAATTCCAAGGGTAAGTCAAGCATGTCCTATTATCAAAATTTATTCACTTAATGTTAATAATTTACAATTACATAAGACTTTCTCATTTTTAAAGCTTTCTTCACAACAACACTGAGACAAGTGCTGGAATAAGGATTGTCCACATTTACAAGATGAGAAAATTGAGGCTTAAGAGTAATGATATGACTAATGGTCACATTACTAATGATGCATAAAAAACATTGCAAATCCAATCAGATCTAGACTGGGGATTCAGGGCTCTATTTGCTATACCACACTGCATTGGCATTTTAAGAGGAATGATTTAAATATGTTATTTGTTAGTTCGACCAATTTCTTACCCTGCAAACAAAATCGAGAGTTTGGCATTGGCTATGAATTATCGTTACTTTGGATTTTACACTGTGAGCTCAGCTTGAACTAAACATTCAACAGTGAAAGGTACTACAAAGATTTCTTTCATGAAAATATCAGGAAATACCACAAAGACTCATTTCTTCATTAGACACAAATACACATAGCTCATTTGCCTACAAGATGACTCCATAGCTAATTAGATCTTACTACTACATTGAACAGAGTCAATAGCAAGACTGCAGACTGAGAAGTTGATTTAAAGCTGGAGCTAAAATGTTTTATTGCCAAATTTGTTCATAGTAAGAGCTAATTAGCTCAATTATGCTTACATAATTTTCTAACTTCAAAAAAAAAATCATGCTTAAAAAAAAGACAGTGCCCAGAATGATGGGAAATTTAAAACCCACCAGCAATTTGATCAAGACATCCTTTGGTTAAAAACATTCAAATGAAGTAAACAAAATAATTACGAAATATTGCTGTAGTGTATGAAATGATAAGTTGGTGGATTTAGAAAAATAGGGAAAGATTTAGACTTTGAAGAAAGATAATTTCCACTTTCAGAGAAACAGAGGACAAATAAGAGTAGCGAGGTCTTAAATAGATGTATATGAATGTATATGCATATATGTATATTATTTTAGTTATCTATATATATGTGTGTGTGTGTGTATCTGTATATAAATACATATATCTGTGTATATAAATATGTATTTATATTTTTACATTTAATTGTAGCCTTCTTTGGAAAGAGAGAAGAGCAAAAAGAATAAAGTAAAAAGTATACAGCAGAGAAATAAAGAAATATAATATTTATTATAAAAGCTTTCTTAAAGTGGAAATTTATAGTTTTATTTTAAATCCTCTCAAATGTTCTGTGGCAATTTTTTTCTATTTTTTATTTGTTTTAAATTAATTAATTAATATCTTAGGGAAGAAAAAATAATGATTGTGAAGCTAAGCAAATGATTCTTTTATGGGTTATGGAAAGAGCCAGAAGACCACACAGATTGTATATTAAAGTGGTGTTGTATAGTATAATTTCCCCAGGAATCTAATAATTTTTCCATGTGGTAAGATAAGAAACAAATGATCTCTTTGTGCATCTTAATAACTATTAGAGCCATAACTTTTATTGGGTGGCTGGAATTCCATAACCACCATCTCAAAGGACCTATTTCCCAAATACATTTCTCCCTGAGCCTTCCTTCCACCCATGACCCTCTGAGAAAACAGACCACATACTCTCTGGACAATTCCCTTTTGGGATACAACTGTTAGCATCATCATACTCTCCTCAGCACTATTGTTGCCAGCTTCTCATCCCACCTTGGTTTGTTCTAGGTGCAGGAAATCCCCATCCTTACACTAGATAATTATATGAGAAATATTTACCTCAGGTTTTTTAAAGATAAATTATTCCCTAAATGACCCAAAGAAAACAAAAAGGAAAGAAAGCATTTGATTGCTTAACCATTCTGCTTTTCACAGTTCAATAGGTTTAAATTTTGTAGGCAACATCCCCTATCCCTAAAATCTTCTAAGTTGCCAACTTTAAAATTTTGGAATGTCATCTTAGGAACATTAGGAGCTAGAAAACATCTGATAAGCCAATATGTCCAATCCTCTAATTTTACATATGAAGAAACTGATTCAAAGAGAGTTTAAGTGACTTTCCTGTGGTCACATAGATAATGTCTAAGATGTGATTTGAACTGAGGTCTTTCTGATTGCTATGCCCTATGTTTTCCTGAAGTCCTAGGTCCTATCTACTATATTATACTGACTCTAAGACAAACTAATTTCTGTAAAGGCAATAGTATGATGTAGTTTTAAAAAGAATCAGATCATGTCAGTTTGGGGTTCTAATTTCAGTTAACTATGTGAACTTGAGTAAGCCATGCCAATTCTCTACCCTCAATTTCCCAATTTTGATTATACCCTGGTAATATTTGATTTAATCCTAGCTTTAACATATAAGTTCAAAAAGGGGGGAAAGCAGTCAGAAAGAAGAAAATAGAAGAGAGATAGAGCAGCTGGTGTAGCCCAGATGTTAAACCTAAAAAGAACCAAGAAAAAAGTCTGTTTCTTATGATGATACAATCCCTTATGATTCCAATTTCCTTGCCTTGCTCTTTTCTTCCTTGTGCCAACTCTGATTTATTAAATCTAATTTACTAAACCATTAATCATAAAAATATTCAAGGATGAAGTCTTTCTTTAAATGTATACTTTGCTTCTTTTCCAAAATTGTAATTAATCAATATATCTACATAATAATTATGTGCACAACAGGCTCTTACTTTTAAAGGTTTGATCTTGTCACTCTCCTCAACAAGTTCCAAGTAGTACTATACCCTTGAGGATAAAATAACAACTCCTCATAGTGGCATTGAAAGTCTTTCATATATGGTTCCAGCCTATCTTTGCAGAATTTCTTCACGTTACTTGCCTTCATGCATTGTATTATAGCTTTAGACAAACTTACTTCCATGATTGAATACAATCCCTATTTACTGCTGTGTCTTAGAAGTTTTGCTATTTTTCAGCCAAGTTGTCAACCCCTCCTCATAGCCTGTCCTAACACCCTAGTTGTTAGTTCTTTCTGCTTCTTAAATTATTTTGCATTTTTATTTCTTTGTTTACATGTTATATCCATCAGTAAATGTAAGGTTACTTGAGTTACTTCATTCTCCATACTCTCAACCCAATTTTTATTCTTCAGGTCATGCCATATATGAGTGCTGAAATATGTTAGTTTCCTTCAAATCTGAATTGTGAATCACCCAAAGGTAACAGAGGAAAGTGTATGGTTAATATAAGGAAGCCATATCACATTACAAATAACCACCTGAGCAGGAAAAGGAACTTGAATAACTCCTCAGAATAATATAGGACTAGGGGCAGGGAGGAAGACGTTTGTAATATGTTAAAAGCAAAAGACAGCCAATAGATAGTTCCCTTAGACTACATGTGGAATCATCTAGAAGAAAGTCTAAATGTGTGTGTGTGTGTGTGTGTGTGTGTGTGTGTGTGTGTGTGTGTGTGTGTGTGTGTGTGTGAAGAGAGAAAAAGGGAGAGGGGAGGAAGAGAGAGGGAGGAAAGGAAGGAGATATTATACTAAAAATATTTTTATACTGTTAATGTGACTGAGTAGGAACATTAATCCTCTATCCTAAAATTCTCATATTTTCCTATGTCTACACAACAGAAATCAGTCTGTATTTCAGAAGTAAGTCATAATATACTACATTTTGGTTTGTGAGTATATAGTGTTTGCCACAGTTCTGGATAGGCATTGGACAGCACAGGCTAAGAAGCATTCATCTTCAGATTGCCAGTTAATTCATCATTTAGCCATACTTTATTGAAAGGCAATCACAAGATATTCAGAGGTCTTTTACATTACCCTAAAACATGATGGTTGGCTCAATAAATTAAAAAAAAAGGTTTATGGGACTTCCGGCTAAGATGGCGGCGTGGAGGCAGACAGCTGCTTGAGCTCCTCGCTTTCTCTCAGAACTTACTTCATGACAAGCCTCTGACTTAATGCTTGACCCAGAAAGAAATCCACAAATTATCACCAAGAGAAGACATCCTTGAAAGTCGCCAGAAAAGGTCTGTGTTTGTTCGGGGGAGGGTCAATCAGACTGGGCGCAGACTGAGGGCAGAGCAAGACAGGCAGCTCACACAGCTCAGACCGGAGGGGGAGGGGTGTGATCTCTGCAGTTTCTGCGAAAGGGCTTTTGCCCCAGTGTGGATGCTCCGTCTTGGCAGCAAGCCAGGAGCAGCAGAGAGGGTGTAAACACCGGAGGTGAAGATTAAAACCCCAGAAAGCCAGCGTCTCTCAGAGCCCGGCCACCCCCAACCCCCACCTGGACTGACTCGGTGCGTTCTCGGAGCCTCAGAGCGCAGACTCATTACAGTCATTGCTGTTCTGTTAGTGGCTCTCTGCTGCCCTATCCCCAGTCTGTAGAGGAAGCCCATTAAGAACATCCAGCCCTATCCCCCGCAAAACAGACCAATTGCTTCTCTTGTCAGTTTGTTTTCTTTGATTCTGACAAAATGAATAAAAAATTCAAAAGGGCTCTAACCATTGACAGCTTTTGTGTGGAGAGGGAGCAGACCTCAAATGCTGAGGAGACTAGGAACAGAATGTCCCCCGATGTATCCCCTGGGAGGGATATAAGCTGCTCCTCAATACAAAAGAACCTCATAGAGGAAATAAAAAAGGCTCTCACAAGAGAGCTGGAAGAGAAATGGGAAAAGGAAAGGGAAGCTTGGCAAGAGAGCCTGGAGAAGTCATCCCATGCATTCAAAGACAGAATGGATAAAGAAATCAAATCATTGAGAAACAAGATTAGTGAGCTGGAAAAGGTAAACAACTCCAAGGAAAACAGGATTAGTGAGCTGGAAAAAGAAATCAGCTCTCTAAAAAATAAAATGGATAAAATGGAAAAAAATTCCATAGATGATAAAAACTCAATTGGACAATTACAAAGAGATATAAAAAAAGTGAGTGAAGAAAATACATCATTGAAAATTAGACTGGAACAAGTAGAAATGAATGACTCAAGGAGAAACCAAGAGGGAGTCAAGCAAAACCAGAGAAATGAAACAATTGAAAAGACTGTCAAGTACCTTACCAGAAAGACAACAGACCTGGAAAACAGATCCAGGAGAGACAATTTGAGAATAATCGGACTCCCTGAAAAATGGGAGGAAAAAAAGAGCTTGGACACCATTTTCGAGGAAATTATCAAAGAGAACTGCCCAGACGTTTTGGAAACAGAGGGTAAAATAGACATTGAGAAAATTCATCGATCACCTACTGAAAGGGACCCTAAAATCAAAACGCCAAGAAATATAGTGGCCAAGTTCAAGAACCATCAGACAAAGGAAAAGATATTGGAAGCTGCTAGAAAAAAACAATTCAGATATGGAGGATCCACAATAAGGATAACACAGGATCTAGCAGCGTCCACATTAAAAGAACGCAGGGCCTGGAACATGATATTCCGAAAGGCTAAGGAACTTGGTATGCAGCCAAGAATAACTTACCCAGCAAGAATGAGCATCGTTTTCCAGGGAAGAAGATGGACATTTAACGAAATAAATGAATTCCATCTATTTTTGATGAAAAAACCAGACCTACATAAGAGGTTTGATCTTCAAATACAGAACTCAAGAGACTTCTAAAAAAGGTAAAAAGAAATCTTGAGAACTATACTTCTGTCAAAAAAATATGTAAAGAACATATGTACAATTTGTCTTAGAAAATAGAGGTGGAAAGGAGATTATATCATAAAAAAGTACAAAGTGGTGGTACTACATCTCATGAAGAGGCAAAGGTAACCTATTATATCTGAGAGAAAGAAAGGAGGGAGATGAACATAGCGTGTATCAATAGACATATTCGATTTATGGTGAAACTTCTTCCACTTCATTGAAAAGTGAAAGGGAAGGAGTAAGCTAAGGGGAAGGGAATACAGTAATTTCGAGGAAAAGGGGTAAAATAAGGGGAGGATCTTTAAGGTGGGGGAGGGATCCTAAAAAGGGAGGGCTGTGAAAAGCAAGTGGTGTTTACCAGTTTAATACTGGATAGGAGGGTAAAAGGGAAGGAAAGGGGAAAAGCATAAGCAGGGGTTAATAGGATGGCAAGCAATATAGAATTAGTCCTTCTAACCATAAATGTGAATGGGGCAAACTGCCTCATAAAGAGGAAGCAGTTAGCAGACTGGATTAAAAGTCAGAATCCTACTATATGTTGTTTACAGGAAACACACCTGAAACAGGATGAGACATTCAAACTAAAAGTAAAAGGGTGGAGCAGAATCTATTATGCTTCAGGCAAAACCAAAAAAGCAGGAGTAGCCATCCTCATCTCAGATCAAGCAAAAACAAAAATTGATCTAATTAAAAGAGATAAGGAAGGGCATTATATCCTGCTAAAGGGAAGCATCAATAGTGAAGCAGTATCAATATTAAACATGTATGCACCAAGTGGTGCAGCATCTAAATTCTTAAAAGAGAAATTAAGAGAGCTGCAAGAGGAAATAGATAGCAAAACTATAATAGCGGGAGATCTCAACCTTGCACTCTCAGAATTAGATAAATCAAACCACAAAATAAATAAGAAAGAAGTCAAAGAGGTAAATAGAATACTAGAAAAGTTTGATATGATAGATCTTTGGCGAAAGCTAAATGGAGACAGAAAGGAATATACTTTCTTCTCAGCAGTTCATGGAACCTATACAAAAATTGATCATATACTAGGGCATAAAAACCTCAAAATCAAATGCAGTAAGGCAGAAATAGTAAATGCATCCTTTTCAGACCATAATGCAATCAAAATAACATTTAATAAAAAGCCAGGGGAAAATAGACCAAAAAATAATTGGAAACTAAATAATCTTATACTAAAGAATGATTGGGTAAAACAGCAAATCATAGACATAATTAATAACTTCACCCAAGAAAATGACAATAATGAGACATCATACCAAAATGTGTGGGATACAGCCAAAGCAGTAATTAGGGGAAGTTTTATATCTCTACAGGCCTACCTGCATAAAATAGAGAAAGAGAGGGCCAACGAATTGGGTTTACAACTAAAATTGCTAGAAAAGGAACAAATTAAAAACCCCCAGACAAACACAAAACTTGAAATTCAAAAAATAAAAGGTGAGATTAATAAAATTGAAAGTAAAAAAACTATTGAATTAATTAATAAAACTAAGAGTTGGTTTTATGAAAAAACCAACAAAATAGACAAACCCTTAGTAAACCTGATTAAAAAAAGGAAAGAGAAAAAGCAAATTGATAGTCTTGAAAATGAAAAGGGTGAACTCACCACTAATGAAGAGGAAATTAGAACAATAGTTAGGAGCTACTTTGCTCAACTTTATGCCGATAAATTCGATAACTTAAATGAAATGGAAGAATACCTTCAAAAATATAGCTTGCCCAGATTAACAGAGGAAGAAGTAAGTAGTCTAAATAGTCCCATCTCAGAAAAAGAAATAGACCAAGCTATTAACCAACTTCCTAAGAAAAAGTCCCCAGGACCAGATGGATTTACAGGTGAATTCTACCAAACATTTAAAGAACAACTAACTCCAATGCTATGTAAACTATTTGAAAAAATAGGGATTGAAGGAGTCCTACCAAATTCCTTCTATGACACAGACATGGTACTGATACCTAAACCAGGTAGATCGAAAACTGAGAAAGAAAACTATAGACCAATTTCCTTAATGAATATTGATGCTAAAATCTTAAATAAGATATTAGCAAATAGACTTCAGAAAATCATCCCCAGGATAATACACTATGACCAAGTGGGATTTATACCAGGAATGCAGGGATGGTTTAATATTAGGAAAACTATTAGTATAATTGACCATATTAATAATCAAATTAATAAAAACCATATGATCATCTCAATAGATGCAGAAAAGGCATTTGATAAAATCCAACATCCATTCCTACTAAAAACGCTTGAGAGTATAGGAATAAATGGACTATTCCTTAAAATAATAAGGAGCATATATTTAAAACCTTCAGTAAACATCATATGTAATGGTGATAAACTAGAACCTTTCCCTGTAAGATCAGGAGTGAAACAAGGTTGCCCACTATCACCATTACTATTCAATATAGTACTAGAAACTCTAGCCTTGGCAATAAGAGCCGAGAAAGAGATCCAAGGAATTAGAGTAGGAAATGAAGAAATCAAATTGTCACTTTTCGCAGATGACATGATGGTATACTTAGAGAACCCCAAAGACTCTGCTAAAAAGCTATTAGAAATAATTCAGAATTTTAGCAAAGTCGCAGGATACAAAATAAATCCACATAAATCCTCAGGATTTTTATACATTACCAACACAATCCAACAGCAAGAGATACAAAGAGAAATTCCATTCAAAATAACAGTCGATAGTATCAAATATTTGGGAATATATCTACCAAAGGAGAGTCAGGAATTATATGAGCAAAATTACAAAACACTTGCCACAAAAATAAAGTCAGATTTAAATAATTGGAAAGACATTCAATGTTCTTGGATAGGCCGAGCGAATATAATAAAGATGACAATACTCCCCAAACTAATCTATTTATTTAGTGCTATACCAATCAGACTCCCAAGAAACTATTTTAATGACCTAGAAAAAATAACAACAAAATTCATATGGAAGAATAAAAGGTCGAGAATTGCAAGGGAACTAATGAAAAAAAAGTCAGAGGAAGGTGGTCTAAGTGTACCTGATTTAAAGCTATATTATAAAGCAACAGTCACCAAAACCATTTGGTATTGGCTAAGAAATAGACTAGTTGATCAGTGGCATAGGTTAGGTTCACAGGACAAGATAGTGAATAAAAATAGCAATCTAATCTTTGACAAACCCAAAGATCCCAAATTTTGGGATAAGAATTCATTATTTAACAAAAACTGCTGGGAAAACTGGAAATTAGTATGGCAAAAACTAGGCATGGACCCACATTTAACACCACATACTAAGATTAGATCAAAATGGGTCCAAGATTTAGGCATAAAGAACGAAATCATAAATAAATTGGAGGAACATGGGATGGTTTACCTCTCAGACTTGTGGAGGAGGAAGGAGTTTGTCTCCAAGGGAGAACTAGAGACCATTATTGATCACAAAATAGAACATTTTGATTACACCAAATTAAAAAGTTTCTGCACAAACAAAACTAATGCGAACAAGATTAGAAGGGAAGTAACAAATTGGGAAAAAATTTTTACAGTTAAAGGTTCTGATAAAGGCCTCATCTCCAAAATATACAGAGAATTGACTTTAATTTATAAGAAATCAAGCCATTCTCCAATTGATAAATGGTCAAAGGATATGAACAGACAATTTTCAGATGATGAAATTAAAACTATTTCCACTCATATGAAAGAGTGTTCCAAATCACTATTGATCAGAGAAATGCAAATTAAGACAACTCTGAGGTATCATTACACACCTGTCAGATTGGCTAAAATGACAGGAACAAATAACGATGAATGTTGGAGGGGCTGTGGGAAAACTGGGACACTGATGCATTGTTGGTGGAGTTGTGAAAGAATCCAACCATTCTGGAGAGCAATCTGGAATTATGCCCAAAAAGTTATCAAAATGTGCATACCCTTTGACCCAGCCATACTACTACTGGGCTTATACCCCAAGAAACTACTAGAGAAGGGAAAGGGTCCTGTATGTGCCAAAATGTTTGTGGCAGCCCTTTTCATAGTGGCTAGAAGCTGGAAGATGAATGGATGTCCATCAATTGGAGAATGGTTGGGTAAACTATGGTATATGAATGTTATGGAATATTACTGTTCTATAAGAAATGACCAACAGGAGAAATACAGAGAGGCTTGGAGAGACTTACATCAACTGATGCTGAGTGAAACGAGCAGAACCAGAAGATCATTATACACTTCAACAATGATACTGTACGAGGATGTATGCTGATGGAAGTGGATTTCTTCAACATAGAGAAGAGCTAATCCAATTCCAATTGATTAATGATGGACAGAACCAGCTACATCCAGAAAAGGACTGGGAAATGAATGTAAACTGTTATTTTTACCTTCTGAATCCAATTCTTCCTGTGCAACAAAAAATTTGGTTCTACACACATATATTGTATCTAAATTATACTGTAATATATTTAACATATATAAGACTGCTTGCCATCAGGGGGAGGGGGTTGGGGGAGGAAGGGAAAAAATCTGAATAGAAGTAAGTGCAAGGGATAATGTTGTAAAAAATTACCCATGCATATGTATTGTCAAAAAATGTTATAATTATAAAATAAAATAAAAAATTAAAAAAAAAAAAAAAAAAAAAGGTTTATGATAGATTATCCCAGTTTAAAGTGAAAATGTTTTAAAAATTTTTCCAAGTCCTCTTTTTTCATCCCTTCAAAACAAATTCTCCCTTGGAACAAATAAAAAGGTAAGCTAAGCTGTTAGGTTCTTACTAAGTGCTAATGAGATAATGAGATATTAAGTTCTTACTAAGTGCTAAGTCGGTACTTAACAATTCTCTAGTTCCAGCCTTTATGGGGAGTTTTACCCCTGTGAACTCCTGGGGAGGAGCTTACATGTTTAGGAGGTGTTAGGATTACTAAGTGAGAACTGAGGTTTTCTGGACAATTACAAGGTGAGAACTCAGGTTGACTTGATAGAGGGGGCAAGCTCATTGGCTGGGGTGGTTCTTCCCAGAAGCCCTTGCATTATCCCACGCCCATTCTCTGGGAGGATAAAAAGAGACAGCGCTGGGCGCAGAGAGGAGATCGGCCTGGAGAAGGATAAGAGCTGGAGGAGATTCAGAGCCAGGATTCAAGAAGAAAGACTCTGAATTGCATCAGGCTTGACGGGGCTCTCTGCAGGAAGGGAAGTCACTTCTTTGGACAAGAGTTAACAGCAACTGCCTGGAGACAACGGTTCGTTACAGGAAGAAGAATCTGTCTGAGAGATTTGAGTAGACACAGCAGATCTCTTCCCAGAGAGCGATCCAGCAGCTTCTGGAGACGATAGCTCGTTACAAGGAGGAGCAAGTTCATTGGTTGAAGTATTTTTTCCCAGAAGCCCCTGAGTTATTCCACACCCATTCTCTGGGAGGATAAAAGAAGACACCATTGAGCAAGGGGAGAGTCTTGTCTGGGCTCTCTGGAGGAAGGGGAGTCTCTACTCTAGGTCACAGTTGGCGGCAGTTGAGACAGCAGATCTCCTCCCAGAGAGTGATCATCGGCAGTCTCTGGAGATAACAAAACTTTACACTAAGCAATAAATATAATAATTGCATCTGTCTGAGAGCCCCTACCTCTTGGCTATGAGACAGGAGTTATTTATTTTCCAAGGGCATTGGTGGGTTTTGTATAGCTTAGTTTGTCTTTTTTATAGTATTTTTATTTATCGCATATATCATTCTCTTGGTTCTGCTTATTTTACTTTCCACCAATTCACAAAATCTTCCTCTGAATTACATTTCTTATTACACTACCATTATATTCATGTTCCATAGCTTTTTATTCAGCCACCATCAAACTAGTGAATATTTTTGCTTCCTCTTCTTTGCAATCACAAACACACAATGGTTTATATTTATTTGTATTCTCAGTACACAGTGCAGTGTTTGGAATACAATAAGAGTTAATAAATGCTTGTTGATTGTTTATTTCTTTATAGGGGAGCTGTGAACCCATGAGGTTATACTTCCTTCATTTTTTTCATGTTACTAGAGACAAGAAGCATTCAAAGTATTTACCAAATGACATATAATTGTTTTAAACTCAGCTTTAGCACTATGAACTCATAATGCATTTCATTATGGCTTAATGAATAGTATTGACTCTAAAATTCAGGATATCTTGATGTTAAAAAAGAATGAGCTTTAAAGTGTTTCATTTATGAGACTTAAACTTATGCTCAGAAATGCAAAATGTGAACATTAGATCTTGGGCACCTATTCTTTCTTAACTTCTGTTTTGTCTTGAAGAAAATTATGAAAAATAAAAACTGCCTCACCTATGATAATAGCCATCGATATACCAAACTAATGAGATAATTTATAGGACAGTTTATGAAATTTTTACATTCTATGGTAATGTCAGCAATTGTGATAAATTTATGGAAATCTATAGAAAAAATAAAGCTATTTATCCCACTGCTTTCCCATTATAAATCAATATTATAAGAACAAAAATTTAAGATGGTTTTCTTATCAAGAAATGTCATTGTAAGTCAACTTAGTCAAACTCAGTTTACTTGTATCCTTCCATATATCTATTAGGTTTTAAGTTCTATTTGATTTTAACAGCAAATATATTTGGTTATAAATGACTTTCTTATACAAATAAATGTCAGGAATAGAAGTTTAGTCAGTTCAACAATTGCTCACCAATAATATCATCTATTGATGTTTTAAAACAAGTGTTTTGTAGTTAGTAAAAAACAACTGATCCCAGAAAGGAAAAATTCAAACTATAACAAACATTATGGCTCTCCTGTTATTTATTTTTGTTTTTGTGGTTTACTAAAAAAAAAAAAAAAAAAAGCTAGTTAGGATTTCTCCAGCTTTTTAAACTTTATTATTTATTTTTAACATTCCTTTTAAATTTTGAGTTGTATATTTTCTCTATTCCTTCTATACTTTCTCCCACCCACTAAGAAGGAAAGCCATGTGATATCAATTATAAATGTGAAATTATGGAACTTATTTTCATATTAGCTATATTTTTAAAGCAAGAAAAATAAAGAGAGAAAATTATACTTCAATTTGTACTCAGAATTCATCAGTTCTTCCTCTAGATATGGATCACATTTTATTCATCATGAATCCTTTGAAATTATCATTCAATCATATTTGACTCTTCATGATTCTGTGTACCATATTGTTAAAGGCATTTTCTTGGCAAAGCTATTGGAGTGGTGAATTTAGGCAAAGAGGCCTAAAGTAATAGTTAGTAAATATCTTGATTCCAGACCAAGTATTCTATGGACTGAATCACCTAGCTGCTTCCTTGGAATTGTTTTGGATCATTGTATTGCCATTCAGTGTCAGCTATAATTAGTGCCAGCAAAAGGACCCTACTCTAATCTCTTTCTGATCACTTGTCTGATCTCCTTACCGTCTGGGGACTGAGAGCTCCCAAAGACACTGCTACTGTTCATATATGGATCATCTAATCCAATCCACTCATTCTACAAATAAAAAAACTGAGAAACAGAAAGATAAAATAATATGCTCTGCATCAACAAAAGTCAGTACACATTTGGAGCCAGGTCTTTAACTTGAGTTTTTCTGACTGTGAGCTCAACTCTCTTCTCTCCACAACTATCAAGAGATATTTAGTATCTTCTAGCTTGCAAAATATTTTACATGGGTACTGTCAGTTGGATTTGAGAATAGCACCATTTGATAGGTAGGCAGGCATTATCAGGCCCATTTTTAAATGGAAACATTGAAGCTCAAAAACATTAGGCTACTTATTACAGTTATACAACTAGTTGGTAGGAGAAGCTACACTTAAACCCAGGTGTTCTCATTCTAATCCATATCCCCTTGCATTACATTCAATAAATGTAAAATATATATATATATATATATATATATATATATATATATATATATATATATATATATATATATATATATATATATATATATATATATATATATAAAATGCATGTGCTCTATGTGTTATGGATACATGTACTAAAGGTACATGCATATTATGTATATGTATATGTGTGTGTGTCATACATATGTAGAAGTATATGTTCATGTATGATATCATGGTGTATATACAATGCATTATATATGCACAGAGATGAATGCCTTTAATACTTATCATTGCTTTTATGTCAACAACTTTCTTACATTTGTGTCTTTGAGCAGCTTAAGTTTCAGCAGCATTTTGCCCTGAGGTATTTGCCTGCAGTAAGTCACTGCAGATCAATATACAAAGAATTCCCAGAAAGCAGAAAGTAAACTACAAAAACAACCTTGTCTTGCAATGAAAATACTACAGTGACTAGAGAGGTAGTAATATGCCTTCCAGTACAAGAGAAGAAAGTACAGAATTGTTTGGCAGAGATTAAGATTAATATATTTAAAAGACATGAACAGTCAGGTAGGAGCACACTACTTGCCCTCCTCAATATCAAAGCATCCTTAGTAATTATAAAGGAAAAAAGGATTAAATGGGTTTTTTATTATATGACTTCTATTTTAAGGACAGAATTAATTCAAGATTATAGAGAAATAAGTATAGTAAATAAAAATGATAACAAAATACATAATTTACCTTCCTACTAAAAAGCTTTCAAAATAATTTGGAGTATGAAATGATTCTGTACATGATTTTTGGTAAAGGGCTAATAAAACAAACAACTCAATTTAACATTCATTTTGAGAATGTGATACATACATTGATACTATATATGAGAAAATACAAAACTAAATGTGAACCATATATAAATACTGTCTATCTGTATAACTGAAACATACATGACAAAACATGTCAGGAAAAAGTGACCTTTATTGTAGTTCTAATCATTAATGCATCAAATAAATGAATATACTCTGGAGGTTTTGACCTGGTGATTGTCTCCTCTATCCTAAAGAGTTGCCCCTTTCACCAAATTCATAAATATACCACCCTCATATGATTAACAAAATATACAGAGTATATAATTTTACTGATGTTTTAATAGTTGTAAATATCCTCTAAAGTTAGATTTGGGGATACAAAGGTCTCATCACTAGGTACTTGGGTTTCTTTTACCATATTAGTATTTGGCCAGATAGTTTTTGTTTTCTCCTTTTGGATTAATTGAGAAAAGTAGTGACACTGTAAAAACTGTTTAAAGATTAGTGAGAGGAACTTTCTACATCTTGAAATGAGAAAGTCAATATATTTTGTGACCCTTCTCATATGTTAACTGAATTCTGAATTTCCAGCTGACTCTCTTCTATGTCTCATTTCACTTGCAGTTCTGACACACAAAATTTGTTTCAAGTGATTCATCAACCCAGCAGTTCCTGGACTCATCATTCGGTTTTTGGGAGTGAATATGCATCATCTGAGATTTTGGATACTCCAAATATTAATCATATTCCTGTGTCTGATTTAATTTTACAAATACATTTTAATTAATATTTTGTTTACAAATATAATGGATTTTATTATTTAATCTTCAAAATAAAATATGGACAATTGTAATATTTCATTTTTCTATCTTTATTTCCTCTTTTACAATTTTACTACGTATCACCTGTTTGAAATGATTTTTAAAAGTAATTTGAGTAAGTTGGGTAAAAACCATGTTCAAGTCATGGGGTAAACTAAAATCGCAGGTTTAAAGAAATTTGTGATGTTTATAATTACTGAACACACATACACACACACACACACACACACACACACACACACACACACACACACACATCCTCTTCCCCCATTCCCCAAGTACATCAGAGTAGATTTAAGTCAAAAACAATTGTTATGCAGTTCAAATATAACCATTTCATTACATCCTTTCTCTCTACTTATCTAAATTCTGAACTTAATAATTGGTCTCCCTGCCTCAAGTCTATCCCTACTCCACTCTACCCTATACATTATTGCCAATGTAATTTTTCATAAATGCAGATATGACTCTCCTATAGAACCAAGTCAATTTCTTTCCTATTGCCCCAGGATAAAATATAAACTTCTGTTTTGATTTTTAAAACCTTACTTAACCTGGCCCCAATCTATTTTTCCAGCCTCATTTTCCAACCTTGCCTTTTCTGTTCAAAATACATACTTCATCTCCTATCTCTTAGGATTGTGCTTGAGCTTTCCCGCATGCCTTTGATGTTCATATATTTTTGTTGATATGTTTTGACACATCAGACAAGGTAAAACAAATACACAGACCAGCAATGCCTTATATTTTCTGAAAATAGTTTAGCAAAAAAAAAAAATCATAAAAGATTGACCACAAATGAGGTAAATAAGAGAATCTTATACTATTGAAATTTCCCACTTGTTAAGAGAAAAGAAAACATTTTTTCTATTTGGTCAGAGCTTTGTTGTTTTTTATTATTATCTTCATTTACATAGTTATAGACAATGTATACACCGTTCTTTGCTATTTTGCCTTCCTCATTCTGCATTACTTCATAAATATCTTCCCATATTTCTTCAAATTCTTCTTATTTTTCATTTTTATGGCATGTCATTCCATAATATTCTTATGAGACAGTGTGACACAGTAATTAAATATCAAGCTTTGGCGTCAGTAAGCCCTGAAATTCAAGTCTTGACTCTGACACATGCTAGCTGAGTCACCATAAGCAACTCAATTAATATCTCAGCACACTTTGGCAATGTTCCACAATCAAAAGTTACAGTTGACTTGCCATCTGCATGGAGAGCTCCCCATATTAATGAAATCACAATCTCAAACCAAAGACAAAACCTCAAAGATCAACATTTATTCAGCCATTCCTCAAATACTGGGAACATTGGTTGCTTTCTGGTTTGGCTAATACAAATAAGATAAATAAGAATATTTTTTGTATATACAGGTCTTTTCTCTTGCAAATGACCTTCTTGGAGCATTAACCTACCAGTGCAATTACTGGATTGAAACATATGAATAATTTTCTAATTTGCTTTATATAATATAAAATACCCATATGTGTCTTAATAGAAGCATGATGCAACTTCCATAAATAACAATAGCAGGGATCTTTCCTTTGTAATGCTTCAGTATCTATGAATATCTAGAACTATTAGATTATAGAGTGTTTTAATTTGCTCCCAGAGGAAATAAGCTAGAATCTATGGTGTGCAAATAATCTTATCACATGTTCACTCTGAATATATTTATCAACTTTATCATTAAATGTGTTGTATGAGAAGCTTGCTCCATCTTGCATTCATTAATTTCCAATGTGGTAATAAATAGTTGAATGATCTGCTGAAACCTTTGAGTATTAGGATAAGAAAAAAAGAAATTAAGAAAGAAAGAAAGAAAGAAAGAAAGAAAGAAAGAAAGAAAGAAAGAAAGAAAGAAAGAAAGAAAGAAAGAAAGAAAGAAAGAAAGAAAGAAAGAAAGAAAGAAAGAAAGAAAGAAAGAAAGAAAGAAAGAAAGAAAGAAAGAAAGAAAGAAAGAAAGAAAGAAAGAAAGAAAGAAAGAAAGAAAGAAAGAAAGAAAGAAAGAAAGAAAGAAAGAAAGAAAAGAAAAGAAAAGAAAAGAAAAGAAAAGAAAAGAAAAGAAAAGAAAAGAAAGAAAGAAAGAAAAGAAAAGAAAGAAAGAAAGAAAGAAAGAAAGAAAGAAAGAAAGAAAGAAAGAAAGAAAGAAAGAAAGAAAGAAAGAAAGAAAGAAAGAAATAGAAAGAAAGAAAAAAGCTAATAGACTACTACCAAACTCAGATCACAGGTTAATCTTCGGAATTCTTCATTTCAAAGTACTAGAGGAAACCTTAGTCCATAAATTCTAGTGATTGATATGACCACTAAAATGTGTCCATCTTCTTTTTAAAATATCTAAAAGTCCAAACTGATATTTTTATTACAACTTTGAAAACAATAATTATAATTTGTTTTTTTTTTCATCATTTAAGTTTCTCAGCTCTGTAGTATCTAGAATATGGACAGGTTAGAAGTAAAATATTTTATGTACCTATCTAATGAAATCTCCCTAAAGTCAGTTTCAGGAACAACATGGTGAAAGATTTTCTTAATGACTTGTTGCCCTTAATTTATTCCTCTCAGTCCTCATGTATACACCTCTCCTTTCTTAACAAGTGGTTTTCTTTACTAAATATGAATGCTGATTAAGATCTATGGCAGTGAAGAATAATTAGTAAATTTATACAATTGGGTTCTATGCTTATCTTCTCAAAGATAATTGAAAAATATGTGGATGTAGTTAGGTTGTGTTTTTTTAATTAAATAAAAGATTTGATTCAGTCTCATTCTTTGGTAAAAAATGTGAAGCACTTGAAACAAAAATAATTAAATTATAATCAAGAGAATTTTTTACTAAATGAGATAGGCAAGACAAAGGCAGAATGGTATTACAGTAAATAGCTTGTTATTAACTCAAAAAGTTCAGAATTCAGGTCCTATCCCTAATAGTGCTTTTATAACCTTGGGCAACCCATTTAATCTCTCAGTGCTGTAAAGCAAGTCCCTAACACTATAAATTATAGAAAAATTTCCAAATTGCATTGGTAGAAAGATTTTCTTTTTATCACCAGAGATTTTTCTATATAAGTAAAATTACATATTCAGTCCCTCCATTAATGATTATAAGAAAATAATTGTAAGTTTTTGCATTTTTCCTCTCCACTTTGGAATATAAGTAGTATGGAGCCCTGAATCAGAAGGACCTGAATTCAAATTTGGCTTCAGACACCTAACACTTCCTAGCTGTGTGACCCTGAACAAGTCACCTAATCCCAATTGTCTCAGCAAAAAGAAGAAAAGAAAATAGGTGGTATTCACACTTTATCTAAAAATTTGCTGGGGGTGGGCTAATTTTGAAAGATCTGTTTAATTCCTCCAATAAAAATTCCCATTTATAATTTTTAAAAGTTCTACTTTGTGTCCCTCTTACTGGAATTTTCTGTATTATATTTCTGTATTGTGTTTATTTTGTACTGTATGAGTGGAGACATAAAACAATTTTCTTTCTTAAATTATGTATTATGTCAATTGATGTGCAGGTGTGGGTTCAATTAGTGTTATCAAGATTTGGTTCTCTTCTCATCAGGAAAAAAAGCACATATAAATTATAAGCATAATACAAAGAAAATGAAATATGCATAATTTGCACTATTCAAAAAGTTTCATTCAAATCCATATTACTCTCATTTTTATTCAGCCTAAATGACTTATGTATTGCTTTCTGAACACAAAAGTCCAACTTACTCCTCTGTACTTCTATACAGATAGTTCTTAGTACCTAAAAACCATACATTCTTCATTTCTGCTTCTTCCTGTTTAAGGTCTACATGTTATTTTCCTCTTTGAAGGCTTTCCTAATTTCTCTAGAGCTTAGTATTTTCTCCTTACTTAACATTATCTGTTTTTTTTCCTTAGCTGTATTTGTGCTTGTACCCAGTAGAAAATAAGCTTTTTGAGGTCAGGAAAGATTTTGAATCCTTTTGTACCCTGCACCATAGGAAGTGCTTCATAAAGGTTAACTGAATTGAATCAAATCAGCCTCCACTAAGTGCCTACACTGATGGCCCATATCAAAGAGATGATCTTCATGTTTTCAATAACTTAGCAGAAAAGTGAAAACTCAAAGAGACTTTAGCAATTTGTAATGGCTTTGAAAATAGGTCTAATGACAAACAATATGCTTTACTTATTATCAAACACACTACCTAAGTACAGAGACATTCCTCATATAGTTGGTGGCCATAATAGATCTTTTAGTCACAGCAATTCCTAAATACCTAGTGCTAGCAAGAATGGACTGGAATGTACAGGAGTTCTTCAGATGAAAAACCTGATATATCCTTGAAATATTAAAGCAAGATTCATGGTTATCTATGATTTTCTATAATTGAATACCATTCATATAAGATATACACATATGATTACCTATGAGTACATATATATAATACTCAAATAACAAAATCATTTCTTTACTACAACATTCCTATTTCAACAAAAGAACTTAAAAGAAAAAATTACCCTTTTACCACAGAATTTTCTATTAACAGGGGCAAAAAAGTTTCTATACTATAATAGACAAATTTATGTTTATATGAGTATCATAAATTTCAGACTTAGGAGAAAATGGGAAAAGATGAAATGTTCATTAGAAAAGTCTAGACAAAAATAATATGTATCATTGTTGTCTTTTACTGATGAAATAAATATGATTGGAATTATTTAATACATAAAGCAATATATATTGCCTAGAAAACTTGAACCAGTTTAGAAATCTTATTACAATTTATATGATGAAATGAGATCAGCTGATCACTAGCAAACATTGCTTAAGCCTGAATGTATCAATTCAGGGTGCTTTTATTTAAGTGTGTTGACTCATACTGTAATGTAAAAATCAACGAAGCCCTGAGAGGGGAAAAATGTGTGTGCATGTATACATATAAATATGTGTGCATCCCAAAATCCTTCACTTTTACTTACATAGTTGTACCCTAGTCAATAAACAAGGTACCAATGCTTAGTAAATGTGCCACTTAAGCACTGAAGCAACAATTATGGAAAAAGGTTGACAATCTTTACAAAATTGTGGAACATTTTCATCTCATTTACCACGTTTGATTGTCCACATTAAGCAGATCAACTGAAGAATTCTAATCCAACTTTACTTCATAATTATAAATCAGTAGAAAAGTAAAAAAAATTAAATTCCTTTCAAAATATTAAGCACTTATTAAGCACCAACAAAATGCCAGGCATAGGACTTGATGTTGAATTTACCAAGACAAAGACCCCTCAAAAAAGATTTCTCCTCAAAGAATTTATGTAAGAAGATGGTCCTTCCTAAGTTTCTCCAGAAGATTCAACAATTTTATAGATTTGTTTCTTAATTACAATACCCATTTGATTTCTATGAAAAACCCAATTGTGGCCATCACAATGAACAGAAAATTCATGGAATCTCTCATTTATATTTTTAAATATACACTACCAAAGACAATGAAAATTATTCAATTAACTTAAAAATCTAGTTGACACCAATATTAACTTCAAAAATCACCTATAGAATTAACTCAGGAAACCATCTCAAATGTTCTTTCTAACTTCTTTAAAGTGGGATGTTCTCATTTTGTATTAAATATCACCTGTTAACTTTCTTAGATAAATGTTTTGTAAAATAACACAAGTGACAGATTTATTGCCCCATTAGCAAAAGAGCATAACTATATATTCCTATTCAACACCATTTTACCAGGAACATAAACTCAAAATAATTTAGCATTTAAAATTTAGTAGGTTGATTGTTTTTAGTAGGTAGAGATGTCTTGCATACAAGGAATTGATCTGTATTTGATAAGATGATAGTTCTAAATTTCTTACATGGTTTAATAACTTTTATGACTTCAATTTTTTTCTCTACATTATTCAACTTTTTTCTAATATAAAGAATATAAAGAAATTTCAAGGCTTCCATCACAGAATTTTAAGTGAAATTTACAAGCTGGATTTCAAACTTTAAAATTTTGATTCTAGTGAAAAAAGTATTATCTTATGACTTCTTAGCTAATAGTCAAGTTTCTTAGCTTATAGCTTATAATAATTATAAAATTGCATGATTTCTCTCTTTTAGTCTTTCTCCTTTATATAGATCTGAATCAAAAAAGCATATTGGATTGATTTAAATTGGAAACCACAGAAGGAAGCTGGCTAAGAACATGGTAGGCAAGCTCATAGTCTGTTCCCAGAATGGTCTGTCTAATGATGTACTTTGTTGTCACAATAAACTACTAGGCACACAGATTTTTGTCTGTTTGGACATTTGGCTTGAAGTAAACATTCAGAACATTCAATCCAAATATGAACTGGGCCAAAAGTTGCCTTAAGTATTGCCAATCCAATGCTAATTCAGCTAGTAGCAACTTGCTTTCCTCCTGACTTTTTCCTTAAAAAATAAAAAGGAACATGCTTATTAAACTAAATTGGATAATCATTCACGTAATATTTTTGAGAGAATCATTACCTCTTTTCTAAAAGATTAGAATCTCATCTTAGTGTCAAATCCTCTTATCTATTTTGGTATGTTTGTGGAAGTAAAGAGATCAAATCATTAATGAATAATCTAATAAAGAAGCCAAGGTCTAAAAGAAGACACACAAACACTGCTAATTGGTTTCAGGAAATGGGAGAAAAAAGTCTCCAATGTAAACACTTAACTTATTTTTGTGAGCTAATACTTTCTAAGTAGATATTCCTTCTTTACTGCTCTTGTTGAAACAAGACCTGGTCCACTTTCCCTGAGTGAACAAAAAGTTAGGGAAAGTTAATTGAGAAGACTAAAAGAGTTTTACATTTATTTCAACATGTCAATATCTCCCTCTTTTCCATAGAAAATTTGACTTGATCAAAAAAATTCTAGGTAGTATGCAAAATATTATGTATACAAAAACAAAATATTAAGCAATACTTTACAATGAGTTTACATGCTAATAGGAAGAAAATAGGGCAATTCATAAAAATATATATGCTGTATATGTATATATATATATATATATATAATACAAATACAAAGTTAATAAATATAAACACATGCAAAGGATCTAAAGAGAAGGTAATTTGAGAAAGTAAGCACTAGTGCTTGTAGGAATAAGAAAAGGTTTTGTGAAGATGTCACCAGACCTTCACTTTTAAGGAAGAAGAGAATGTGATGAAGCAGAGATAAAAAGGAAATGTATTTTAGGTACAGTAGGCAATCAATCTATTAGAAATCTTGAAACACTAATAAAAATAAACATACTTGCTTTAAAGCTACTTATATTTAAATTTTTTTTCAAGAACTGGGGTGGGAATAAGCAGAGGGGGTAAATTCTTATATAAAGTACAAAAATCAGCCATTAGCTTTAAAAAAAAGCAGTTGATATTTTAAATTTAGTCTTGTTATGTCAATATTCCATGTTTGTTATCAAATGAAATATGCAAAATGAGAAAACCTAGTTAAATAGTAATGTGTTGATGAGAGATAGAGACAGACAGAAAGATAGAGACAGAGATAGAGAGACTGAATAGAGAACCAGAGGGCAAGAGTTAAAACATCCTTTATTTTTGCCAATCCAATCAGTAGGAAGAAAAAAAGGGGGAAAAATTCTCCCACATGGCCCATCCCATACTATTCATCTGTCACTTCAAAATGGACAGCCTGTTGAAAGCATGGCAGAAGGGCAAAAAGTAGAGAAATTAAGACATGTATCAAACCCTCTAGCTTTCTTTCTTTGATGGTGATGCACAATAGCATACTGTTCATAGCATTGTTTCATTCCCTTGCAAGAGGTCTGCTTTACACCCACTTTGGTCTTGTGAAAAGATGCAGTCATCAGGAAAGAAGTTTCTCCTTTTGCTCATTTTCAGGATCTTTTCTTCTGTCTTTAGCTAAAAAATCCACAAAAAGCAATAGCATCCTTATATTTATGACTCCTTAATATTTTGGTTTACATGTCAGTCTGCTTTGAATATCAACTCATATAAACATAAATAGTTCATTAATTTTAATATAGTTTATCAGTTTTCTATATAAATATTTTATAAATTTCTTACTCACAAGAATAGTATCTTCCCAACTAAGATTGAAGGACTGGGTATCCAATACACAGAGAGGGATAAAAGTTGAGAAATGATCAAAATTAAAGGATGACTTATTTATGATGGAGGACATAAGTAAATAGTAAGTACTATTTATTGAATCCTGTAATGTTCTTGTTTTCTATGTGATCCCATGGAAACTGAGAGTGGAAATCTCTCCTCTGCCTTGTTCTCTCTGCCTGCCTGACCTGCTCTCTAGTCAATCCCAACTTCTGTTCTCCTTTGGCTCTATTCCAATATGAACACAACCTGCTGTCATAAAAGCTGCTACTCATTCATAGCATGGAAAGTCATTAAATTGATGCCAAAAACTAATAACAAGGGGGGGAACGCATGCTGGAAAATTTTTATCTGTGTCAATATTACAATATTTCAGGGCTGGAAGAGATGGTATTGATCAATTGGCCCAATCCATAGCCCTCTAAAGAACTTCCATCTATAACATTTCCAACAAGTAGATATCCAACCACTGGTTGAAGACTTTCAATGTGGGAAAAGTGACTAGCTCCTGAGTCAGCCCTTTTTATTTTTGAATAGACTTGATAATTAAGAAATTTTTTCTTATGTGTTTTTTGTTTTGTAGTTTTATTTGTCTGTTTTTTGCTTCTTTCATCCTTTGCTGTTGATTTTGTCCTCTGGAAATAAAAAGAGCAAGACTAATTCTTCTTTCAAATGAAAGTTCTTCAAATATTTATCAATGAAGCATAGATTTCAAGCCAGAGAAGATTTCAGAAAGTCATCTAATCCTTTCACATTTTCTTATACTTGAAGAAACTGAGATCAACAAAAATCAACTTACTTGTCTAAAGCAAGACAGATTATAAGTGACAAGGCTTAACGACAACTATATTATCAAATACAATTAGAGGGTTTAGGAAGTGATAATGGTAAAATTAAAAAAAAAACTTGCATCTTGATAACTGTTGGTACAAATAATCTAGCTAATGTGTAAAATATAAATTATTTTCTCACTTCTTATGCTAAAGCTATATATAGGCTATGTAAGTATATAAAATCAACTTTGGAACTCTGAGTCTTTTAGAAACTGGTGATTTTAGATTTTTATACCATGATAATAGAACATTTTACTATTTTGTCAAAAGGAACCTGTATTTTAGTAAAGAATGAGAGTACTATCAAATTTCATTTCAATTCATAAATTGTAGTATACTATATTATTTCAACAAGTAAATACTAATCAAATCACCTACTATTAAACTGAGGGAATGCTATTTTAAAAAGTTTGCTTCTGTAAAACAGCAAATTGATTTTATATATGTGAAATCATGTTTTATATGATTTTATTAGTGTGGGTATTCTCTCTCCAACATAGCTCATCACTCTAGTACACCACATGCTGTGCAATCAATTCTTGTCCATGTCTTCTCAAGAATCTTTCATAGAAGACCTACTCAAAAGTATAGGAACCATTCACTCTGTGAAATGAAACATCCCAGGAGTTCATTTCTCCCTTTTCTGCTATATGTTCTCCTATCAAAACCTTTTAACCCTCTATTTCTCTGTTCTCCTTTAGTATATACATCTTCTAGTTAGCTACCCTCTACTCAAAGGAAAGATCTTTCGATCTCAATTCTATCCCATACTTCTCCTAAAAATAAATTAATACAAAATGACAGTTAGATATTAACAGAAAAGAGATCACTAAACTTCCCATCAGTGACTTAAAGAATTGCAGCAAATATTCCTTATTATGGAATGAAAATCATAAACATTAACATTTACCATAGCACTTTAACATTGGGAATTGTTGACATGCCAAAATCAAAACACACCTGCATATTAAGTAGTGAAAGCAATATTCCCACTTCATAGATGGAGAAATGGACTATAGAATTTAGGAAAGATTCAATGATTTTACCCTTGCTCACACTGCTAGTGTCTGAGGTAGAACACAAGATAGTATTTTTTACAGATTATTTAAAGAATAAAAGGGCCTTCTAATAAGTTAAAAAATGGTCACATAATTTATTCATGTTTACAGCTAAAGGGAGAAAGTGATTTGTATTTATGAGATTGTACCACTAGCCCTCAAAGTTATTATACTACAGCTGTGTCTTATAAAAATCCTATTCTATAAAAATCCATGGGTACATATACATTTAAACATTTAAAAACATCTGAATGCCAGCTATATCTGTTTTATACTGAATTCTGTAATGAACAGTGTTGCAGTGAGAACAATCCTAGGAATTTGTGGTAAAGAAGTATCCCTTAAGATTGTGTAAACTACTGCCTTTGAGAAGCACTGTGACTTACTTTGGTGGAAGACATTATATTTGGTGTGTTTTTTTAATTTATCAAGTTTATCACTTTATATTGATTTTCACATTAAGTATAAATATGTTAATATTTGTTAATTTGATATGATATTCATTAGTATGTATCATAACTAGAATACATAAAGATCTTTAAGATTTACAAAAACTTTTTGGACAAATGTCATTGCAATATTACAGTAACAGTATGAGATAGGTCCCACAATTATTATACCTATTTTAGAAATAAGAAAAATGAAGTTGGGAGAGGTTTTGACCCATTCTTCCTAACTCTAGCTCTAGTGTGCCATGTATTCTACCAACATTTCTACTACAATTCACTTCAATCTATTTTCAGTCACTTTGCTTTACATGTTCAAATGCATGTCTTCCAAAAGCAGTTATGAAAAATCATTATTGAATGCATTATAAACCTCAGCCCTGGTGGTAAGCTTCTGAGAAGGTGCCAAGAATATTAGGAATTCATGTCTAGTGCATAAAAAGATCATTGGGATCTAGATTTCCATTTCATAGCATTCAACCAAACTTTGAATTTCAGAAATATTATAAACACTGCACAATAAAAAGAGATAAAATAGTCAATAATATTCCCTTGTACATTGATTCACTTTCAAAACTGCTTGCTCTAAGAAGGAATTTCAAGGCCGCACAATTTAACTTCCCATTAACACAATAATTTAAGAACATAAGACTTGCTATGCTGTTCTGACACACTATTCTTTCCAACTTTGGTAATTTGAAAGTCAGTCAACCTCAGAAGTTCGGGTTATATCATTAAATGTGTTTGTTTTCTTCTAAAAACTCAATATTAATTTATTACATATAAATTTATACAAATTTATGAACTCTTTGAGATCATCTTTTGCTTTACTTTGTATTCTCTTGATAATAGAACATCAACCAAATAGTAAATAAATGTTCATTCATTGACTCTTCTCACTCTTTTGGTGGTCCATAGGTTAACACTCCTTCAAAAATATTCCTGAATACATCCCATTTATATTTTAGAAAGAGAAAACCCCCAACCATCTCTACACACACATACATACATACATCCAATTCGATCAAAACAGTATTTTTAGGGTTAGGTTTGGAGGAAGAGGATGGGTTAAAATCCTCATTCTGCTACTTAATACTTGTATGACATTGGGCAAGTTCTTTCACTTTCTGTGCTTCAATTTTATCTATTAAATGAAAATGTTGGACTACATAACACAATCACTTCTAGCTTTATAGCTATCCTTCCTCTGGAATTCCTATATTCCATGAGGCCCCAGTTAATGCAACCAACAAGATACATTTAACCAGATGAGAATGTGGCTCATTAAGTCAAAAAACCAAAGGTATAAACTAGGTATGCATAATTCCTAGTCGTGTCTTGGAAAGACTGAAGTGTTTTGAGCCATTATAAGAAGTCAGATGACTAAACAAACTGCCTAAAGATTAACAGACCTATATGCTTGCACAAAGCATGTGGATTGAGGCCAGAGGCTTATGCAGGGGGTGGGAGGTGAAAGGGGAGCTGGTTGGGGTAAACCCAAATAAATTGTTATATATCCCTCCTCATTAACTAGAGGATGACGTCATGAAATTCCAGAGATCAGGAGATTTGGACTTCCCGCTGGCATTAGTCATGGTTTTATTGGAATATAAGTCAGTGAAAATAGTATCACTACCTAGAGCCAAGATATACCAAGGATAAACAGACACATGAGAAAAAGTAATTTCAAGTCTCCTCAAAGATAACTGTCACTTGGATCTCTTTCCTGTCCTCAGAGAGCTTCCTCTCTACCACCCTCAGAAAGCTCCATCCAAGGGGAGTTTCATGAGTACTCCACAAAAAAGAGAAAAGGATTTGCCATAATCAAGAAATGTTAGTTTATCTGTTGGTCATATAAGTAACCTAAATTGAGGTTCACTTTCCCAAAGTTACCTTTTTTATGCAAGGAGAAGCTTTCTCCCAGACTTTTGGATGGGATATTTATATAATTGTCCTTCTTATATCAGTTTAATATTCTTTCCTCCCTAAAAGCTACTTAAATCTAACCAACTAATTGATACACTGCACCATTCTGCTTCTACACTCCTACCATATGCCTTTATTTCTGGGTTGACTTTGGACAGTTACTTCATAGAAGTAAATGTTTTAATGGAAGAACACTACATTTAGGGTCAGATAGCATAAGTTCATATAACATTTCTGACACTTGGTATTATGAGCAATTCATTTAATCTCTCTGTGCCTAAATTTCCTTATCTATAAAATAGGCACATTAGGTTATTTCTACAGTCCTTTTCAGCTTTAACCTGATCATTTCATGAACTGTTGTTGGATTTATTATTTAAGAAGGAATTCTACTTTTCAATATGTCTCCATACAGTTGTCTCCTTCTGCAACCAATTCTCTACAACCAATTCACATCTTTATTTTAACTGCCCTTCTTTTACTCTATCCCAAATGTATTCTGGTTGGTTTGAGGTACAGCAGTAACAGTCAAGTTAAATATTTCAAATCCAGGGTTCATGATTCCTGACCACAAATCCATTCCTCCATACTTTACATCACCTGACTGCCTCAACTTCCACTTTTTGACCCTTTTATTTTACCAGCAGAATTTTAACAATAAATCAATACCATTTAAATGTCTACTTTTAATCCAGGCAAACAGATTTCATAACTTTCCTTTTTTCACCTAAATAATAAAACCATATATTTCCTCCAGAAGAATCTTTTGGGGAAGATATAATGTGCATATTTATTGTGGCCAGGTTCTATGCTCTTTGTCCTGAGTACATATTTCATGATCAACTTTAGGACTTCACTCTATAAAAGAACTTCTGGGAAAAACTTTAGGCTCCGCTGCCTCTACTATAGAGAAATTGTTACTTTCATAAATGCTAGGGCAACAACTTTTCCCATGCCTATCTATCACTTGGGGTTATTTTGCTAAAATAGGAGAGGGAAAATATTTATTAGCTAATCATTGAAACTAAGATTTTGAAGAACAGAGGTAAACATCAATCTTTCTGTTTTTCTCCCATACTTCAAAAAGAAAAGAGGAAAGAATTCTACCACTCTTCTCTCTCTTCCATTCACTTTTTAAAAATATCCGAAACTCTGGAATAGGACCAGAAATTTTCATCAGACCCTTTTGTTTAGGGAAATAAAATAAGTTATGTTATCTCATATTACTAGTATCTTTGTGCAGTTCATTAATTCCTTCAAGATGAAAACAAACCAAATAAATGTTTGTTTAGATAATTCTCTTAGAAAACAATAGAATATATAAGGGAACATTAAACTTTTCCATTCCATTCAGTGAATATTTATTTAGTTGCTCTTCTCTATAAAAATGCACTGTTTTTATTATAATTAATATGTTTGGAGGCAAATATTTGTAGTCTGGTCCATAAGATAATGTATTGAATATATAAAATATATAAAGCATCATTTATGCAGTGTTTTATAAAAGTAAGCTATATTATTATTATTTTCTTAGCATATTATTATTCATTTATTCAATAAACATTTATTAAGCACCAACTGTGTGCTAGGCATTGTTCAAAGGATGGTAGCAATGTTATGTGCTTATTTTTGTCTGGATCTGTTAATAATAATCTAGATCTGTATGGGGAAATCCTGGACTAGAAACTCCCTCCAATTGTTCAGATAGACAACTCAACTTCAACTGTGACAAAACATTAGATGCATAGCAGTTGAAGAGGATAATATTTTTTTTTCATAGGAATTGCTCGCATGCCCGTGATTATGCTCTTAAAGTACTCATGCAAGAAGACATGGAATGAGTTATCCTTTGTTTACAAAGTCAGTACAGTAGTACAGATAAACATTCAACTTGAAGGAGGAAACCAAGAGCATACAACATCCTCACCAGAGACATTCTGTAGTCAAACCAAAAGTTTATTGGAAAGCCAGGGCTGTAAATAATAACCAAGATCTGCTAGCCTAATAATATAATCCAAAATGATTTTAAAAAGCAGAAATTGATATCTAAAATATTAAGAATCTGCTACAATGGAGGAAGAGAATTAAATTGACAAGTTAAGCATTAACAGGATATCGAGTTACTAGCTAGACACATGTGTGTACATATATGTGTGCACACATATGCGTATAAACATAAGTATATAACTTGCACATGCCAGCACTGCTATTTAACTCTTGAATCAATTCTAATAAGAATATCAGTCCTTATTAAATAATAAATACAAGTAATGGGCAGCTAGGTAGCACACTGGATAGAGCACAAAGTTTGTAATCAAGAGACGTAAGTTTCAATCTGGCCTCATACTTACTGGGAAATCACTTGATCTTCTTTGTCTCAATTGTCTCATCTATAAAATGAATTGGGGAAGAAAATGGCAAACCACTCCAGTAACTTTGCAAAGAAAACTCCAAATTGGAATGATGAAGAATTGGACACAATCAAAACAAATGAATAACAATAACAACAACAATAATAATAATAAACTCAATAATAAATATTAATGATAAATCTTAAAGAAAAGTTATTTAATAGATAGCAAGCATGTTGTGAGTACTTATGTATAAATGTGTACATAAAGTCAGTATTGAGCATAAGAAGAGGATATAAAAAATAGAAACAAAGGTCCTCACCCTTAAAAAAAATCATGGTTTCTTTGGAAAATCAAAATATATGTGCCCAACAAAATGACAGATAAATGACAAAGTAAAAGATTGGACAGTTTAACATAATATGGACAAACTGAAACTTAATAAATAGCAGAATAAAGTTAATATTGCAGAGAGGAGAGAATGCTAGATTTCATAGCTGACACTTAATCCCCAAGTCCAAATAGCCACTGACTGAATTAGGACTAGGAGAGACCAAAATTATAATATTGCTGCTGATACTTATGAAATGTATCTGTCTGGTTAAATCCATCCATAAAATAAGAGGAGTAAAGTAGTCTTTTGGTTAGAGGATCAACCTTGGAATCAAGATCTCTGAGACTACAGATTTGAAGCAATGTGCAAGTCCCTTATTGTCTCAGTACTCCCCAGAAAACCCTGTAAAACTTTAAATTTCAGCCTAAATAGAACTGTGGTGGGAATTTTCCCATAAGTTCCCTATGGTAAGATACTCATAGAACCAAAACTTCCCCCAAAATATATTTAGTACCTACTTCACAAGGTAGTTATAAAGGCCAAATTCATTTCTATATATGAGAATTCTATATAGAGAATTAGCAATAAATGTCTATAATTCAATTCAATGGTTGTTAAGTCAATTCTTTTTGCTGCTCAGCCCAGAAGCCTGAGTGTGTAAGGAGGATTGTTCAGAATGTGATACATATTTCAACTCATAAAATTATATGTAAGCAACTGCTAGGTGGTGAGCTGAATGAGAGGAATTAAGAGCAATATGAAAAGAAAACATGCTCCATATACATAAGAAAGAATAAAGTGTACCAATGTGGAAAAATCATAAATTTCTGAGTTTAGTAGAAAAGGAACTTTGCTAGTAAATGACAGTGAGACAAACATATTCCAGCTACTACCTTTAAGCCAAAAGCTAAGCATACTTACAGTTCCCACAGACAATGACCTTAATTAGTAAGCATGGGATAGACAATATGTTCTCAATCAGAAAAATCATTCCATTCAGTTAAAATTTTATAATTAACAGGGACACTATCAAATAGCTGTTCAAGAATGTTATTAATTTGCAATAGTTCATATGAATGTATAAGAATAATTATGAAGCTTCTGCAAGAGTATACTAAAATTTATGTTAAGCAGATTAATAAATTGTAATGAATATCCATAGCAGAGAAGGTCAAATAAGTATTTGTAAACTATATTTACATTCAGATTTTCAAGGTTGTTTAATTAAGATCAGTAACATTTATTTTCTTTAATATTTTTGTTTCAGATCTGCTGAATCAATTTTAAAGGGGTTGATTCGCCACTTGAAAAAGTAGCTAGCTCATGGAGTTATGGTACACTGGCACCAGGTTCAGGGTAGGTATAGTGGTTAACTTTCCAGATTCTTTTGGCAGTGTCTGTACAAAACCATTAATTTTCCATTCTATTAAAACTCCTATCCAAACAACTGAACTTAAAGACTATTATTACATCTTCTATCAAAGTGGAGACACAAATTTTTGTGAAGAAAATAAGGTCTAAGATGTAATTTGGTATATTTCACAATAATCTTTAACTATTACCAATCACATCCTATTCAAAATAATTAGAATGGGCTTGCTACCCCATATTCCTTCTTAAAGCTAAGAAGAAACTTCCATGATTATGGAACTTCAGAAAAATCTAGTGCCAAAAAGTCTGAACCATTTTCTGCAACTGTCTATTTTCTTTTCTTATAAGTATTCTAACTTCCACTTGAGAGGCGAGACTTAAGAAGCAGTAAAGACACAGGCTTAATATCACTTCTAACATTTTCTAGCTGTGTGGTCCTGGATAAGTCATTTGATCTCTCTGAACCTAGATTTGCTTCCCTATAAAATGGATTTAGAATGAGCAGGGATCAAAGGATCTGCTCTGACACAGACTGGTTATCTGATTCTAGGAAAGCTAGTTAAGTGTCCCAGACAACTAAGATGGAATTGCTAGAGGGAGTTCCCTACAGCCAAGTAAAACAACAACAACAAAAATTCTGCTTAGCTTTTGGAACCAATTCAAAAGAAGCCCCTTAGTTTTACTTTCTACATTTAAGATCCTTCTAAAGTAAAGTAAAAGGCCATTGCTACCTTGATTACCTTGGATTCTTGCTCTGCATGTGGCTGTGTAAAAAGTGATAGAAAGATCTATAAGCAGAGGAATAATGCTGCTGTCAGCCATGAAAACCTGAAGATGATGATGAAGGATGAGGCTATCAGGAGATAACTTCCCCTCAACTAAAGGAAGGACAAAAGATCTTTTGTAAGAGATTTTGGTCATCCAGAATGTAATGGAGTTATTCTCTGAACTTTGTACACATGACTACAGAGTTATCCTGGACTGTCTACAACCTTCACTGGAAATCCCACACAGTGTCAGATCAGTTCAATTGCCTTCTTATTTTGTAAAACCTCTGATTTCATGGCATTGATTGAATTTCTATTCACCTTTAGTAAACATATTTTCTATTATACTAATTTGTGTACACTTCCTATCTGTGTGAATTCATCCTTATAGATTGTGAGCAACTTTAGGCTATTTCTTTTTTCATTTTTATAATACCAAAAGCTAACATAGGAAAAGGCAATTAAGAAATGTTTGAGCACTAGATGTCTGCATAGCATAAATGTGTGCAAATAATAAATGGCTGAGCCTGTTTTCTTATCCCAAAATGCAAGTTTCAAAAGTTAAACCCACCTGTAAAAATGCAGAAACACTTTCATGTACTTATTGTGTTAATCACAGCAATCTCTTTATTTAAACAATTAATCTTCACTAAAATAGCATAATTTAGTGATTGATTTCCTTCTGTAGTCAAGGTTATATTCACTTCAGCTGTGACAGTTGCCAAGAAAAAAATTTCAGAGTAATATACATTAGAATGCTTCTGAGTTCATACAACATTATTACAACATGGAATAAAAAACTATAGCCACCTAATCATTCATGGGTTTACCTCTCTTTCAGATATGACTTTCTAAAATAATGACAAGTTCTGTGTAAGAATATTTTAAGAGAGCAAAAAGAACTGAATTTAATAATAGGGTCAACAGTTTATCTGATATGTAAGACTGATACCACTGATACAGTTCATTAAATCTTCTGATGTCAAAGAATATGAGTTGCTAATAAACTTAAAGATGATACTGGTATTTTGTCTGTAAAGAAAATCCATTTGCCTTGTAAAGTCTATCTGATATTCAGTACATTACAATAAAGTAATAGTATAATTCTCCTTTCATAATATAGCAGTTGTTATTCAAGATGACAGCTCCAATAGGTTTCTTCTTTTTCAAATGAAATGCCAACACATTTTTAATATATTTTCATTATGGAATAATGCACAGTAGTATAAGAAAGATAGTTAACCAAAAAAAGATTACAGATCTTGGGAAAATTAAATGTAGTAGGAACTCATCAAGAAACTAAATGATTTTAAAGCTTTGCTCCTTTACCCAACTTTGATTCTGTAAGCCTGCATGCATTTATCTTCATCATCATTTTGCCATACATGAATTGTTATATCAAAAAGTAACAGTTTTGAACCATTGTTCATGGTTCATCATTGTCATCTTTGTAACTTCCTTTCTACTTATAGTCATTACTTTTAAGAAGAGATGAATTCCATTTTAATATAATATTTGGAGCAGGGAAAGTTTTCATTCCTTTGTGCTTATCCACTAACTGCTATGCTAACCAAATTCTTGACATGCAGAGGAGGTTAACTAATCATTCAAATTATTTATTTGTTAATATGATTTTATACATAATATGAAAGTTTCTTAGTTTGTCAGAAGTTATAGTCAGATTTGTCTTTAAAAACTTCTTCTGATAAATTGTGTCCAAAATTATCATCTTAAAGGTTTCTGTCTAAATTTCCAATACAACAAAAACTTTTAACATCTAATAAACTTAGATCAGAGACATAGCATAACTTGTATAGGGAAAATATAACTTTCCTCAAGCTATACTTATAAGACTCTTACATTGTAAATCCTTGGGTATGGGGGAGGTATTAGTTAAATCATAATTTAATTCTACTTGTTTTGGTTACCTATCAAAATATTGTATCAACAAATACATGATTATTAGAATTATATGGAAGACTGGGGAAACTTAACATGTCTCAGTAGTCCTTATTAACCAAATTACTCTTCTAAATGAAAGAGTTAAAGCTAATATAGTTGCTTGAAATCCTGAGGCTAAAACAAAGAAAATTTTATTTTGATAAGAATTTCTAGAGTTTATGTCTACATACACCCAACCGTGCTTTAGAAGACAAGGGTTGTGTTTTAAAATGACACTATACTTCAAGATTTTATTTCCAAAGGCATGGTGATGGATTTAGACTGATCTATCCCCACTCTTGTCACTTCAAAGGCATGTATTTTTGTGACAGCTGCCTGAGATTAGGGGTGTAGTCTCTAGCTACCTAACTAAGCAAAGCCCACACACAAATTGCACACATGACCTCAGCCTCATTTACACTGCTCTAACCATCTAGAGCTAACTAGACACAGACAAATACATATGCAAATGAAATACATGAGTTCACAAATTTAAGAGGGAAATACTTATTTTGCAATTATACCTATACTGGGTAGATTAAAATGTAAAATTCTCTTCTGAATTTATGAGTGACCTAATAATATCTATTTGTAATACACACCTGTTTTACACCATTTTGGGGAAGGATCTATTTGTCATTCTATTCCCTTTCCTAATGCAAGAGTCCAATCCAACTCTGGATACATTATTGATATGGAAATGAGTGTAATTAGCAGCCTAAATGATCTGTTATTTATGATACAAGTCAGAGCAGTAAATCACCAATGTTTCACTATCATTACTATGCAAATAGAAAGAGGCAGTTAATGGTCCATGTGTTAAAAACAGTCCACTTGCTTGCTCATTTAGGAAGAAAAGGCAAGGGTGAGAGTTTAAGGTAAAGATGACAGTCCATCATATTGTTGTTCCCACTATGGAGACACAAAAACCAAGACATGGTCTTAATGATGGCCGTTCAGCTTGTTATATATTTTACTTTTGAAGATATGCTACTTTAAATTAATTTCTAATGGCATTAGCAAATCTTTCTTTACTTCTTTTGTCTCAGTTTGTATGACTAAAAGTGAGAACAACTCTACTCATGCTCTAACACCATCTTGAAAATGTCTTCTGCTGTGTCTTTAACTATCATGTCATTTGGAAATAATACTATAAAAAAATCCTCTATTATAAAATAAAATATCATCATTAGTCATGGCATTCACTCTATTTTCCTGTAACCATGAAAACAAGAAGGGATTTGAGTTCCCAAGTTCCAAAAGAAATCACAGTGGGCCTAATTGGAAATCATTCAGCAGACCTCAGAAAAATTGCTCAGCTTTGGCTCTTTAGCGCCTTTTTTGTTTGGCTTTCCAGGGAATGTGTGCTTATGGGAGAACTTTGAGTGCATTAGCACCAGGCCAGTGCCTGCCTAGTGATATGAGAACAAAAGAAGGATGGTGGTTGGAGGAGCTTACAGAGGAAGGGGGAGGGACGGGCAAGCACAACTTTTATATTTTGCAAGCCCATACTTTTATAGGAATAATGACTTTGAAATCCGTTTGGAGAGTTTCAATAAGTACAGAACTGAAATGGCCTTATAATGCCTATATGTCAGAAGTGTGTGTGATTTAAAACCTGGAATAAGTATGTACTATCTAAACTAATAGTTGTAAATATGGCAGTTAGCTGAAAAACCACTTATTTAATCTTTAGATTTTTTTTTTAATCTACCAGGGTTAAGCACCATTTACAAAGAATGAAAAAGGAATGGACAAATGCAATCATATAGAAAAAGGAGTGGAGCTCTTAATTTGAAGGGTAATGTGACATACTGAATGTAAAATGGGATTCAGGGACAAAAGACCCAGATTGGGTTTTGCTCTTTGACTAGCAATTTACAAGGTTTGGGTTTCTAGGAAAGTTTTCAATCTCTGAGACTCAGTATCCTCATCTGTAATCATCAAATAATGTCTCCTTTGTGGTTTCTGTTGTCCAATTTCTCCATGTTCTCTCAGTCTTCACTGCATCAATTCTCAGAATTATTTGAGCTCAATAATTTCTATCTATGCAAACAATTAATAACATTTTTCATATTTTTTTTTACCTAGAGCTTCATGGCACAAATAATAATCCAAGGAGGTCCCTGGCAGTCAAAAAAAAATGGAAATGTACTGAAGTGTGACAATCTATGATTCTGCCATCCTTATGTGACTAAAAAAGAACAAAACAAAAAACTAGACGTAAGATATATGTTCAACAATGGAATTGGTTTATCACATCATATTAGTACAATGAATTATTTTGCCACCACATTGAATGACAAATATGAAAAATTCAGAGAAATGCAGGAAGATTTAGTTTTACAAAAAAAAATTAAGTTAAATTCAAAAGAATATACATAATAATTTCACAAATAAAATCAGCATTAAAAAAAACCTGATCTATGTTAGTACTTTTTGCTAAATTTAAAGTTATAAGCTAATATTTTTAAAAGGAGGTGAGGAGAATGTTCATCATAATAGTATTGCTATTGAAGTATCTATTGTTTTAAATGAAAATATACAATTAATTTGATCACTTTAAAAAAAAACCCAGAAAGTCTCCCTCTAAGATCTTGAACACTGAAATTTCCCTTTTAAACTACAAATTTCTGTCTTTCTACTTTTCTTCTATCTTTATTTCCTTCATAATTATTTGTTATTTTTATATAACCTTTGTGACTCTCATTTTTCCTTATAATTTAAATCTATCAGCTTTGCTTTGGAGTCACTTACTTTCTAATCTGAGATCTCTACAAGCAGATATTTCAATGGTATCTTCTCTATCCTTGAATCCCTCATAACTATGAGCATAGTTCTAACCCCCAATACTAGGTACCTCCTCATGTGTACCTTACTCTCAGGCTGCTGAATCTGCTAGGTAAAATCATGAAATTTAACTGCATAGATTTGTGATAAACCCAGTGTACATATCCATAATATAATATCCTTATCCTTAAAGCTTTATAGAACTTTTTACCCTTTTTTTTTTACTATTGTATAAAGCTTTGGTTCTTCAAACCACTAGCTCTCTCCCAAAATGCTCACTATTTTGCTAATAACACTGAGTTCATCCAATTTAATCTTCCTCAACTCCCCTTCTTAATTCCTTTATACCTGATATTTATTTACACCTTTACTCCAGTTTCAGAGAATTATGGTTCTCATCCTTGCTCTTCTTACTCCTTCCTGCTGTACCCTTTACCATGCCTTCCATTCCTACCTACCCAGAAAGATGAAAAGAATGCTAGATTTAAAGACAGAGAACTTGGGTTCCAATGTTATTTACTAGTTGGGTGATGTTGTACAAATCACTTGACCTCTCTGTGATGTTTAATTTCTTTGTAAAGTTGGCAAGGAGATCTTCAAGGTCTATTCTAGCCCTACCATAATTGTCTTCCTTCAGACATGAAGTGAACTCTTAGAACTAGATGGAAATTCCAAAATCATCTAAATTATTGATTCTAACAAGTATACTGATCCCAGGTTAAGAACCCATGACTGAGACTAACTCCCTTTTCAGAAATGTTAATAAACATATCCAATATGACATAATTAATTAATTTTTTTGTTTATTGGCCTATATTTTTTGCTTATCTTGTATGTCCTATCTCCTTTACCCAGGAAAATAAAATACATAACCTTATTTTGAAGGCTCACTTCAATTCTATTCATTTCTTCTTGGCTCAGGAATCTCTTCTTAGGTAAATTCTTCCTAACATCTCCTTCCCTAAACAAGAGGTGATCTAGTACAAGGAACACTACACTGGCTTAGATTCAAGACAATTGCTAACTAGGAGACACTGGGAAAAATCATTTAATTACTCTTTGATTCAATTTCTTTATCTGTAAACTGGAGGAATTGGACTTCATGGTCTCTTAGGTTTCTTTTCAGCTCTAAATCTATAATTTTGTGACCATCAAGTGAACAAGCATTTAAGCAAGTTCTGCGTACCAAGAATTATGCTAAGTCTCTAAAGGCAAAAAAAGTCCCTGTTCTCAAAGAGCTCACAGTTTAATGAAAGGCAATATGAATACAAACAAGGTGAACTACAAAAAGAATTTGCTAGAATTAAGGGAATTAGGGAGGAGTTTCTTATAAACAGCAGTAGAAAATTAGCTGGTATTTGCAGGAAGTATAGATAGAAAGGAAGGATGATCCAGAGAAGAAGCACAGCCAGGTAAAATGCCCAGAGTTGAATGATAAAGTGTCATTAAAAGAATAAAAGCAGGTTAATGTCATTGGTTCCCAAAGCACATGAAGAGAGAAGTAGAAGGTATGATTTAAGAATAAAGTAATGAAAGACTTTTGTAACACTAAACAGGATTTGATATCTGATTATGGAGACAAAATGTAGCCACTGAAGTTTATATAACGGGGAGGAGGGGGTGTTAACATGGTATCAGTATAGAGGGCTGACTACAGTGGGGAAATAATTGTTAGGAATACCAATAACATATGCAGCATATGATTGCAATAGTTCAGGTGTGAAGTGACAAGAATTTGCAACAGGATAGTAATAGCAACAGAGGAAAGAAGGACATTGTAAGAATCAATCAAACAACAAAGAATCAATGAAATTTAACAAAAGATTGGATATTGAAGGGATCTATTTGCAGAATGTATTCTGTAGCAGATCATACCTTGATATTCATATATTTGACTAAACTACACTAAAATAATATCCTACTGTGCTTACTGTTTGTTGGCTACAAAAAAAGCATTTGATTCAAAGTACAAAATTTTATCTTATAGTTTCTCCTATAGCAAGATGCTGTCATGCATCTGTTAAGAACATGCATAATTCCATAAAAGATGCAATGATGGAGTTATCTCTGTTTATTGACCTGATGATGATAAATATCAACTGAGGAATAAAAGACATTGAAGGCTAACCAAAAATGATTGTCACTATCATTGAAAATATCCTTCATGAAATCTAAATAGAAAATAGATTCTCATAGCTAAGAATTGAAAAAGAAGTGGATGCACATCAATTGGGAAATGACTGAACAACTTATGGTATGTGAAAGTAATGGAATATTATTGTTTGTTTGTTTTTTTAATTATGAGCAGGTTGATTATAGAAAGACTTGGAAAGATTTACATGAACTAATGCTGAGTGAACCAAGCAGAACCAAAAATACATTGTATACAATAACAGCAGCAATATTCAATGATTAACCATGAATTCCTCTTAGTGTTTCAGTGATCCCAATAGACTTTGGATAGAAAAAGCCAGCTACATCTAAAAAAGAACTATAAATTGAATGTAAATCAACACCTGCTATATATTCACTTCTTTTTTCTGCTTTTTTATTTCTCCCATGGTTTTTCCCTTTTGCTCTGATTTTTCTTTCCCAACATGATTCATAAAGCAATGTGTATTAAAAATAAATAAACTTACTACAATTTTAGGGATCCTCAGAGATGATTAAATCATTCCGTGTCCTTTTTTTCAGATGACAAAGTGCTGATTTCATCAAGCACTAAACAATAAAAGCCTCTATGTGATCCATAATCGTCAAAAGAGTTTGACTTATCATTTCTTGGAAAAAACTAGGCAGCCAAAAAATGTCTGTCTCAAAATAATAATAAAGTAGATTACTTCTATTCTTTGAGCTTCAGTAATTTCATTTGTATAGGCTCTCTCTCAAATAACACATACCAAAGTCTCTCTCTAACTCAATAAATAGTCCTCAAAAAATTGTTGTATCTTGAAAAACATCACTTTGTGGCCTAGAAGGTCATAAACCTCTCCGAATTAACCAGAATTAGATTTGTCCTTGGTCAAAAAACAAAGTCTTTCAGGAAACTCATTAGCTTTTCACATGCTGGTACAATCTATCCTATCTCACACCTTGCTGGATCTTATGTCGACATCTGACTTTCATAATAAAAAAAAAAAAAATCAAAGCAGGTCTTTACTGGAGGAACTGAGACAGAGACCATTACCCTATAATATGATTCCCAGGAAACTAAGAGGAGAAAAAAAGAGATGCAAATTTTCTAATTCTTCTTGAACCAGTGATGATAACCTAAGTTAGTTCTTTAGGTGGGAAATAAGTCATTTTCACTCCCTAAAGTCCAAAACTTTTTCTAAGCCACTGACTTTCTTTCTGCTACCATGTTCAAGTTAGATACACTGACAAAAATTCAAACTATTAAAAGTAATTAAAATGAAATAGGGAGATACTTTAAGCTATTACAGATAATTTGCTAATCAGTTATTTTACAATAAATATTATTTACTGAAGCAATTTTTCCTCAATTCCATAATGTTAGGTTTGATGGGAAATGGAAGTAATGAAATTCACAATTTTACCAAACTGCATCATTGACTTTATTATGAAATACGGATATGAGAAATGTCTTGCATAGACACTGCACTCATTGAAATGATTATTTTACTTTTTCTCAATCATTTCTTTTTGCTTAATTATGCTTAGAAAAAACCCTTCTAACGGAAAACACTTTTTACATTGTTAAAAATCTGAATATCTTCTAAAGTGAACAGAAAATTTCCCCTAAAATTTGATACTTCATTCTAGTCAGCACCCAGTAATACTGTGTATTACTACCTTGATCTTACATCTTTTTTTAAACATTAAGTGATTGAGGAGTCCTTAAGACAGGCAATAAATGGTCTTTTTAAACTAATGAGCTTAGTACTGAGTCTCTGGTTACAAGTTTCAAATGAAGTTTTATCTATGAAAGAAATTAAGTTTCTAGCCTGGTATTTGTCTAGCACTGCATTGAACTTTAATTTAGTTTCTTAGACCTTTGTTCATAGTGTATCCCCAAATGCAAATTGGCATAATCAACTAAGTTTGCAGATAGCTGCCATATTTTATCACCCAAAGCCTAAACAAATGTATATAGTTAACATAATTATGAAACTGATCTTTCTATATACTATAAATCTATAGGCAACAACACAAAAATTGTTTATTTTTGAAATTGCTGCTTAATACTATTTAAATGAAAATGTGCAATCACATAAAAAATCTTCTCTTCCTAGAATCAGTGAATTCCTTTTACATGATATATTCATTTTTCAGATTCATTCTACAAGGAGGCCTTGATAGTTATGATGAATTTAAACATATCTTCAAAATACTTTTTTTCAGAAACATGAATAAAAATGTTGCCAATTATATACTGCAGAAAGTAATAAGGAATATATATTCAGATGTATTCCATAATGAGGGTACAGAGTAAAGCATATGTTATGGGTAAATAACATTTATGAAAATGAAGTCATCTTAGATCTCTCTGTCTAACTAGCTCATATATGAGAGACATTCTAAGGAAAAGATTAAAGAACACATTGGAATCAGTCTTGGGGAAAACAAATCACTTGGCTGTTATTATTAAGTCCAAATGGAACATCTTAGAATCATAATTCAATATTTTTGAATCATTTACCCATGTTCCTTGTTCTCTTTACTGTACTTATACTCAGTTTTTTAAATGTGCTTTAAAGAGAAAAGGCCAAAGAGGGAGCAGGGAAAATATTGACAAGAAACCCTTCTGTGAATCATACCACAAATCATATTAACTACAGTAAGGGAAAACCCATCAATTCTGTTCATCCAAAAATAACAATTATAAAAAAAATTAATAAAATCATATATACTTTTACAAGAAACAAACATAAAATCCACAAAATCTTGCCTCTCTATCCCTTATGTATTATTAGTACCGTGAAAGATATGCTCTATACACACACACACACACACACACACACACACACACACACACACATACACACACACACAATGTCTGGATATTAATACTAACAGTGTAAGTTGCAGAATCAGGTTGTTTATTTGAAATAATTCCTAGGATTTTTTTTCTATTTAGATGGGTTTTTTGTGGTGGCTTATACTGTTAAAAATAATTGTAGACCAAAATTTTCAACCCTACAAACTTTTTATAAAGTAGAATTTTTATTTTGTTTATGTCAACTATCTTTTTCTCTTCTTAATTATATGGAGAGAGAATAGTAATGGAAAAATAGTCACTTATATGTTCTTTTGATCCAAGATCAAAAAAAAATAAAAAATCAGCCTAGATGGTTGAATAAAAGGAATGTGTATTTCATAGACAGGTGATAGATAATAAATAGGTAGTGATAGAAATCAATTAGACATATCGATATAAGTAGAAATATGGATAGGTCTAGATAATGATAGATAAGTGAGCAGGAGTATAGAAATATATATATTTATATATATGTATATTTACATATATACATATATGTAAATATACATATATCAAAGAAGTAGAAAAAATAAGAGAAGAGTTAGGATGAAAAAGAGAGGGAGACTGAATCTGATATTTCATTTTGTCACTTATTTCTACCAATGCAAGAAATTACCTCCCCTGGACTTCTATTCTTATGAGATATCTGGAGCAGCAGTTCTTAAAATGTTACCGTGAGATCCTTAAGGATCCCTGAGATCTCTTAAGGGGGTTTTCCATGTCAAAACTACTTTTATAATGATACTAAGAAGTTTTCAGCTCTATTCTTATATGTGTTTATTCCACATACACATCTCTTGGGGGAAAGGGTCCTCAATAATTTTCAAAAATATAAAAAGGATCCTGAGACCAAGGTTTAAGAATACTGACATAAAGCATTGCAGTATGTGTCTGTGAATGTATTTATTGAAATATTTATTTATTACAAAGTTAGAGGATGTATCTTTGGAGTCTCAAAGTTCTGGGTTAAGATCCTACATCTGATACTTTACTGACTCTGAAACCTTGGGTAAAGTATAATTTCTCTTAATTTTAATTTCTCTTCTGTAGCATCTATCTCCTAAGGTTATTGTGAACTAAAATGCTATATTATCAATATAATTCTTTGCAAACCTCAAAGCACTATATGAATATCAATTATAAGCATTACTGTTAACTGAAGTCATTATTTTCTACTCACAATACGTTCTCCTCCTGTGCCTTCTTGTAAATAATAGAAATTATAAAGATTGTTTAAAAAAAATCTACAAGAGGGATGTGTGTGTGTGTAATCAGATTATCTAATGGGATAAGTTTGAAGGAAATATGTCCTTTTTAATATGTCAAGTTCATAATATAATCTTCTCAACTTAAAATTAATTCAAGTGGATATAATAATGACATTATGCGGTGTTTTCTACATAATATAATTCTTAAAAGAGCCACTGTCGATTTTTTTCAGGTCTTATTTTTTTTTAGGTTTCTTATGTTTAGGGTTTTCTTTCTTGTCTTAAAGAAAAAGAAAAGAAAGAAAAATGTTTCAATTAAACTAAACAAGTTAGACATATGACTTATTTTTCAGTCTGTTCTCTCATAGTTTTTAGAAGAAAAACTAATTGTGCTAGTAAAAGTTACTATTTGTTCCAAGCTTAATCAAAATTAGGGAAAGATCCACTTTGGGTTAAGTTAAATTTCTAGAAAGGTCTTAGATTTATATTTTTAACTGAAGTATAATAAATATTGATTTTGAAATAATGGTGAAGTGACACTTTTAATATTTGGATGGAAAATACATGATAGAAAAAATAATCATATTGAGGAAGATGATACCAATCACTTGTTGCACAAAAAAATAAAGCTACCAAATTAGTAGCTATTCACCATAAAGTATAGATTCAGTATGGTCATTTGTCTGGGATGATAATTCATTTTTAATCATGTATCTTTCATCTTGGCCTCTGTACTGGAAAAAGATTCAGATAGTGACCAACCAGGTCTGAGTGTCACCTGGGCCGTGGTTTAAATCCCATTAGGCAAATAAAAACATCCCCCCATAATGAACCTGTTTTTAAAGAGAATGGAATAGACCTTTACCATTAATTCAATCATTTTGAAAAACAATTTCAAATTATATGTTTGAAACACTAGTAAGCACTTCCCCCACCTCCATTTCTATAGTCCTGGGAGTCTAGTCTCATTTAGTTGCAATTCTCCTTCAAGGTACCTTTAGCACCTGATTAATTAGTAATAGTTGCCTGGGTCATGCTGCTATACAGCAGCTTGTACCCGCCTGTGAATCATAATCTAGCAATAAAAATGTAATAGGTACACCACAATGCTATCTGAGATGCACCCTGCCGAGTGTTAAATAACTCTGCTTTTGTAAATATAGTATTTTCTAATCTAAAGGCAAAATTAGACTTCAATAAGTCTAAATGTCACCAATAACAGTAATTAGCAGTTACACCAGTTCATGGAAAGATTAGTTGATAAGAATCCAATTAGATTTTTCTTAAACCATCACTGCACATTATTGAGTTCCTGTGTTCATGTTGCACATTTAACATCATTAACAACACCCAGAAGCTGAGTTGATCAATATTTTTTTTTCTTTAAAGAATGATCTCTGAAAGATTTACCTTCAGTTTCCCTGGTACACTGAGGAACTATTCATTTTAACAAACCTGCCTCCTTCTCTATTAATGATTCAGATAGAGGGAACATTCACTCTGAATTCAAGGTAACATCTTAGAATTTAATGAAACAAGAATCATCTTCATATGTAAAATAGTTTTGATTATGATGTGAATAAAAGGCAAAGGGTCGTTGATAGCATATTATTTAGGTACTGTGGTATCTTGAGTTAAATCTAACATCTCCCTACTAAAAATATTTTCTTAACCTTAAAAAAGTTCTTTAAAGTAATAGAAGTCATTGGAATTTAAAAATCCTTAATCACTAAACTGTTTATGAAAAACTATTTTGCAGGATATCCCACATACTAAATTGCATATTCAGTGTTGTTTAAATCTACACAGACTAAATTGAAACAAAAAAGGAAATTTTGTTTCTCTAAAATTCATGGTCAAATATCATTGAAAAAATAAGAAAACTTCAGAATCAATTTAGGATTTTTCTAAAAGGAATGTTGAGGGTTTTTTTTTTTAACTTGGAAAAAAATATGATATTATTGCTTTCTGAACCGCAGTGAGGAAATAATTTAGCTCTTGACTAAATGTGGTCTTACTGATATAAAATTTACCTTTTTTCCCCTTTGGAAAGGATAAATTCCATTTACTCTCTAGCATTCTTGAAAACAGAACATATTTTCCCATATACAGATATCTACAAACAATAAACTCTAAGTTTTGAGCCAATTATGTTCATGGTCCAGTTTCTCAGGAAAAGGGTATTGTGGGAAAAGATGGCAACAATAGAAAAATCTTTTGTGGGTACAATCTTAGTCTATGGAAATATCCCTCACCATGAAGAAATTTTAAGAAGTTTCAGTCATTGTTTCTTGGTTCCAGAGTTAACTCCAGAGAAGTTGTGCAGCAAATGTAAGTTATACAACAAACAAATTGATTCTTCTGCATTTTTTGGTGATGAAGAATTTTATGATGTTGACAGTGTTGTGATTTGAAGTTGGAGCTCTGTTTGTCAGAGTTTGTGGTCATGGTCTTTAGTGAAGTCACACTGTATGTAAGATGAATACCAAGATAGATGTTTTAAATTAAATTGTCCCCCTGCCATTGACAATTAAATTGCATCTCAGAAGACTAATAATTCATGAACAAAAATCAAAGTTACTTGATAATAACTTTATATCTTAATTCTCTTTCATGTGCTTTTAAATTTATCCATAGGAGTTAGTGACAGAAAACTCAGTGTTCCATGGATATCCATGACAAGTACACAGCTAGGTTGAATGTTTCCCTTCCCTTTTCTCCATCCTCCATATTGATCCAACTAGTGTTCTCAAGAGCACTAGTAGGTGATTACCTATGGCAAACATGATGAACACTAATTGATATAGGGACAAAAGGGACATCAGGAATTATCACTCCTTTGTGACAATTCAAATGATCTTCATGGTCTGAGGTACAGGTACGTGACATTATGTTGCTTTTAAAGTCCCATGGGGTGTTTCATGGGAATTCTCCATCTACTTTCACAATCTTTAGCCACAGGAACTAGATGGGTGGGAAGAAACTGAAGTAATCCATCTTTCTGCTTCTGAATTGTGGAATTATAGAATATATTTCTTCAAAGAAATGATGAAAGGCAAAAATCATTTCTTTGTCAAACCAGGTCAAGGATTCTAGTTACAGGGTGGAGAGGTGAGAGATCCTATGTACATCTCCCATTATGGCTTGGAAGCAGCAGGTCCAAGAGAATACCAGATCTCAGTTTACATTTCCCACAGATTTATGGAATAACACCAAATCCATTCCTATTTCTATATACCATTTGCTAGCTCCAGATATGACCGCCATAATTCCTCTTGCTTTTATTTTAACTGCCTGCAATAGCTAGTCTGTTTATGGTACTGTCAAAAACAATACAAAAATAACACACTTCTGTTATGTAGATTGGCCTCATTATATTAATGGAGAAATCAAGGAAAGAAATGCAAAGAGGGTTCAGCTGTTGCAACCTGCATGACTCAATAATCTCATACAGTGCAACGAAGGTAAAAAGACTTAAATAATTTACAATGTTCAAGTTTTTCACATTCTAACCCTCCGGAGGGGGAAAAAAAGCTTCAAAGAATAAAAAATAATGGATAGCACAGCTTTCTATATATATTTGAGCTCCTGAGTACAAAACTTGTATTACTTAGAAGCAAATTTATCAAATCATTTGAATAATTTGAGGTTTATTTAATCATTCTTTTTGATGACAAAGGCACAATCTATGTATTATTTGTCTGTGTTTTTCACCCTTTAAATATCCTTGATGGACAAGACCAAAACATTGAGAGAGTATGCCTGGAATGACTTGTGGCCCTGGGCAAGATTAATAAGTATCACAAACTAAAAGAATCTCATTTACAAGGGAAGTTACCTGGTCCAACTCATAGCTGACCTAGTTCCCACTACCAATAACCTCACTAAAGTCTTCATTAAAAAATCTACTTTTGGCTCTTCAGAAAAATAAAAAAATAATAATAAATAAATAAAAATTAAAAAAAAACTTTCCTAGGATAGTACATTCTATTTTCGAATGGCTCTAATTACTAAGGAATTTTTCTCTTTAAAAAGGATCAAATCTGTCTCTTTGTAACCTTGGACAGATTTGCTCTTTGCTCAATACATACATTTCCCCTTGTAGTGACTCTCTCCCTGCCGAAGGAGTCCCCTCATCGTTACTCTAGCTAGGGAAATCTAATCTGTATTGTATTCTAGCAGAGTCTACCTCTAAGCATAACTGGATTTGAGAGCCAAGGAAATAGCTTCAAATCTATCTCTGCTACTTACTGGCTTTGTGACTTTGGATAAGTCATAAGCATTTTGTGCCTCAGTTTGCCTGGACTGAAAAATGGCCACATTGGTCCTCTACGTACTTGACCTTTTCGACTTTTTTCTTGTCATCTCATCATTGAGGAAAACAGACAAGAAGCTGATATTTAGAGATCAAGTGCCTTGGTCAAAATCACATAGATGATGGAATACATCAAAGTATAAGCTACTTGAAAGTAGAGACTGGATCAATTTTTTTCTCTGATACCTAGAATAGTGCCTTGGAAAGAGTAGCCCCTTGAATGTATATAAAACTAGATAGGATAACAATGAATCTTATAAAACATATTGATTGGTAGAGGGGGTAGAGGGACAACTGACACCTTCTTAACCCCAAGTTCTGTACCAGTTTATTAAAAATCTGCTCAGTTTACCATCAGAGAGGACATGATCTCTGAGCTGCATACAGAGGAAGTGGGAATATTAGGTAGGAGTGATGAATTATAAGCAATCTTCCATCCTATATGACCACCACCCAATTAAAAACATTTGCTAAAAGCATAGGGAATAGTGCAGAGGGAATACTTTTAATTAACTACTTAATCTAGGAAAGAAAGATAATGCAAAGGAAAAAAGACCCCACTGACAGCCCATTTAGCAATATTAAGCAACTGCACAAAAGGTGAGAGAATATATTTGATCTTCCTGCTGCTGGTTGTATGACTTCAGCTTTAGAATATCTTATTTTCTCATTTTAGATGGCATTTCTCATGCCAATTATGAATGCAATTAAATTTCTTGAGAATTGTCTCCAATGAGATCCCCCTCCCGACCCCTGCTATTTGTTTTTCTTTGTAGTTAGGTTTATTTTTTTCCTACAGTTATCTGGATATCCTCATTACACTAACAAAGCTTCCTTCAACCCTGCCCTCACCAGTACCTGCTTTTGTTTCATGTTTTGGCAGATATCATAATTCTGAAGGAACACTTGATCACAACACATGACATAGAAACATGGAAGTAACTAGACAAAAAGATCAAGATATAAGATGTCCAAACATACCACTAGTGGATACTTAAAAAAAGTAAAAGTCAAACTGTTATTTTGCACATTCTACTAAAGTCACATAACAGACAAAAGAATCAAAGAAAATAAAATAAAGTCTCCGAATAAAGGAAGTTTCTTTCATATTTGCATGAATACCCAAAGTCTACTTCGTGGGGCTGCTGGATGGCATAGTGGATAAAGTACCAGACCCAGAATCAGCAAGAATCATTTTTCTGAGGTCAAATCCAGCCTTAGACACTAGCTGTGTATCTCTGAGCAAGTCATCTAATCTTGTTTTGTCTCAGTCTCTCTGTAAAATGGATTGGAGAAGGAAATGGCAAACCACTCCAGTATTTTTGCCAAGAAAGCCATAGATGGGAACAAGAAAAGGCAAACATGACAATCAATTGAACAATAACTTCTTTCACTAGAGGTAACTGTCTTACTATTAATTTAGTAGATACTATGTTCTAAACTAGAAAATAGGGATTTAAAAAAAAGGAAATAACAGAAAATAAGCATTTATACAGCCCTTACTAAATATTAGGCACTTTATGAACATTATCTCATGTGATCTTCAAAATAATGATGTGAAGACTACATTATTCCCATTTTAATGATGAGGAAAGTGAGGTGAACAGGTTAAGTGACTTGATCATGCTCACATAATTAATAAATGCCTGAGACAAGATTTGAATTCTGGTCTTCCTGACTCCAAGTCCAACATTTTGCACCATCAAGTTCGATGGAATTAGCAAACCATTAGACAGCTAGCTATCAAATAGAAAATCTGCTTATCAATCAGTCAGTATTCAGCATTTATCATATTCCAGGCACCATGTTATTGGCTAGGGATGCAAAGATCAAAAATGAAACAATTATTACCTTGAAGAACTTTCATTCTATTAGGGGATATAACAACAATATGATGATCATAATGTTGGTGTTCAGTCGTATTTCACTTGTGTCCCAACACTCCATGATCCCATTTGGAGTTTTCTTGGCAAAGATTCTGGAGTGCTTTGCCATTTCTTTTTCCAACTGATTTTACAGATGAGGAAACAGGAAAACAGGGACTAAGTAATTTGCCCAGGTGTTTGTGGCTACATTTGAACTCAGGAAGATGACTCTTCCTGATTCCTGACGATCTATTATGCCATTTAACTTCCTCATAATAACAACAACTAGCATTTATGCAAATTTGTAAAGTGTTTTCCAAAAGTTATTAATGAAATCTCTATAACAACTTTGTAAGATAGATGTTCTTATTATCTCCTATGGACACAGGAGGAAAATCATGCTAGACAGAGGTTGCAGGACTTCACTACAGGTTTCCCCCATTTCAAGTCCATCATTCTACCACTGTGAAACTTAGCTATTTTTATATTCAACATGGCGATATACAAGAATATAATAAATACAAATTAATACATAAGATAAAGTTAGGAAGAAGGACAAAAGTTAAGGGAGAAGAAAGGCCTCCAGTAGGAGGTTGTGATCTTGAAGGAAATGAGTGATTCTATGAGGCAGAGTTTAGAAAGTGATACATTAAGAATGGGGAATAGCCAACTTAAAGCCATGGATACATGGAGAGATAGAAAATCTTATATAAGTAAGTAAATATATAGGTAAGAAGGACAGTTTGTTAGGACTAGAGTGGGGAAAAAGATAGGAAAGAACACAAAGCACAAAGAAGATGGGAAAATATTTGGGGAAACATTTATCAAACCAATAATCCATTCTGTTACTGATCAAGGAACATGTAAGGGTATAATTGTTCTCTATATAGAGGATATCTCAAAAATCTTAGTGAAGTCTTTAGCTTTCAAAACTTAAACTTTTAGAATTCTCTCTCTCTCGTCCTCTTTCCCTCCCTCCTTTCCTTCTCTCCCTCTCCCTCCCTCCCTTGCCCTCTCCCTCTCTCTTTCTCTCTACCTTTCCCTCTCCCCTTCCACTCTCCTCTCCATATATGTGTGTGAATTTATGTATAGTTGATAGTTTAGTTTGTATATAAATCTTTATATAGAAATATAGATATACCCATAGATATATTGAGTTCCAAAAGTCATAGTATACATGCACACACATATTGTAAATTTGTACTAAAAAGAAAATAAATGTTCATGTAAGAATAAATGCATGTAATGTAATCTTTTACGTGGCCCAATAGATAGAAAGTTGTTCCCGGAATAGAGAAGACTTGGATTTTAGTCACACATCTAATATCTCAGTTCCCCAGGTAACCCAAGATTATAAACTGAAGAACACGTGACAATCTATATTGGTAGAGGGAGCACCCTCATAAGAAGATATCCACATTGGGTATATGAATGTTATGGAATGTTATTGTTCTGTAAGAAATGACCAACAGGATGATTTCAGAAAGGCTTGGAGAGACTTACATCAACTGATGCTGAGTGAAATGAGCAGAACCAGGAGATCATTTTACACTTCAACAACAATACGGTATGAGGATATATTCTGATGGAAGTGGATATCTTCGATAAAGAGATCTAATTCAGTTCCAATTGAACAATAATGGACAGAATCAGCTACACCCAGAGAAGGAACACTAGGAAATGAGTGTAAATTATTTGCATTTTTGTTTTTCTTCCCAGTTTATTTTTACCTTCTGAATCCAATTCTTCCTGTGCAACAAAAGAACTGTATGGTTCTGCACACATATATTGTATCTAGGATATATTATAACATATTTAACATGTATAAGACTGCCTGCCATCTAAGGGAAGGGGTAGAGGGAAGGAAGGGAAAAATCGGAACAGAAATGAGTGCAAGGGATAATGTTGTAAAAACTTACCCATGCATATGTACTGTCAAAAAAAAGTTATAATTAAAAATTTAAAAATAAAATATAAAAAAAATTAAAATTAAAATTAAATTTAAAAAAATAAAGAAATGTTTAAAAAAAAAAAGATATCCACATTAGAAAAAATACTTACAGGTCAAGTCCCTCTGGCTATCCATTAAAAATATATCAATATTACACACTAATTTTAACAACCTTTTATGCTTTTTTCTTACAGGTTTTTCATTCATTAAATTCCTCCACTCAAGTATTACTCATATGTTTTTCCCTGATGTGCAGGAGACTTTTGGATCTCAGAAGCTTTATCAGAGAAGCACTTGTTTGCCAGATCTTACAAGGAGGAAAGTCTCCAAATAAGGCCTAGTGATGGACTCTAGATTCATCTGAATCCTAATGAAAGGGGGAGAGGCTACTAAAGGAATGAGCTTGGTCCATAGAAAATCCTGAAGGCTATCAACTAAAGATTGATGGATTTACATTCTACCTTGGTGGAGAAAATGTCAGTGAAAAGGAAACAAGAAATCTAGTAAGAATAGAAATAAAATGTAAGCTTTGATTGAAGAGTTAGGGTCTAAATGATTTCACCACTATAAAAGATCATTAAAAAGCCATATCCTGGGGCAGCTAGATGACAGAGAATCGAGTTCCAGCTCTGAAGTCAGGAAAACTTGAGTTCAAATTTTACCTCAAACACTTAATACTTCCTACCTGTGTGACCTCAAGCAAGTCACTTAACCCCAATTGCCTCACCCAAAAAAACAAACAAACAAACAAACAAACAAAAACAAAAACATATTCTGATACCTTACAAGATATTTGATACTTCAAGCAAACAGAAGAACAGAAAATTTGGTGATTCAAGAAGTAGAGGAGGAAAAATAAAGCCCTTTAGAAAATGATTCAGCATCATGTCATCTTTGTAGGGTTTTTAAATAGTTAAGCAGTACACATTCTAAGTGAACAATATAAAGTCTGCAGATAATAATGTGCATTTTCCCCTGAGCATTCTGTTGAACAATATGCAATAACCAGGAAAAGAAAGAAAAAGAGACTGAAAGAAAGGAAGAATAATTAACACCAACATTATAGGATGCTTCCTGAAAAGTTTTACTTTTTCCTGTATATTTTATAGTATCAATGGTGGTTTCATATACTGGCGAAAGTTTGGGACTATATTTAAAAGTCCTCAGTTCAAGAAGAGAGAATACAGTTGCAGTTCCCTACCTAACTTTCTTGATGATAATTTAAATAGATAAGATCACAGAATGAAAATGCTGGAAAGGAATCTGGAGGCCAGCAAAGCCAATTCATTTTACAGATGAAAGTTTAGAGATATAATTTGATTTGCCCAAGGTTAATCGACAGATACAGATATGAACCACATATACAGACACACAGAACCACAAATCAATAATGTGTGTTTATCTCTGGTATTCAAAAGAAAATATTTAAGTTATTTGAAGAGTATCATTTATAGTTTTCATAAAGATATAATATATTTATGTTATAATTTATATATTATTTGATTTATGCATTATTCATAATATGTAGTATTTGATGAATACATAGTATCATAAACTGCAACACAGAATTTACTCTCAAACTATTCTGCTTTAAGCCCTGCCTCGCAGGTTACTTAAACAAAGGACCTCATTATACCATAAATAGGTCCATTCACAAAGCAGTACCCCCTTCAGCTTTTTCTGATTTTGAAAAAATATATAAATTTTCACACTATATTACCCAACTTTTAACTTCAGAATTTAACTTTCTAAGTATAAATGTTGAAGCTTTTGATAAAGGATGCCATGCCCCATTGTTCCATGAAGGAATGTAGGGAATAGTATATGTGATGATTTAAAGCCTCAGGAAAAGTATATAGGGGATCAGAATCCCTAATTAATCAAATCAAAACATTTCACTGTGACCATCAATAGCCTCACTTTGATTGACCAGCCAATTGTTAATCACCATAAATATTTTACAGGATTACACCATTTATTGTCTGGAAGACAAGAACACAAATGAATAGACTGTATCCAGCCAAGTGTATAATCTTCAGTCTATCCCGGGTGTATTAGACTGCACTAGGAGTGCAGTATTTTCTGTCCCTTTCTTCTAATACAGAAAACCTTCCCCTATACTTGCCCCCTCCATACACGCAGACACAAAGAATCCCAAACCCCAAACAGTATCAGTCTGTGCTTGTACATAAACACAGTCATGCACATTCTGAACCGCATCCTAGGAGAAACCAGGGAGCCTCAAGTAATGAGTTTAAAAATCTTCAGAAATCAATGTCTTCGATTCATGTATTTGAAAGCAGTGACTAAGAAGTCTTTGACATGATCCTGGCATATTTTCCTTTGTGATATCTGCTGCATTGTTTATCCACCCTAGAATTTTATCCTTTTTTATTGCCATTAAGAACTTTGTTCAAGCTTTTAGAGCTTCATCCTCTGCTAATCTCAGATTCTTCTTGTGCTTGGAGGTTTGCAAGCATATGGTCATTGAGGTTATAGTCACTTTTCCTTTTATATTTAGCCTCATTGCCTCTCATTTTTCTTCCCACTGAATTGCAAGTGAGGCATTTATCCATTCATGTTCTTATTCAGTCTCAGTTCTGATTTTTCCCTCTTTTCTAAAAAAGGGCACTTTCTTTCATGGTTTCCTAATCAGCTTATTACAATTTCCAGATTTCACTCTCTTACTGCTCATTTCTCCTCCATTGATAACAAAGTAAAAAGATTTCTGCTGATCATCTTTATTTCATACTGCTTATAGGCTTGCTTGGAAATCTAGCTCCAAAGCTTCTTATGAAATTAAGGAGTACTCAAATGAATTATTAAAAGAGCAATTAGTAAGATTCTCTTATAGTCGCTGAAAAACATCATCTCTATTCTGGAATGTTGCTGGAGGGGAAAAGACAAAGTTCAAATGCTGGTTGTCTTGGCTATTCTGGGCTAAGGAAATGCCATGATGTCCACAATGACTTGGCAAGTGTAGTGAATTCGATGAGATATTTTTTCTTAGAGTTAACTGCAGCTACATTTAACTAGGAAATAGCTTTCTAAAATGTGATAAGGATTAACAGTATCCCTTTAGAGCTGCAAGTCGCCAGATTTTCATTCTCATGACTCATTCATCTTTCTCAATGCTTAATTTATTATTATCATTACTCTTATTATTGGCTTCATTCACCTAAGGTCTTCTGTGATACCATGGCAGATGCTCAGGGAGATCAATGCATTAACTCTTTCAGCCCACTAGAGTATATCACTCAGTACACAGCAGACAAATGAAAATTTCCAGCAATAATGAATTAAATGGTACCTTGGTGTTGTGAGAGTCCAACTGTATCATTAAAAACAATTAAACAAGTGTTAATGTATAGGTAGAGCCTCTCTGAGCTCCACCAAAGCATCTGATTCATTGTTTGAGAAGTACTCAGACACTGGATATATAATGAATCATTTCTCATGCTTCTGGCAAAAATGTTAATCAAGCAAGAAAGAAATTGGGGAGAAAATTTTGGGGTCAAATGATGCAAGGCAGCTAGAGACTACCTACCATTTGTTAACCTCTTCTCCAGCAAAACTAAAGCTTATTAACAACTGACAGTGACACAATTTATGTTTGTTTTTAATCTCCCCTAATTTCCTTTGACTACCCTCCACTGGAGATGGTAATTAGAAAGGAAATGACTGGTTTTAAATGGAAGAAAAAAAGAAATGGAAGGAAATGGACTGCATGAAAAATTGGATGGTCTCCTACTGAATAATCAAGTGACTTCATATATATATATATATATATATGTAGAGAGAATACCTCCATCTTCCAATGGGATTCTCTTGGCAATTCATCCACATTCATGGCTTTAAATGCCACTTACATACATAAATCTCCCAAATCTGTATTTCCATTTCTAATCTTTTTTTTCTGTTTTTTATATATACATTTCTAACCCCTTAAGCTATCTTCATTTAGATCTCAAACTCAATGTGTACTACACCAAGCTTATTGTACAAAATTTCTGGCTTTACTTCTCCAATTAATTGCCAAAAAAATGTGGTTTTTCATCTCTGTAGTATTTTTCTCACCCATATCCTATTCTTCTCATAGCACTATCCTCTATAAGTTGTCACTTTGGCTTGACTGCTAACAATTATTACAGCCTCCATGATTTTCTCTCTCCAATTCTTCTTTCATATTGCTAAGAGAATAATAATCTTTCTTATTTATAACTCTGATGTGTCACTTTATTGAAAACTCTTCAATGGAATCAGACTGCCTATTAAATGTAAAGTATAAAATAAATCAATAACATAAATTAGTGCCGGGGTACATTTCCAAACTATGTCATAATATTTATCTATAGATATTCTGTGTTGAATAGCATACCTATATAATATGCTATCTCACAGATATGCTATATTCTAGCTATACCAGACAACTCTACGTTTCAAATATAACCACACCTTCATCTCTGCTTATGTTGTTACCTATACCCTTATCCTCTAAGTTTAATTATTATCCATCCTTCAAAACTCAACTGAAATGCCATCCTTCCCTAAGAAGTATTTTTTTCATATCCCTAGTCAATAATGATTTTCTTCCTTTAGGTATCATATAACAATTTACTTTGGAATTTTATAACGCAATTAACATGTCATCTGTTTGTACATTGTTCATCAAATGAGATACTCCCTGACCACAGGGATTGTTTTAACTGTACTGTCTCTCTCCAAGCGATGCCTGATATAATATTATAATATAATATAATATAATAATGTTTTTTGAATGAAATATGTCACTTATCAATTGTTTTAATATATGGGGAGCACAGTAATAAATAATTTTAATAGCAAAGCAATAGAATTATAGGAATTAAAAGTGTTGTATCTATTACTCTTTCCTTTCCCAATTTGCAAGGTAATTGAATTTTGGAAAATTTGCACATATTTTTATAAATGAATATAAATTCCTTTTTGTTTTTTAAATAAATAAAAGAGAAAATATAAAAAATCCAAACATACCACACCAGAGAAATCAAAGATTTAAGCAAGATGGGTTTGCTTAATCTAAACAAATTCTGTTTTGTACTTTATCTGATAGCTTCCAATTGTCCTCTAAAATCTCAGTATTGCTGAATTTTAGCCCAGGAGTTCACAATCCAAGTTACTGCACTTCAAACCCATTTTAGCCTAGATTCCTTTCATTTGTGTCTGTTGCCAGAGGGCACAGATATTAGCATGTACAAAGCCTATTGGATTTCTATGTAATAGGAGAATGGATTGAAATAAAGGTTGTATCACTAGAGAAAGAGTTAAATACAATAGAATAGAACAAGAGATGCATTGTCTGCAGGAACCTATTTTACACACTGTGGATCATGAATGTCCAGTTATTTTTCAGATTGTGTTTTAGGGGAAGTTACGATCATTCTTTTATATTGTAAAAAAATAAAGGAATGGTGGTGAGGAGGGATGACGAGTAAGTAAGAAAGGAAGGTAGGACAGAAAAAACTAAGAAAGAATTATGGTTCTCTAAACCATATGTGCTTAATGGTCTTGCTCTCTCTATTCATATTTAAGCTTGGCAACATATAGAGTAGCCTTCTCTATTTTTTTGGGTGCACGATGTCAGAAAACGTAACACAAGCTGAATTCTAGGGAGAATTGAAAACACATGTATAAAAAGACATTTAAAATTTTATAACAGCTGTTATTTAGTTGGTAAAGATCAGAATTCAAAATTACCAGTGCTTATCTGACCTTCCCTCTACTCCCAGATTTATTAAATTGGTTATAAGAAAGACACAAGAAAGACTTACTAAAAATCAGTGGAACACACCAATGTACAAGATCTTTTTTTTTTTAGGGGGGAGGGAGGACTAGTATGAAAAAATATTAGGGAATTATTTCCTTCTGAAACAAAGACCCATCTCTTTTAATCCAGTAGTCTTCTATTGTTATTATATAATTAAGTCTTGGAACACTTCATTCTTTGAAAACTTATATAGAGGATCACCCAAAGAGCAAACTAGTAAGGTCAGCATGAGCAAACTGAAATGCATCATAAACCAGGATTTGGGAAAGAAATGGTTATGGATGATGTCTTCAGAGAAAATATAGTTGAAAAAAGATAAGACTACTCAGGTGAAGAAGGTGAAATAAGTTGGATGGGCACTCTGCAACCTCTCTCTCATTGTGATGGCAAGAGAAATTGAAGCAGTCCCCAGGAACTTTGGGCTCCCAATAAAGAAGTGAAAGTGAGACACTAAAAGAGTCACTCAGGATGGCCAGGAATGGATTGGTAACAATTTGCAGTTTTGGAGTATCCAAGTCAAAGAGCTCACAGAGCCACTGAAGTATTTGTGTGAGTTTGATTACTAAAAATTCTCATACATGTGATTAATTACTAATAAAACAGCCTGGGGTGAGGGAGGGAAACAGTCCTATTTTACTGTGCATAAGAGAGTGCCTGACACATTGTAAGCACTTAAAAGATAAAATAGAAATTGATAGATTCAGAGATTGTTTTAGGATCAGAGCCTAAATAATTGTTTCCCTAGGGGGTCCATCTAAATTTGAAATTATCCTTTTGCATACATTTGATGAAATTTAAGTAAATGTTAACTAAATATTAATCTATTTTATGTTTTATTATTTCAGGCAACAGAACTGTTGATTTATCTCATAGCCAATTGCAACGAGGACACCATTTTAAAAATAATATTCTGATAATTCACCATAATGCTGTTCTTAGAATGCTATAAATACTTTAATACATAGAAGCTGACCATTTATAAAAAGTTTAAAAAACATCCCCTAAAGAATTCATGTTCAGAGGAAACTAAAGTGTCAAATACAAATAGATTTTGTACCTTTTTGATGGGAAGAGGAATGGAATTAAATTTTAATTTTATCAACCAGATAGCCCCCTTTGCCATAGAGATAGCAGAACCCTCTGTCTTCTATCTACAATCACTTAGCATTGTCAATTGCAGGTCATCTATAAATCAGTAGATAGCAATACTTTGTGTCTTACCTTCTGTGATTTACTGTGGTGATGCAGTACAAAGTTGATACAATTTGTCTTTTCTTCAATAAGAAGACAGACTAATTTAAGATGATTTCTCTTTCACACAACCCAAAACATACTGTCAATTTGAAAGACGCAGTGAGTCCTTAGCATGAAAATGTCAATTTGAGAAACCAGCTATTATCGGAGAGCTTTTTTTCTCTTCTGATTTATTACTGTGAAGGCTATTTATGCACAAACCGCAGGCATTGTTAGAATCTGTGCACAGATATAAAAAGTTTTGATTTGTGAGCTGCTGTGGGAAAGTGCAAACTGATTCTGTAGTTAAGAATATTTTATCTGTTTATAAAATAGCTCGAAGACCCCCATTGGTCTGTTATGAGAACAATTCATTAGTCACTACTCTTCCCTCTGGCAGAGAAGAAAGCCACAATCTGCTAGCTTTGGGTTTCTTCCATGCAATACTGTTAGACCAAACATGCGAAAGCTTCTAAGAAAAGTGAATTTCTGTACAGAATTCATTTTCTCTTTATAAAAACATATCTCAACAGTTTTAAATAATGGTGCCAAGCATCAGCATTAAGATGCTATGGTGAACACAATTCATCTTATACTATGATTACTGGATATCCTAACATGGAAACCATACTGGATTTGGAGTCAGAAGTCCTAGTTTCAAATCTCAGCCACCTGTGTATGTGGTTCTATTAAAGATTCAACTAAAATGAGTTGCTTCTACTGTTTCTTCTTCTATTAATGAAGAAATCAGTCTATATTTTCTCTCCAATCCATTTAAACACTAAATTCTACGAGCTTTGGATAGATACAGCATATTATAAGCCCTTACTCTTCTATTTTCAACTGGGGAGGGATTTTGTACTGTTAGGAAGTAATCTCTAGCAGAGATTGAAATTGTCTGCACTGCACCATAGTTTGGAGTTCAAAGTATCCTTTTTGAAGTATGATAGAGGCCAAGAATCTGATGTGAAAATGCACAGGAACTAGTTTGTAATTAAGGACCTCTTTTGAAAATGTCAAGGGTCCAGTTCCAAAAAGGAACTGGAAAGTGGGCTCTTTGCTTAACTCAAGTGACAGATAGATACTCTTGTAGACAAATAGAAGTTTCTCATCCTCTGGATTAAATTGCATGCACAAGATAATGAAAGCCATGCAATGGGGGCTAAAGAGAAGCTAATGGAGAAAGTGAAGAATGATATTTGAAATATGGTAGTAGAAAGACACTAAAGTCAAAGATAGAGGTCAGATGGAACAAGAACTTAGTTGTCTGACAAGAAATTAAGAGAGACAGTGAGGATTTTTTAAAGTCTTGTCCAACAAGAGACAGGCTAATATTAATATTATATATACATATATATACTGGACCTGTCACAAAGTTTCATGCCCAAAACTACCTCAATTTATCCAGAATCTAGACTGTTGCTAGATTGTCAAGCCCTATGTGACTTGTAAATTAAACCCTAAATTTCTTAATCTTAAAATAACTTCAATAATTACTAAAATCCTAGCCACAGGAAAAAAAGACAAAGGACAAAGTGAGGAGAACTTATGGCCACAAGAATAGAGAAGAGGTCTTGATCTTTTGTTATTTGCTGCTATTGTTGAACCATTATAATCATGATCAAGAATTTATTACCTAACCTGGGGTTTTCTTGGCAAAGATACTATCGTGTTTAGCCATTTCCTTCTCCAGCTCATTTTACAGAAGAAAAAAACTTATAGGTTAAGTGACTTGCCCAACATCACACAGCTAATAAATGTCTGAGGTTAGATTTAAACTTCATGATATGTCTTCCTGATTCCAGGCTGAGAGCTCTATAGACTATACCACCTAGCTGTCCCCATCCTCAAACCTGAGGTAGTAGCAATTTCAATTTCTTTTTTTTTTAAGTTTTTAGTTTTAATCTTTTTTTTTATTCATTTTTCCAAATTATCCCCTTCCTCCCTCCACTCCCTCCCCCCATGACAGGTAATCCCATACATTTTACATGTGTTACAATATAACCTAGATACAATATATGTGTGTAAATACCATTTTCTTGTTGTACATTAATTATTAGCTTCCAAAGGTATAAGTAACCTGGGTAGATAGACAGTAGTGCTAACAATTTACAAGCAATTTCAATTTCAAGAATTCTAATAAGTATGTAGATGGAATGGGAAGTGCCAGACCCCCAATTTATCACATGACTATGAACTAAAAGGAAAAAATGAAGCTTGATAATTTTCCTTCTCTTTCCTCTATATTAGAATCTGTTCTTTGTAATCAATGAAGTAGAATACTGATTTTACCATATAAGATCATCCTGCGTAGCACAGTAATTGTCCAAAAGGCCTAGTGTTTACTTTATATGGACCATGCAACTTCAAAATAAGGAAAAATAATTTCAGTAAGTAGATCAGAAAAAGAATCTCTGAAGTTACATGGCTAAAATCAAATCAGTGTCTAAAATGACAATAAATACACACTAAGAACAATAATAGCCATATTAAAGTACTTTCCACCTTCAGAATTCACTACAAAACTATATCATAGCCGTCATAGAATTTATTCTTTAAAAAAAAGTATCAAATATATTTTTAGCACATTAAAGCTAATGAAAAGAAATAAGCTACATGAATAAGTGACAAGCTGAAGCAACAGAAATCTGGAGAGCTGATTAATTATTATAAAATTATACTCCCATCTGATTGTTCTTCTCAAGTATAAAAAGACTAAGTCTGCTGTTTATAAATACCATGACGCTTCTTTCATTAGTTATCCTCTTCCCCTAAAAAAGAATACTGGGTTGATTAACTGTGAAGGTTATGAAACAAACATTATGTGGGGAGCTTCGAAAATTCAAAAGTATCTCCTAACAAAAGAGAGCATGTTGTCAAGTATATTTAGTATATACTATTCTTACAAGAATTTTTAAGCTAGGAAATACTTCTAAATTATTTATGTCAAAACAAAACCAAAAAAAAGAACAAATAAATCTTCAAAACTATGTGTAATCATTAACACAACCTCTCTCATACCCAAAATGATTGTCTATACTCTAAGAATGTTTTTTTTTTTTTGGTCTCATTCAGATAAAAAATTAATGTGATTTTTAAAAATGTCTTTATAAATTTAATTTTTCATTTAATTCCATATTTAAAATAATAAAAACAAAGTCTACCTTAAATATGTCTATATGTGTACATTTATATAAATATATATATGTGCATACATACATATGAATATGATTTTTCATGCTAGTTCCGTGTTTGTTCTCAGTCAGTATTCAGTTTCTGATTGTGACATCAAGGGCCAGTTCTTGAAAGGGAATAATTTTCCATGATGTGTGCCTCAAAGCCTAAGGATATCCCCAAAGGTACTAATTGTTTGCCAAGAACTTAGAGTCCCAGAATGGCAGATCCTCAGTAAAAACCCTTTCCCTTAGCTGATGGCAAACCCAGACTTACCTAAGAGGTAAGTTTTGATATTTTTTGTTTTGATGTTGTTTGGAAAAAAAAGGGAATAATAAGTTGTTCATGGATTAGGGAACAGTTTGAAACCCAAATTGATTATTTTTCGTCTGACAAAAGTCATTTAAAGAATTAATAACTATTTCTGTTCAATTTGGTTAATAGAGAAATGCATATTATGTTGTCACTTAGGAAATGAATAAAATATTATGATTTAAAGCAGAAATTTCAAAATGTAGCCACCAAGTTACATGCAGGCCACATTATCAAATGTGATCCAAATAAGATTAAAATATAATTAGAAAATATTCAACAAAATAATTAAAATGCAATTAAACATAATAAAATTTAGTTTTAAAACTATTTATGGCCTGCAGATCCTTACTAATAGTTTAATGACCCAGGAGTCTATTTGAATTTGACACCACTGATTTAAAATATGGAGTTGAAAATGCTGAATCAAAAAAGTGTTAACCTGTCAAAAAGCAAGCAGATGTTGCCTTCTTGTGAAATATCACACATAAATTTCTAGCAATCACTCCTATTAAAGGAAAATGCATTTCCCTTTTTAATAGTTACTAATGGATCAAAGATCACATTATTAACTTTTGGAACTGAAATTTAACCAAAAGGATAATTCATTTATTACTGAATTATAAGTGTCATGAAGACAGGAATCATTTGTTGCCATAACTCCCCACACCCCACACTTCACTCCCAAATATAACATAATACTTTGACTTAGGTCTTAGGAGATAATCAACAAATATTTGTTGTTTGATTTTTTTTGTTGTTTTCTTCATTGAGTCATCCAACATTCAGCCTCTGTATATTGGCACATGCAAACACACACACACAATGTTCACTCCAAAAACAATGGTTAATTTTATCACTGAACTTTTAGTGAAGAAACATTGTCAGAATATTAATGAATTTTGACTGTAATTCAGTAAAATCATAAAGAATGTCAGCAAGTGATTGTACTTTTAATTAGGCAACCTAGACGGAAAGGCATTGTCCACTATGCACGATGTCATATCCAATAAAGAATGTTTTTAGGGTATCAGAAACATGAGCTTTTTAAGTAGAAATTTAAATAAAGAAGCAATGTGTGTATATTTTAAAGCATATATTTTTGGCCAAATATAACAATTCTTTTTAAAGTATATATTAGAGTAGTTTACAAGCTTTGATCATTGTGGAACATGATGTGTTTTTTTGTTTGTTTTTTTTTTTCCCCCCAAGGAAGGGTGATAGATTCACATTGCTTTATCCATAATGTTTCATCTAATCCCCTACTTAGTAAAGCCGTACAGCTATAAAATGACTAACCAAAGTTGGAAGAAATATCTACACTAATAAAAAATGAGAAAAGTGACTCAATTTTTATGCTGTCCTTATTGATACTACTCTCAAACCAAATCAAATGTACTGACCAGTGATAAATTGCTTAACAAGTACCATTTACTTAGCATTTTACATTAATTCTAAATATTAAGCTTAATTAAAAAGAAAATTTGATTCAATTAACTAATTTTAAAATGTGTTTTCCATTTTAATTAATATTTTAACATTTAACAAAATGATTACCAAAAATCACAATACCCACACAATGACAACCTAAAAGACACATGTTTTGTGAAATTTTCCAGCAAGTTTCATTCAATTGGCTGTGTGACTAAGTTCAAAAGGTAATAAATTGAGATTTGCTCTACATTACAAAATTAGTCTAATTAATTATATGTATACACAGAGACACAGAAAGACAAAGAGACACACACAAAGAGAGAAAGGAGATGTAGGGGAAATTTCTAACTTGGGCTTGAATACCTTGGTTAATATGAAAAAGAGATAAATAAAAGAAAGAAAATTTATATGCAAAACTTCTCTATGGTAAAAACAAAACAAATCATTGATTTCTCACTCATCAATAGTCAACACCTAGGACAGTAAAATAGATAAAATTCTCTGCTCCTTGATTGAACTAGCTGAAGTGATGCTTCACATATGACAGAGAAATGATGATCCCAAGATGTATTACAATAACTCAACTTCTAGCCTTCAAATAAAATATTTTCCTTAACATTTCAAAAGTTTAACTTTAACTTCAAATTAACGTACTTTTTAAAAAAATCATGGATTTGGAAGTGTGTTTTAAAGTATATTTCCCCTTTGGAAGGTAGAAGAAACTTTCTCAATTTACATCAAGAAGTTAGAGAATATCATTCTCTTATTTGACATTCACTTATTTTTCAGTTGTGTCTGGCTTTCCATGATGCTATTTGAGGTTTTCTTGACAATTTTTTTTCAGTATAAATCTCTTTCAAATACTTTACCCATCATTCATAAAGGATACCTTTCTAGCTATACAAACATATACAACAAGATTTTAGATAATTAGAATAAATAACAAACTCTTCATATTTATGACTTAAAATGAAACAATTTCCCATTTTCTACTCCAAATATCTTTGAAAAGAGGCTGGCTTCAGGTGATTAGGTGCTTGGAATACTTTCAGAGCAGAACAAAATTGATTATATTCCCAAAGCAATCTTAAGTTTCCTTTCTGGCAAACACTCACCCCCCATGAAATTATGTGATCTAGCTGCATACTACTGGCATTTATTGAATGCTACTATAAACCTCCAAAGTAATGAGAACATTGCTAATTAAAGGATTCTAAGGTAGTTATAGATTTGGAGCTCCAACAATATGCTACATCCCAACTAAAAGCATCTATTTATTCTGACTTTTCTTCTAAAGTTCATTTATTTTTCTTTTGGTGAGAAGAGACAGAGAAGGGGTGAAGAGAGGTGATTTTACCATATAAAGAAGGCATTACCTTCTATTATGCCTGGGGTACAGAGATGTTAAGGAATTTGCCCATGGTCTTTAAGTTTGTGTGTGTCAGAGGCAATATTTGAACATAGATCTTCTTGATTCAAAGACTAATTTCCAGAAACGATACCACTTACACTCTCTATACTTCACGTATATTGATCACACATATAACTCTCCAAAAATTTATATAGATACATGTGTTGTTATTTAGTTGTTTTAAGTCATGTCTGACTTTTTGTGACCCCATTTAGAGTTTTCTTGGAAAAGATATCAGAGTAGTTTGCGATTTCCTTCTCCAGCTCATTGAAGAAACTGAGGCAAACAGGATTAAGTGACTTGCCCAGGTCACATATTAAGTGTTTGAGGCACTTAACTTTAGTCCCAGAACTCTATTTTTATGATACCCAGATATGTGGATGAAGATGGAGACAGAGACAGAGACAGAGATGTGTGTCTTTATAAAGAAAAATGGTAGATGAATGGATAAATGGAAAGACAGAGAATAGATAGGTAGATGAGAGGGGGAGAGAAATGGAGAAATGGATAGACGGATCAATCCATATCTACTTGAAGTAGTATTGTATAGTAGAAAGATAGACTTAGGTTTAGGAAGAGATGATTTCAAGTTCTCCTGACTAGTCCTAGAAATCCTAAAGTTTATCTAAAGATAAAGAACTTTAGCCAGATTGTAGACTCTGTAATGGACTTATTTTATATGTAGTAGAAATAGGTCTTGCTTGAGGATTCAAGAAGATGGGGACAGAGAATGTGATGGAAAAACCAGGGAATTAAAATAATGACAGACATTACTTTAGCCTTATTGTGAAGAGATAGATAGACAGAATGACGAATGATTGATATTTTAGACATAGAGACTTTTTTTTCCTGTGGATAAACATTTTAGAAGTTTAAATTCTACCTTAAGTTGGTTTTACTATTGTCTGAAGTGATTCATATGATTGCAAATTTGAGATGAAGAGTTGATCTCAAGGTCTAGGACCCCTTATAGTGATACTTTTCCGCCCAGGAAGTATACACTGTATATTTTTTCTAAATTTTAGATATGTAGGCTTGATGTGGAGAGGGAAAAAGAAAAATTGTACAGATTGGTATAGTTTTAAATGACATTTCAGATCATTAAAAAAAGCCCTACCTGTGCTCCCTCAGATAAGTTAAGGAATTTATCTTAGTAACTGTTTACTCAACTGTAAAATGAAGAATAATAGCAGCTACCACAAAGAATTGTAGAGAGGGTGAAATAAGATAAATGCATAGAGCACTTTGCAAACCTCAAAGTATGATATAAATGTAAAGCTAAAATGATGTACTATTAATAGTCACAAAGTTAAGCCATTTCTCATTATTAGAGAATAAGTACAGTATATAGTGAATAGAGAGTTGTCTTCAACTCCAGGAATAACTGGGCTTCACAACTGTTCCTGAAACATGATTGTTTCTGAAATATGAGTGTAAATCACTCAACTTCTTGATCCTTTAGGAAATCCTTTAGCACTAAAAGTACAGAAAAGTTGCTCATCTGCATTGGTAGAAATAGTTTCCTCATCTAGGAATTCCCTATATAAATGAAATTACATTTATATAGGAACTCCCTATATAAATGGAATCACAGGTCCCCTTTTTACATCATTACATCATATTGAATTCTGTCTTTACTTCTAATCTCTTCTTTTAATCAAGAGCATGTTGAACAATTTAACTACTTTAAAAGAATGAACGATTTATTTCTAACTAAAAACAGATTCTAATTTGATAGTTCAACAATATCTTTTTCTCACATCATTTTTAGATTCAAGACATTTTTAAATGAAAGTCTCCTGTCAAGCAGAAATGATAATTTTAATTTCTGATATAAAATTAATCAAGGAATCCAAATTGCATTATTTTGCTAACAGGTATATCTCATGTATATAACAACCTAGTTAGGATTTTCATTGTACAAGTACATCATGTACAAATCAAATTACATCCAAAATAGACCATCTTATTATGCCAAATCATTTTCCTTAACAGTAAGGTTTTCTTCAATTAAAGAATCAACATAGTGCATAATTTCTGCTGTATGTTGTACTCATGTTTTTTAAAATAAATAAGTACACTCATGCCAAAATGATAGGAAGTAAAATAAACTTTAAAAGAAAAAAAGACTAAGGAGGAAAAAAAAATAAGAAAAAATTTCCTTTTAAGGACAATTCCCAAGATCATAAAATCATTTTTAATTAGGTCAAATGTGCACAATGAAGGAATGCCTATGAATGGAGATAGAATGGATATTTAATTGATCTTGAATACTATATTATTGTGTGTGTATGTGTGTGTGTATGCATGTGTGTAAAACATGAAGGATGTATTGGTATAATTATATTTCAAAGTACATTCTTTCTTCTTTTCCCAAAAATATTTACTTGTATATTTTTGATAATCAACAAAATAAATGTTCTTTTTGTGTGTGTGATACTGCAATACAGTGAAAGGCTTAATTTGCACAATATAGGCATGAAGCAAAAGAAAAAAAAAACATTTTGAGTCAATATAACAGAAATTTGTGTTTTGATGCTGTTTAAGATCAGCATTATTTGTGCAAATGGCAAAAATAATAAGTAGCAATTACCTAGTTCTTTAACAGAGAACTTTACATATCATATCATTTTATCTTCACAAGCCTGGGGAATAAATGCTCTTATTACTTTCATCTTACAGATAAACTTCTTACAGGTAACTGATTTCATCAGAAAGTAAGTTTCTTGCTAAAGGTCACTTAGCTAGTTTGTATCTGAGGCAAGATATGAATTCACTTTTTCCTGAAATGAAGAAGACTTGGTAAATAATATAATCCAGTTAAAATTATGTCACCTCTTTCCTGAAGGATTGCATATATATATATATACATATACATATATACACACATATATACATATATATATATATATATTTCCTGCAAAATGTATTGATAATTATAGCAATAGGGAAGCAAGATAACTAATATTGCATTTAATCTTTTTGTTCAACTGGCACACAAGAAACTCACGATACTTTACTTTCCAGTTTCCAAAATGTGACAACAGCTCAGAATATACCCCAAAATACCTTTGGACAAAATGAAAGTTTGTTTTACATCATAAGATCCAGGCACCGGTTCTGGGGTAGAATTGGGTGGGGGTGGGAGGAGTGCTAAGAAAATCTTGAAACAAACAAAAAAACATGGAATAGATTTTCTTCCATAGATGGGTAGAATTATTTCAAGTTATTCAATTTTAATGGTCTTTTCAAATTCTACTAAGCAATAAAACTTAACAGAATGTCTATCTTTAGAGTAACTATGTGAGCCAATTTTTTTAAATAAGCCTAAATTTTCAACTATTTTTTCATAATGTTGTACATTAGTTGTTTTGTAAGTTGAACCCTATTTACAAAACCATATATATATTTTTTTCCATTTAGCATTCACTGCACTTGTTAGATAAAAATTCATAGGTTATCAGGTCCCATGTTGAATAAGAAACTGGTCCTTAAAGATGATGCTCATCAGCATTTCCTGGACCTTTTGTTCTTTGCAGCCTTTCTCTTCAGTTTGTGATCCCATTTGCCCCATGCTAGCATTACTCCCTTGGTATTTTGACTATCCCACCAACCCAATTTCTTTGCTTTTTAAAGCTCTAGCTATGTTCTGACCTGATTTTCTGGCTTTAATCTTCTTACCTTTCTCTTCCATGTGTCCTCACTACACCACTAATATTTATTGAGAATGGTCTTACCCACCTATGTCCAAAGCACCCCCTATCAACTGGCACTTCACAGGGTTATTAAATCTCCTGCCCAAGTGAGTGCTACCCTCTACTGGCAAAAGCTAACTGATGGCAGCAACCCAACCTTATTAACTCTTTATGACCTGAAGTCCTACCAAAATTGATGACAGAATGTCTAATCTGTTCTGAATTTTTCAATATGGAATTTTTAGTTTTACCTAAATAATACTATCACTAGTTTAGACAAAGGCTTTTGGGTGAGTATTTAGCACTTAATTATTTCATGATTTAATTTAAACTTTATTTCCAGATTAAAATAACCCTGTCATAAAGGCTAAATAATGATGAATTTCACTAATTTTTTTCTAAAAATATATTTTGGAACTTATAAAAGTGTTATGCTTATCATTGAAAAATACCATCTATACATACAGACAATAGTTACAAATATCAACTCTGTAAATATAAAAAACACAATATGCTGCTAATTCTTTTTGAAACACATGGCAAACTTTTATTGTGGAAGTTTGGAAAAGTAAAAGAAATCTTTCTCCTCAGGGCTAAAAACAAGCCAATAGGTGGAAAATAAGGCTTCAATCAATCCGTCTTGTGGAATCATGCAGATAACTTCCATTAGATCTTGAGCAAACAATAGCGTCTTGCTCCATTGCTTGTTTATGTTCCAAACACAATCTCTAAGTCCCCTTGATCTATATCTTGCCACTAGACCCAGATGATTCTGGAGAAGAAAGTGAGAATTGTGACTTTGCAACCCCCTCCATCACTTCAATCCAATTCACTTGCAAATCATGGTATCACCTCCCTGAAGTCATGGTCTTCTTCCAAAATGATCAAACAACAACAATAACAATGTTGCAAAGGGGTCTTTCTTGACCTTTACATTAATATGGTGAAATCTTCTACTTCTACCCTCCCAGTAGTTTGCAAACATTTTCATCTTCCTGCTAGATGGGCTGATTGTCATAGAACTATATTTTGATCATATGTGATTAACATCCTTATTCTGATTCTTCCTTACTAATTCTTACTCATGTTCTCTTCTCAGCAATTTTTGGACTTTGTTAATTAGTCTATATCAATATTGTTTCTTAAAATGTGGAATAAATAATATGGTGTCACAATAATAATTTATTTGCATTATATTTGAAAAGTAGTATATTAAATTGATGTGTGTAAAATGATCATTCGTTGTCAAAAGTTATAGATTAAAGGCTATTGGGATCTAATATTAAAAAACATCTGATTTTGACTGAGATAATATGGTTTAAAACTTGTATCTACTAAATTACTCTGCCTGTACCTGACTTTGAGCTAGTCACTTAAATACTATGCATGTCAGTTTAATCATCTGTAAAAAAGAATGAATTGTAGCAGATGATTACTTACAGTCCCTTCTAGCTCTAAATCTTATAATCTTATTGCTTTTAAAATTTACCAAAATAAAATTTATTGCAGACCATATTAAGACAATAGTGGGATAACTTTGCAATAAAAAATTTCATGATTCCCATCCTTTGAATAAGACCACCTTACAAGTCTCTGAAACTTCCACTAGGAGCAAAAGGACATATGTGTGTTTATATGTGTATACATGTATATGTGTATAAAACAGTATGTTCCCAGTGATGTTAAAACTATCTTCTACTAAAATAATATTCCAATTCTTCTTTACAATTTAGATATTACTTATAGCTTTTGAAGATCATATTAATAAAGTAAAAGTTCCAGTTTGATATATTAAACTAGTAAAGCTTAACATATGGGAATAAAGATGAATCATATACCTGTCATTCATTGTGCAACCTCACTAAAGTTGGGGATATCCATTACCAGAATTTTGGCAAACAAGTGATGATCATTGTTTGGTCACTATAAGTAATCAAAACCATCTATTAAACCTTAGAAGCCTCTGTGATGACAAATAGAGGTTATTTATTCCAATAGAATTATAATCATTGAATTATTATATTATTACAAGTATATTTATATTGTCTTTATAGCTGAAAAAATAATCTTGAACCTTGAAATCAATTCAATATAGTAGACTTATGCCTAGTCTACTGTAGCCAAATCATGCAATCACCACAAAGTGATACAACATATTTATTTAATGATATGTAAATAAGTCACAGAGTCATAGAATTTTAGAATTAGAAAAAAGAAAACCATACTATAACAGGTCCAAAAAGTCAATCAACCTCAAAATCTTCCAATGATGTCTACCTTGTCATTTTCTGAATCATGCCATTCCGTTTTGTTCAATGAATCATCATAAAATATTTACTTATTTCTGTACTTTTAATTAAAGTATCTTCTACTGTTAATGAAGAGTATCATCTAGTCAATATTGAAAAAGCTAACTATGGGGGCAGCTAGGTGGTGCAGTGGATAGAGCACCAACCCTGAATTCAGGAGGACCTGAATTCAAATCTGGTCTCGGACACTTAACACTTCCTAGCTGTGTGACCATGGGCAAGTCACTTAACCCCAGGTTCAAAAAAAGAAAAGAAAAGAAAAGAAAGAAAAGAAAAGAAAAGAAAAGAAAAGAAAAGAAAAGAAAAGAAAAGAAAAGAAAAGAAAAGAGAAGAGAAGAAAAGAAAAGAAAAGAAAAGAGAAGAAAAGAAAAGAGAAGAGAAGAAAAGAAAAGAAAAGAAAAGAAAAGAGAGAAGAGAAGAAAAGAAAAGAGAAGAGAAGAAAAGAAAAAAAAGAAAAGAAAAGAAAAGAAAAAAAGAAAAGAAAAAAGAAAAAGCTAATTATGAAATATTTGCATTGAAAATCAAATAGGATATAATCTACATTGAAGCTTGCTTTCAAAGAAAGGGTGGGGAACAAGGATAGAATCTGGAACTCAAAGTTTTAAAAAAGAATGTTAGAAAATGTTTTTATATGTAACTCAGAAAAAATAAAATATTAAATAAATGGGAAAAAATCATGGCTCAATTTCTTAGCTTAAAAACTTTCTTTGCCCAATAGACTCTGATTTCACTGAGTGAAATATAGCATTCCCCTTATGACCTCTTTCTGACTTTTAACCTTATTCCCAAAGCCAAAACTTGCAATTATATGACATTTTTATAGATTTAATTATAGTTTTTAAATGATATTTTAAATTGTCTTAAAGTTATATAGAATGAAATACAAGAATATGATTTAGGAGTATTTTAAAAGGAACTCATACAATGAAATGCAGCTAGTTGATATCATCAAGAAAACACTAAATTTGGGAGTCATGAAGACTTGAGCTGAAATTTGGCCTCCAAAATTTACTTAATATATGCCTATTACCTGGGCACATCACTCAATCTTTCTACCTCAATTCTTTCATCTGTAAAATGGAGGTAATAATGGCATCTGTCTAATGAGGCTATTGTAAGGATAAAATAAAATAATACTTACAAAGCACTTTGCACTTTGTAAAGTATGATAAAAATGGTATCTCTGGTAAAGTTCCATTTCATTCATCAATCCTATCATACTTTAAAACTCCTATTTTTGAGAGAAATAATTATTAATAACCAAATATGGGGCAGAACCAGCTCTTTTCCTATTCTATTTTTTTTTGTTCCAAAGGAACAAGAACATTATAACATTAATATTAAAGGACATTACAGATAACTGCCAAAAATTTACCTGATTTAAACCATCTTATCTAGATGAATTTCTAGCCATTAGCTTCCATTCAAGCATGTTTGAATGAAGGCAAATTCTTTGTCTAGATTTCCCAAGGTTGGGCATGGAGATAGTCTCTTTGTCCAAGAGTAGCATGATGTCACTCTCTCAGTCCTTCACTGGAGTGAACCCACTTTTCATTGTAATATACATTTTCTCACTAATTATTAACCAATCAGAATTAATTGCCATTCTCAGAACATCTACTCTTCCAAGGGCATTCAAACCATGAGTTCACCACCATAAGAGATCTATAGAATTCAAGAGTTCCATTGACCACTTCTCTTAATAAAATGCTTAGCACCATTAATAAAATCATTAATTACCCAGAAATTATATCTCTCAACTTTTTTAAATGTCACACTATTTTAGACTGTTTTTTCATTGCCTTTTCAATTTTCTCCAGCACTTTACAAGGAATTTTTAAGGATCTGAGAGGAAAAATATATTTTGAGGATTAAGAATGTAATGTAGTACTTTAACATTTGAAAAAAAGGCAACTTACACAACTATTCATTTTATTTGAGTAAATGATAAAAATAAAATGAAAGAGCAAACTATGACTGGGAACAATTTGAATTGATCTCTTCAGACTTTAAAGCTATGAATTTTCAACTGTCCTTAATTTTTAGTGCATGGGAAGTCCTTACCAAAGCTATTTCATTCCTATCCAACATTATTTTCTTATAGGAAATAGGACATTCGAAATCAATACTCATATACAAATATCCCATCTTTGCTCTTTTATTTCTCCAATATGCCTCTGAACAACAATGGAAATGTCTTCTGCAAGTGAACATATTATAATTACAATGAGGACCACCCAAATTAGTTTAATGATGGAGTTTGTGAGTGAATCAGGCCATCTCTTACCTGAAATATGAATCTCTTCTCAGCAATCTTTGGAAAATATATATCAAACTAAGACTGCCTGAACACCAGTTCTTTAAAGAGATTCTGAAGGCAAGGAAAACCAGATGATCATTGAATGACTAGCTAATATAAGAGCCCAAGAAACGAAGTTCCCCAGATATTGGGATGTCATTAGTTATTTGTAGGCTTTACCTACCTAATAGTAGAAATCCATGAAAGAAAAATAACTTCATAAGCAATTGATAAGGCCCAAGTCAAAAAATAGAATTTTGCCAAACACTTTGTTGGATCATTTCCAATTAGATCCATCAGTTCTTCTTCCTGTACACACTTCTTCACCCCCTTTAATAGCAGTACAAAGAAGAAACTTTCAATGTAACATGATAGAGAATAAGAAAGGCAGTGTCCCATTAATCTGATTGAAAACTAGGCATGAAAAATAAACACATACTGCACCCACAGGAGCACAAATCCTCTACTTTAATCTCTTCTCAACTACTTGCCAATGACTTAACTAAATAGCTATGAGTTTTTCAGGTAAGAGCTTCCAAATTAAACTGGCATTTTCCCAACACCCAACTTTACTAACTTGTTGAAAGGTGGGGAGGGGGATTTATAAATAAATTGTTTTAAACATGTTTGGCTTTAAATATCTCTACTTTATCGCTTTTGAATTGCCCAAGTTCAAATGAGACAATTAAGTGCTGGGTCTTTTTTTTGTTGTTGTTCAGATGCAAGATGAAGGTAATTTGCTGCTCTGTGCATCTGTTTCCTCATCAACACAGTGAGGACTAGGCTAATTAGGGGATGGAAACAATATGGTCATATGGATAGGCCAGATTGCTTGTCATTCAGCTATTCAATATGTGGGTTCTGCTTTCAGGACAGGAAACAGATAATGATTCCCGGGTGTCTTTCTTGTAATGCCTGGAAAGAACTTAGAAGTATTTAAGTGTTTACCTGTTCATTTTTAGCCTTGATCCCAAGGGGAATCTTATTGGAGCCCCTAATTTTTTAGACCTTAAAACTATAATTAGCATTCTTTGACACTAAGTTAATAGAAAAATGTGTCTTATACCAGGGTAAACTCCTTTATGGACTAAATAGGACAATACATTATGCAGAAGTTGGATGATTTTCAGATGAATTTACACCCTTCATATTCATCCATATTAATGATTCTTGATCATTTTTGGAAAAATTCATGGAACACATGATGTAGACAAATATGAAGAATACAAGAAGACATCAGAAGGCATGTATGAAATAATCTAGAGAGAAGTAAAATAAAAAAGAATAATATATTGATTGTAATTACATAAAATAGTAATAGTAACAAAATATTTTTAAAAATATATAGAGGAAAACAGAAGGGGACATTGAATCAAATAGGATATTTTTGCTTTTATTGTGTTGAAGGCAATGTACATTTTTAACATTTTAAAATAATTAAATGTATAGTTCAGAATGAATTTTTTTAAATGAGCATTTAAATATTTTCTCCCATTCATGGTTACTGGTTCAGAATATTTTTAAAGACATACTAATATGTCCCACATTCAGAAAACTTGGATTAAGGAAATATTATCTTAGACAAAAACAGAATATTTATATCACAGATTCATCACAGCATTTTAAAATATCAATGTCTATGTAAAATTACATGTGATTACACAAAAAAATATTTTGTACTTATTCAAAAACATATCTATTATATGAAATGCATATGTTTATTCAACTTCTGTCATAGTTTATCTAAGAAGAATCAGTTGATTATCTGTATACTAACAGAACTTTATGCAATAATTTAGAGAAAATCTTAGCCTATATCTTAAATTGATCAAACTAAATAGGGGTTATTTTCTGATAACATACTACAATTTGTGAAATTTCCTGGGAAATCTGTATAGTTTATACATAGTTTGGCAAGGGACTTGGAGTGGGAGTAAGGCTTACAAGAGGTTTTGCTGGGAATGAAGGCAATGTTTTAACAAAGTATTTATGTTATACAACCCTTCTGGGCAGGATACATTACATAACCATTTTAAAATGAATCATGGTCTATACTAGGGTGTTTTCTTGAATAGCAAGTCTCCAGTCCAGGTTGATTTGTTATTGAAAATAGATCACAGTACTTTAATAATTTAATCATTTTCAGAACCAAGGAAAACTTCTAATACTTTCTCTTCTTGTTTAAATAAAGTAACTAGATTAAAATTCTACTGCTTTAAGTTTTGCAAATCTCTCAAACTCTCTGGACAGGGGGTCAGACATTACTTACGGGAGAAATGGAGATTGCTTTATCTAGTTTTTAGCAAGCAGTTATAATTACAAAGGAATGAAAAAGTTAAAAGTGTCCTTTAATGAAAAGCTTTTTTTTTTTTTTCAATTTGGAGAAAAAATGCTTTATCTTTTCAACAACAAGTGAAATTTATGCTGGAACCTTTCTATATAGAAAGTTATAACTCAAGCATAATTACAATCTTTTAACTTAATCTTCATTATAATGTAGACTCTATCTTTCCAAAAGGACAGTTCCTTTATGGTACTTCTTTACCTAAAACATGGACTTGTTTGGACAATGATCGTGGGGATCAAAGGAAGTGTATTCTGCAGATTATTATTTAAAGAAATATTAAACACACTTACTTAGAGATGCAATATGGATTTGCCATAATATGCTTTCTATCATCCAAGAATATAACATTACACAGCCTATGTAACTATAGTACACTTTACTTTTAAAATTTAAATACCTTAATCAACTGTACATACATACAAAGAAAACACTGGAATTGTGAAAAATATGAAAAATTCAATCAATATTCAGCATTAGACTTGAATTTACAAAGTGAAGACTTGTAATATCCCCATACCACCCATTAAGAGAAACCACTTTACCCAGACAAATATGATCCTTAAAAAGTAACACATGATTAACACTTAAAAGTGCATAGTATTTTCTGACTGGGAACTCGAGCCAATAGCAGGGAGGCATCATTGGGACATTAGGAACCCATTGGTGTGACAGTTCCATCTGTCACAATGTTACATGTGTACGTAAACCTCATTTAAATTAGCCTATGGATAGTTTTGCTGTTGCAATTCCTCGTGTATTTTAACTTATATTTAGAGTTTAAAAGAGAAATGAGTTCATATACACTAATCATTTTATTAGGATGATTATTCATTTGGTAACTAATAACAATGTATTATGCTCTGAAAGAAATATAAATATGTAGCCAAGTTCTGTTAGGCAGCTCATGAATTTGCATAATCACAATTGCCCTCCCGGTTTCAGTACTTTTAAAAATTGGTATTTTAATGCATACACAAATTAGTTTCCTGACATGAAATCACTTTAAATCCCTGTTCTATAACCTTGTTTCCTTTCTGTTTACATTTTTGTTCCAATTCTTGTGAAATATTCTGTTGCAAGTGATGCAGGGCTCTTTCTGAGAGCAACTTCTGAAACTTAAGGAATGAAGGCAGTTTATAAAAGGTTCAGGTTGCTCAGAACTCTAAACAAGAGTCGCAGGTCACATGGAACATTGTTCCTAGCAACCAAGCAAAGTGGGGAATCACTTCTTGAATTCCAACTAACAATTCAGGGAGAATTAGAAAGGAATATTCTAATTAAAGCTGATACCGGGAAAAAAAAAAAAAAACAAAACTAGGGTGGGGATAAATACTTTTGTAACAGATTAAGATTTAGCAAGAAAATGCCTGAGTATTTGTTTAAAGACTTTGTAATATAAAACTTACTCTCTTGACTGGTCATGGCTGACTATGTTTCAGCTATTTTAATAAAATATCTATCTATTGCATATGTGTGTATATGTATGTATATATATATATATATATATACGTGTGTGTGTGTATATCTGTGTATATATATGTGTATATATATATGTGTGTATATATATATATATATATGTGTGTGTATATATATGTGTGTGTATGTAGGTGTATATACATATATATCATTTATAGTGGACTCAGTTGAAATATGGCTCTCAGATGATCTATATATCATACAATGAAGATCATGTGATTAAAGTATTTACTGCCTCCAGGGGAAATGTGTTCTAATTGCAGATAAAGTAATTAAGAAGTGTGTGTAGGGAGACAGAATAGCTTTGAGTGTTAAAAGGAAACCTAGCAGTAGTTAACAGAGCTGAGTTTTAAAATCAAATTTGATGACACCCAGTTAAACCTCTTCTTACTACACACAATAAATATATCTTGAAATGTTTAGATCTATCTTCAAATTTTTAAAAGAGAATTCCATATCTATTTGATACATACTTTTACTCATGTTTAATCCTTGAAAATATTGTTGAGGTCATAAATTGCTTTGGAAATTTATATATTGGTTTTTTTATTCTACCAGATCTGTAATTGTATTAGTAGGGGAAAGTTCCAGGGGAAAAAAAAAAAAAAAAAAAAAAAAAGTACTTCTGCTATTCCAAAACACTGAGTTGCCCAAATTGAGAGGGCAAATGACTTGTTCAGAGTCACATGGTCATTTTATGTATCAGAGTTAGGACTTGACACCAAGGTGTTACCTGACTGTTAAGGAGGCTTTTTCATCACTGTATATATGATGCTTCTATAATACAGAAGTTATCCTGGCTATGAGAGATTGTGGCTTATAAGTAAATCCCTAGGACCTTACGCACCTGTACCTCTTCCAAGAACTTGGGGAAAATGTAACTTTATTGGTTATTTTTGTTGAGTACCACAGATGTCCCCAAAGAAATTTATTTTATTTTTATTTTAATAACTTTATTATTGCTTTTGATTTTATACAATAGTCACTTCCCTTTATTTGTCCTCCTCTGAAATCTCTTTTAACAAACAAACAAAAAAAGCCTAAGGAAAACTGACATAACAATTATATCTGACAATGTCTACAGAGGTAAACTTCTGTGGTATTCCTTTCTCTCTACTAAGGGAAGAAAAGTATGTTTCCTTACTAAATCACTAGGAATGAGACCCCCCACTAAAATTTTGAATAATTGGTCAAAAAATATGTTCACAAAAAAAGTGTTCTGGACATGTGTGCCTTCAAAGGAGTTTAGAAGACATGTTTAGTATACCCATAGTTATGGAATTTCAGAGCCAGAAGAAACATAATAAAACAATTAGTGTCCCCATCATTTTAGAGAAGTCCCATATTCCTGTTCTTCTCCCATTAGAAAGTGAGGTCTTTGAAATCAGTGCCTATGGGTTTCCTTTTTTAAAAATTTCCTCAGATTCCTTACACTTAGCACAAGGCCTGGAACACAATACATGTTTAATAAGTGCTTGTTGATTGGCTGTCGCCAACATTGCCTCAATTATAGTACAAGAAAAAAACTAAAATTAGATCAATCTGATCATTTCACTGATTTCAGTGAGACAAAAACAAGAGGACAAGTACCTGTGAAGTGACTATTTTACCCCATGCTACAGTCAGAGCAAAGGTTTCTACCATCTGCTGTGCTTCTGAGTCTCATCATCCCGTGGAATGATCTGTAACAGATGACTGACATGTTTCTCAGCATTAAGGATTTTTTTTGTATGAGAAAAGCAATGATAGACAAGTAAATAGCCTATTCAGGATTTATGAAGAGACCTGATCATGTTTAAGAGATGAATCTTTAGCTATCAAATCTAATCCCCACTAACACTTTCTTGTCGGTATTAGCTTTTTTAACTGTAAATGAATATTCACTCTTAGAAGATGGGACATTGAACAGTCAAGATCTCTGAACCAAAAGCTTACCCCTGAAAGCATTAACAAATTGCTAAAGTTTCATTTTCAATAGACATCAAATGAATATGATTTAGAAGACGGTAGAATATTAGAAGAAATACAATTTGCATTCAGCAAGGAGATCAGAAACAATGGGTAGTAACAAATCATGCAAGACCAATTTAATTCCTTTCTCTGAAAAACAAACCACTTAGATAAGAAATAGAAATAATTTAACTGGACTTCAATATGGATTTTGATTTCATCTCATATGACATGCTCATCAACAAATAGGGGAAACAGGCAACAATGATTTTAAAACCTTCTGAAATGCTAAAATCTGTTGCTGCTTTTTAAGTCTTATACCTATAACCTTGTGACATCCTAGAACAGGGATAGAAGATGACAGATCTAATTAATGATGCCTGTCATGGATGAACTTTCCATAAGAATTCCCCAGAGATATTTCCTCTAGTTTGCTGTGGGTTCCACAGAACACAGTTTTAATACCATAACTCCAGAAAATAATACTAACCTAAAAATTAGTTCTCAATGGAGATATAACCTGGGAAGAATCCCATAAATTCTTACCTCTGGAATGGTTATTTCACATCTGAAAGGGTAGCTGGTAGCTAATAACAATATAATGAATAACATAGTAATGAAAAGATCATTAAGAAGTAGACCAATCTTTCAAGTAATACATACCCATCATATCTTTAGACAACGTGAGCTATCTATCATATCTATAGAAATCATTTTTAAGGCTAGCTAATTAAGATGTTAAATATTCACTTATATGAGACGTTTTCAGATGTCTAACAAAAGACATCCAAAAATAAAAATATTGGATCTGAAATAATTTGTGCTTTGCCAAAAGTCAAAATTTCCATCTTGCTATGTGGGGTAAGTCATAAAAGGGATCTTTTAAAATGCTAGAAAATGCAATAAGTGGCAAATTCTTACAATCTGGGAAAATGACAGATTAATGTTAAAATTCTATCTTAAATAGCAGCAACATTGAAATTGCAATAGGTACATATCATCTTGTTGCACTTTAACTTTAGTCTATTAAAAGAGTAAATGCTATTCTCTGAATTAGGGAAGGGGGGAAATTAAAGTCTACAAAGAAAAGTGAACAAAGTAATTTTTTAAAAAGAAAATCAATGTATAAAAAGAATCTTTTCTGCAAAAAAAAATATGTGTTAGAAATGAGGATATAATATGAAAACAACTTCATATTAAAATATAAAATATGAGGTACATGCTAATTGTTATTTTATGTTACATATTTATTATGTTTTTATATATATGTTGTTATATATTTATTATATTATATAATAGTAAACTACTGTCTCAATGATTCAGGAAGAGGGGAAATAAAGGGAGAGTTTGTGATCCACTGGTAATAGACCAAATACAAAAGCTTTATTGATGTATTGTGCCCCATTCTGAAGACTGAGATAAAGGTTGACCCATAAATATAATATAGAAATATACAAAATACAAAATGTCTGAGAAAGATTAAAATGATTTGGGATATAGGCAGAAACTAATAGATTGATCAATCAAAGATAAGTAATATTGAAGATCAGGGATTACTAAATTCAAGTAATCTGGAACCCAAAGCTCAACCTGTGCCCATTATGAACTGCTGGAATAGCTACACATCCCTATTCCATTGTGCAAATATTCCATTGTGCGAATTACAGCTTAGAATTGACAGGAGTGCCCAGATAATCAAGACTTTGACTTCTCTTTTCCAATCAAATGATACTCTCTTTTTCTCAACTGCCCATAATTTTATATCAGAGAGTCAACTTTGACTCTGTCCTCTATTTTCAAAACCTAAACATTCACCAAATCTACTTTATTCATTCTTCTTTTACAATGTCTCTCAATCCCTCCACTTATTCTTCCATTCCCACTCTATTTCAAGCTTTTGTCACCTCATTTTTTCTTTTAGGCACCCTGTTCATAGCTACATGCCAATCTTCCTAAACCAGTTCATCATGTAGTTGTTGTCGTTGTTGCCCAGTTGTTTCTTCAGTTGTGTGACTTTTAATGACCCCACTGGGGTTTTCCTGGCAGAGATGCTCAAGCCCTTTGTCAATTCCTTCTCAAGCTTTATTTATAGATGAGGAAACTGAGACAAAAAGGGGTAAGTGACTTGTCCACAGGTAATAAGTATCTGAGACCAGATAGAACTGAATCCAATCCTGGTTATCTATCTACTGGGCCACCCACCAGCTGCCCTCATCATGTAATATTTCAGCTTAAAAAAAATCTAAAAACTCTCCCTGGTTTATAATATAAAATCAGAACTCCATAACCTTATATTCAAAGCCCTTCAGTCTCTAATCCAAATCACCTTTTCAATTTATTTCTATTTATTGTCAATACAAATCTTCACTGTAACTTTGTCTACTTATTATCTTAAAATACTTTTGTTTATTCTTGCCTTTGCACTTTGTTCCTTCTATCCCCCTTTTGTGAGGTATTTGTTTCTCAATCAATCGAAATGATAGCCATTTCTAATGGTCCAGCTCAGACATAATCTCCCCTCTAAAGTCTTCCACAATCATTGTAATATATAGCTTTCTCTTCCTTTCTCTAGTTCCTCTGAGACATAATCAAACAGCTTTGAATTGTTACTCAGTTATTCAAATTTATGTGTAGCCTGTCTCCTCTAAAAGATTATAAGTTTTATAAGGTCAGGAATAGCGTTACCTTTCTTAAAACACCATAATTATTTGCTGAGTAAAATACTAATAAAATTTCACATTCACAAAATGTGTTGTGGTTGTTTAGTCCCTTTTTAATTGTGTCTGACTCTTTGTAAATCTATTTGGTGCTTTCTTGACAAAGCTGGTGGAGCAATTTATCATTTCCTTCATCAGCTCATTATACAGATGAGTAAACTCTGGCAAAAAAATGAATAAAGTAACTTGTTCAGGGTCACAAAACTAAAAACTGTCTGAGATTGGATTTGAACTCAGAAAGATGAACCTTCCTGATTCCAGGTCCAGTGCACGGTAGCACTCAGCTTCCCTTAAAAAAAAAAAAAAAAAAAAAAAAAAAAATTGGTAGCTTTAAAAAAAATAGGATAGAATCAGAATTCCTAAAGGGACTGAATCAAGTTAAGCACATTTACACTTCATATGTGTGCAGCAATAGGTAGAAAGAAGAAAGGAGTTATATTCAGAGGAGAAAAAAAACTATATAAGTTCAAATGGCTCCATGCTGAATACACAAAAGCAATGTAGAAATGGTATTTTAGAAATTAAAATGATGCTGGGATGTATTAGCAGGAAAGTAATGCACAGTAACAGAGAAACAGTCATTTTTTCATTCAAAATCAGATTTTAGAAAGCCATCATATGCAGTTTAGCCTTCTGAAAATTTAAAATAACTATAAAAAGAGAAAAATAGAAAGGAAAAAAAGTAGGCAAAATTAAAGGAAAAAATGGGAAGTACTCAAAGGATGTGAAGTGGTAGGGGAAAGAATGATTTCTTAAAATCAAGTAGTAATAGGAAACACTACCTGTTCTTTAGCTTCACAGGGCATAGAATGAGGAAGGAGAAAGGTGTTAATTAAACTTGGAGAGTTTTTAGATATAAGAAAAAACTTTAACTTTCAGAGATATTAAAACCTAAGATACATTACAAAGGGAAATTATTGAAATCTTCATCCCTAGAGAACCTTAAAAACAGTATCCCTTTAGGCAGAGATGTGGCTAGAGGCAGGTACTAGTTGAGGTAATGTATTCTTGATTTGGCTTATATGTCTCTGATTCTACACTGAGAAAAACAGGACATGCTCTGAAATATTTGGGGTGGGGTAGTTTGGTGGTTTGGACAGGGAATTAGGAAGAAATTATAACTGCATTAAACATTCTCTTTAAAGCTATAATTTAGTAAAATAAAACATGTCCTAATTAAATATTGTAATATTTATGTAAACCAAATGCAATCAAAAGGGTTTTTCTCCATTCCCATTTTCCCTAGGGATAGAAGAAAGGGAAAATTATAATTTCTATACTTTATCTTCTGAAAAAAATTACATTTCATAAACTCTTATAAGAATGTGTAATTAAACTTCTAGAAACTTTTCTTTTGACTGTCTTTATACATTGGACATACATAAAAAAGCAAATTAAATAAACTCAGAATATGCAAATGAAATTCTATAGAGGACTGGTGTTTGAGTTCCTATTCCATTACTATTTTGATCATTTTAACAGCTTTGTAGCATAGTAGAGAATTCATGATATAAAGGAAAAGCATTGAGAAGACCTGATAAGACTCAACTGCTGTGAGACAACTCATTCATCTGTAAAATAGGGATATTGTGAAAATCAAATGAATAATTTGTGCATGGAGGTACCTTTTAAACTGTCAAATCTTATATGTAACATATTATTTTATAAAGAAGACATAAAACATGTCTATTTGGGCTATATTCCCTCATCCTTAAAAATCAGTCATATCAATAATCTCATAACACTTTTGAATTTCTTATGTCCTTTTTCATCTTCAATTACTGCCATGTTGAGGCCTAAATCTGAATGATCTCCAGAATCTGCCTTTTCTAGTCCTACAATAGTAGATCACTCTTTGGGGAAAATCAGAAAACATGGCTTCCTAGGTCTATCATAAATTTATCTTTCTGATTTCAAATGTGCCTTTAAAATGCATAGCAGTAAAAAGCATAACCACCTTCAAGTCATTATCACAGTCAACCACTATAACTATTTCTAATCTCTCTCTTCTCTCTTCAAACTCCAACTTGCCCTCCAACTTTACAGAGAAGGACACCACGACATTTCAATTCCTGCATCATCCCTTTTCTCCACACCTCAAAAATCTCTCTGTGCTTTCTCACATCATCTCTCTCCCTATTATCTCAGTCAATTCAGATTAAACATACCTTCTCCCACTATAGGCAAACCCTTCTGTGTTAATTCTACAACACAACTCTTCCTTGAATCTGAAAAAAAAAATAATGCTCCTAGATCATAACCATCCATTTAATTATTGTTCCTCTCTTTCACAGAGGAAGAGGAGGAGGAGAAGGAATAGATATATAGCAGTTATGGCAGAAATAATATTGGGCTTTTAGCAGATTGAAAACCCATATGAGTGAATAGGATTATGTGACAGAAAAAGACTTAATCTGAACTTGAGCTCCATTTAGGACTGTCCTAGCTTCCAAAAACAGTGAGGTGAAAGTACTATTGAAATCTTCCCTTAGTATAATTTATCAGGAATATTATGTTCAGTTTTGGGCACTATGTTTCAGAAGGACATTGGATGAAGAGCATGCAAAAGAGAGCAATAGGGATGGTTACTGAACTTGAGTTCATAATATATTAGTCACTTGATAGTGTTTGTTAAGCACTACTATGTGCCAGGAACTATGCTAAACTCTAGGAATACAAAGAGAAATGAGAGAATCTCAGTCCTCCAGAAGCTCCCTAAGGAAGGAGACAAACTAAAAGATACATAGGATACACTAAAAGGCACTAAAATTAAGATGGATTGGGAAAGATTCCTGTAGAAGGTAGAATTTTAGTTGGTACTTGAGTATCAAGAGAAGAAATTAGACAGTTCTAGATTAAAGAAAAAAAAAACACAGGAGGAATATCATAGTTGTGGTTAACTATTGAAAGTTGGTATTACACTTGTGTTTGACCTCAGGGTATTTTATGTCAGGAAAATATTTCCTAATAATTAAAACTACACAGGCAATACTGATTGCCTTACAATATGGTGGATTTCCTGCTTACAAGTCCTCAAACAGAGACTAAAAAACAAGTTGACATATACATTATAGCAGAGATTCTTTCATGTAATGTGTCAGACTAGATGATCATTGAAATTCATCTCTCTCAAATTCTGTGATTCTGGGATGTCTCCTTAGATGTCCCATTAATATATCAAATTCTACACATCCAAAATGGAACTGACAGCAAAAGAAAATAGTACTTTATAGATATCTTAGAGACAAGACTTTTGGTTACTGCCTAAGGTGAACAATACTAATGAGAGAGAAAGAAGGATTTGACTTTTCTCAGTTTCTATTCCTTCTACCTACCAAAAATCCTAATCTAGCGCTACATCATGATATGAAATTAAAACTCAGCTCTCAAAGACTAAGAGTAAAGTAAAAGTTCTGAAATGGTTTAAAGTATAATCCTAGTGAAAAGTCACCTATTTTGTAAAAAAAACTTTTGTACTAGCTAATTATGGGAGAAAAAAACCAACAACATGATAGTAACTTTCCTGGCCCTGTTTTTTCAATCATAAAAGGAGAGGATTAGACTACTTGGTTTCCAGCTTTAAATATATGATCCTTTGAGAACAATTTGATATGCTGTTTAGAGTTCTGAACTTGGAATCAGGAGGATGCTGGCTAAATCCTTTTCTAAAGTTTACTAACTATTGCTATGATCAAGTTATTTAGTCTCTTAGTTTACTCAAGGAACTTAGTCATTTAATAACAATTTTCTTATAAAATGGATATAATAATACCTGTAGTACCTACCACATAAAGTGGTTTTAAAACTCACATGAAATAATAAATATGAAATGTTTTACAAATTTTGAAGCACTGAATAAATTGCAGGTACTGTTATTAAACAAGGCCAAGAGGGGATGACTATTTTGTCATTAATGATGAAGGATCAAATAAAAGTTTCAATTTTATATTCTGTTTCCATAATGACAGTGATAGAAAGAGGTTAAAAGTACCAAGAATCATAGTTTTATGACTGGCTATAAACATTAATTATTGGGACTCAATATTCTAGCAAGTCCTCCACAAACATCATTCAACTCTAACCTTAACTAAAGATACTTAATCACAAACATACTAACAAACCCACTCTAATGGAAAATAGAATTTATTAAAAAAAAAATTCACTCATGGAGGGGGGATAGTTCTCAGGTTACTCTGAGAAGCAAATAACTAAAACAGGATAATTAGTTGCATCACATACCTACAGAAAATGAGAATGAACATTTCCCAGGACACTTGGTCATTGAGATTTACATAAAGAAGGTGACTTGTTATGCCACAATTCTTTTTTATTGTCCTGACTCAGTTTCCCTAATTATCCTGACTCAATCCTGATTCAGTTTCCCTGCTTCTCAGTTCTGCAAAACCTCCCCTCCCTCTTTATCAGAATACTTGATAAGGATAAAGGATCTTATGTTTTAGAACATCAGAATGCCTTTCCCTATCCCAAGTTATTGGAATGTCAGAGACAGTCTTATCAAGATGCCTCTCCCCATGTCCAAAGTACCTGCCCCTGATTATGTCATCCCCCTCTCTGGAGGCTCACCCACTCTGTCAGAATCCCCTTCCTGCTCTCAGTACCCTGACTCCTCCCCTGACTCAGTCTACCCCTTGAGTCTGAGCCACTTTTGTATATATGTCATTGAGAACTCTGATTGTTGGCTGGATTCTTGAAGATGATAGTCTCATTCAGTCCTGGAGCCAAACCATGGATCAATTTGATTCCAGTAAATGTCTCCCATTTAATAAATTATTAAATACTCTCTAATCTCTATCTTGCTCAGTTTCTCCAGCATTACAACTACTATGAAAATAAATGCAAGTGATGCATTAATATATTTCATAGAGGAAGAAGCAATGTTTTAAAAATCATGAAAGACTTGGAAAGATCCTTTAAATGGAAACAACATATATCTACCATTTGAAGATTTCAACAAGAAGTTGAGAATAGGGTTAGATGATGAAAAGTAGAAGACATAGTTCAGGATCCTGCAGGTTGTTGAGAGATCTCATGCCTATACATTTATGAATCTTTTTCAAGCTGATAGAAGAAAGGTGCTTCAGATGGCAAGCAGGAGACAACATCACAGATAAATTAAATTAACTACAAGGAAATGAGGGGGGGGGGTGTCATTTCAGATTCAGTTGTCTGATTGCAGTAAGACATGAACTTACTAGAGCAAAGATTGAAATTCATGCCGCAGTAGAATAAAATATAAAAATGAAAAGACAGATGATGTAATTATACCAGATTCAATCACACCTTTTTAAACAAGTTGTCAATTAAAAAAAGAAAGAAAGAAAGAAAGAAAGAAAGAAAGAAAGAAAGAAAGAAAGAAAGAAAGAAAGAAAGAAAGAAAGAAAGAAAGAAAGAAAGAAAGAAAGAAAGAAAGAAAGAAAGAAAAAGGAAATGGACAAATATAAAAATACAGATTCTGCTTCTTCCTAGTAAAATATAACTGGTGAAAAATAAGTAGAACAATGGCACTGTCTTAGCCAATAAATACTCTTCATTGTTTAACAAGAGGTAATACTAATTAAAGTACTAGTTCAATTGTAGAACAACCTTGGGTGGGGAGAGGGAATAGAAGATTGTCTTACAAAACAGTGTAAAAAGTTAAGAGGAAAATGAGCTTTCAGGATTAATCATGAAATTCAACTAATCTAGGGCATCCCCAGAGAATTAATACATGAAACTTGAATGAGGACAACAAATTGCTATGGAATGGATTTGTGGGACAATACAATGTCATTCTATTCTCTTCAGTATAAAAAACAGAACAATACATTTGAATTCCAACATCTCAGTATCAATTCTATTATGTGAGGAAGTCCATTTAAGAAGAGGAAGTCAAGCTAGAATAACCAGATTTGAATAGATACATTCAGAAGAACCCATGCTTTATCTAATAGTAGTGGTACTCAGGGATTAAATTTCAAGATGTGTCAAAGAGAAAATTCTAAAAGAACATAAACGATAATTGATAATCCTTTTACTAAAATCCATGAACAATTACAAACTTATTTGCCGACTTTCTCAAAATTTTGATGTGTCTGACTTCAATGAAATGAGCACTCTGTCCAGTGGCATAAATCACAAAATATCTGATCTTGTCAATTCTATGCAAATTTTATCCATGTCCTCTCCTAAATTTTCTGTATTGGGTTCATTCTGCTAGGTTTCTGGACAATGCAAAGATACTGATATACAATTTGCTCTGGCTCATGGGTATCTCAGATTCTTGCTATATAAGTGCTCAACTTTTTTTTTCAGGTCATGCATCTCTAATATAATCTTTTATGCTGCTTCTCTGGGGCTATTCTCACTGGTCAAGTGTAATAGCCTGCTTACATTTTCCCTATGCCCCACCGTTATCTATTGGGCAATGATCAACTTTACTTGGAGATCATGTTTTTCCATGACTTGTAGTCATATAGTCTCACTAGACTATTGGTGTGTTATTTAAGATCCCTTTTTTTGGGAAAAAGCCTGTGATTTAAAAAAAAAAAATCACTAAACATTTACAGGAAGACCTACTCTCCCAAAACCTTTGTGAATGGTCTATTCTTTAAGAATCCTTGATGAAAAATAATGAAAAAGAAAAGAAAAGGAAAAGGAAAAGAAAAGAAAAGAAAAGAAAAGAAAGAAAAAAAGAAAAGAAGAGAAAGGAAAAGAAAAGAAAAGAAAAGAAAAGAAAAGAAAAGAAAAGAAAAGAAAAAAAAGAAAGGAAAAGAAAAGAAAGGAAAAGAAAAGAAAGGAAAAGAAAAGAAAGGAAAAGAAAAGAAAAAAGGATTAACCATGTTTTCCACGGAAATTTTCTTACAACAGGCCAGGGCTCCATGATCATAACAGGTCTATTGATAGTAAAATCTTATATTTTCTGTATCTATGTCTGCTATTTAATTTTTAAGAATTTGACATGGTAGAACAAAATATAGCCCTAAATAATCATTTTCAAAAAAAAGTGATTCAGCACATATATTAAAATTCACAAAATATAATATGATATAATGTGACAAATATGAATATAACAGTGTTTTTATCAGAATCAACATTAAATGAAACATAAAATAGTTTGTTATTATTCATTGTTATTATTCATTTTGTGTCTAGTTTTTCATGACCCTGTGGACTACTCATGCTAATATGTCCAAGATACTGGAATGGTTTGCCATTTCTTTAGGCTAATAGAATTAAATGGCTTCACTAGCTCACACAACTAGTAATTGTCTGAAATTAGATCCGAACTTAAATCCTCTGAAAAGAATCTTCCTCATTTCAGGTCCAAGGCTCTAGCCACTGAGCAACCTAGATGTCTCTTTTAATGTAAATTATTGATTGATGTTAGGAAAGGCTCACAATGAAGGATTCCTTATCAATTCCATTACCCTTCAAATGTTTCAGTTTTCAGAAGACAATATGCTAATGTATCAATCCCAGCCACATTACAAAGCTACCTCAATGAAACCTCCACAGTCATTTGAAAAATCTAGATAGCCATCTACAGTGGAAAAACAATGAGAAAGAAAAATATATATTGCCTAGATTATAGTATACAGGTACTCAGGAGAAAGAAAGAGAGACAGAGATACAAATAGAGAAACAGAAAGAGAGTGAGAGACAAGACAGACAGACAGTCAGGGACAAGGATAGAGAGACAGAGAAAGAGAAACTAGCCAACTGAAGAATTAAGAATTCCCAGTTTCAAGACCTTTTTTTTTTTTTTTTTTTTTTAATTCAAGATGTGCTGCTCTGGGCAAATCACTTAACTTCCCAGTACTTCAAATACCTCTGTGTCTCAAATTGGCATAGCAGTTACAGAGCTGCAAGGTTAAAGTAATTTTCTTCACTTGGAATTCACGACAGCAATGAAATCTGAAAAAGATCATACATAAATGTGTGTATGTATGTTTATACACACCTATATTTATCTCCTAGGTTTTTGGACACATAATTAGATATATTTGCATATTATTTAACATGTTTTCACTATAATAGAAAGATATAGAAATAAAGACACAGAAATAGACAGTGTGCTTAATTAAATCTTTGACTTACCCTTAAGATTCTCTTAGGTTCAAAAATGAATAGGAGGATATTGGAGTAGATTGCATTTAGAAAATTGTCTAATACTTTAAATTGCCAAATACCTGTTTCCATGAAACTGAGCTCCTCAACATCAAAATATTTCTGTTGATGTCATAGAATTATAAATTATGCAACTCAATGATCTCTGAAGACAAAGAATGGAAGGTGATCCCAAAGAGAACAGAAAGAATATGGTGAGACTTCATTATATTACCAAAGTTAGCTGTACATGTGAAATGGTATGAAAGACATAATCAAGTCAAATGAGGAGAGCAGCTGTAAAGATTATAGATTGAGTACACTGCTGGAAATATTAATAGAGTCAGAAGAAAGTCTCCAGCATAATGGAGGGACCCTCTACATGGAAGTTAATGGAATGGCAGAAGGAAGAATAGGATAACAAGTAAAAGCAAAGAAGAGCTGCAATCTTCACTGCTGGTGGGGCTTCTCACCCTGATATGAACAACTATGCAACAGAATATTGAAATACTTCTTAACCAAGATATTGAATTTCATATTAGAAAGTAAAGAACAAAATAAAGAACGCCCAAGGTAGGCGAGGCTAAGGGCTCTCAATATTCAAGATATTATGCCTGGGCTACATTATAAATGCTGATACTAAGTAATCATCAATGATGTTTGAAGAAATGTGGGGAATAACAGAGATGACTGCTGTTGTTCAATTACTTCAGTTGTGTCATCCTTCATGACCTCATTTGGGGTTTTGTTGGCAAAGATCCTGGGCAAGTCAAGATCACAGAATTAGTGAGTGTCTGAAGCCAGATTTGATCTCAAGAAGATCTTCCTAAATCTAGACTCAGCACTATAACTACTATGTCACCTAGCTGTCCAGACCCAGACAAATGTACTAATTTTCAAAAAAGAAGGTGAATTTTTCAAAATGTAGGTTAGCAAGCTCTATTTAAATTCCTCATGAAATTAAAGAATGTATGATTAAAGGAATCATTTGTGAACACAAAAAGAATTTTACTATGACTTAGCATCAATCGATCAAACACAATTTACATAGACTAAATTTGTTTCCCATTGATGGCCAGATTATTAATTAGATCAGATGAAGATCACAGACATCATATACTCAGATTTCAGCTAGGTGTTTGACAAATTCTCTCCCTACTTCCTTGTTGATAAAATAGAGATATAGAATGGGTCAGTAACAGTTAAGCAAACACGGGACTAACTGAGTGACCTTCTGTTTCTGATATTATCACATAATTGAACTACCTCACCAATAAAATCACAAGAATTGCATATGCATTTTTAAAAAAAGAAGAACCCGGGAGAGACAAGAAGCAGTTGTTTGAAGTATTTGGTGCTTGGAAAAAAAATTATTTACAATTCATCTGTACCAAATGATTAGTAAAATCTATTCCCAGTAAATGAGCATGTATGCTGTGTAAAGAGAAAAAAAAAAAAAAAAAAACCCTCATTATGTGATTAGAATTCAATCAAATTGGTTTCCACATTAATTTGATTAATATTTGACTATTCATAAGATAACCTTGATTTATTTAAAATTAAAAGACATAAATAACTTGAGGGCAGGGACAGTGAATTATTTAGTTTTTATACCTCATAGTACCCTGCAAATGGTAGAGACTCAATAAAAGTTTGTTGGATTCAATTACCAAACCACTCACTAGGGATTAGTGAAACTTGTTGCTTTATTTATGTTTTTCCTCTTTTTTAGTCTGATGAAGTATTATAGAGAGGGATAGCTGTTTGATGCTTTTGTTTTGGTGTGAGTGAAATTGAGTTAGTTCATTTCTTTGGGTTACTTTCATTGTGGGCAACCAAGGAATTGGATTTATAATCTTAATGGTAGATAATAAAATCAGTATAACTGAAATCTCTTTAAAGGAATAATAACTAAGAATGCTATTCTTAATTGATAAACACCTAATAAATAACTCTTTGTAAATTGTGTAACATTTTGGAGATATTTTGTCTCCTAATATGTGTAGACTGATGATTTAACTAAGCCTTCATTTTCTGTAGATCTTTTCTCCTTAATTTCTATTGTGATATTCAGCTTCTCTCTCATTTTGTTTTGGATTCTTTTTTTCCTCTCCTGTCAAATTGGCAATTTGAGCAAATGGAATTATTTACATAGCAAAGCATATACAAATTTGCATTGTGCAAATTTTCTAACCTTATTTTATGTTTCACAATGTTTGTAAAGGCTTCCTTCTTCTGAGAACAAATATTGAGCTTTGTTTACAGAGTTATTTTGAAGTAGATTCTGATACAGCGAGCTTTAAAAAAACACCACCATGAATTTCACATGTTTATAAGCTGAAAAACAAACACACACCAAAGAGATAGTCACCCTATAGCAAAGCTAATGCAAATTTAGCAGGGAGGCAAGCATCAAAAACATTTGGAGGCTTTATGAAAATAAATGAGAAACTCTGAAAGAATAATATAATTTGTGATGACAAAATGAAGAATTGGGTAGGAGTTTGCAAGCAATGAACCTGGACAAGATTATCTTTGTTTTTGTTGATATGTAGGTTGTGAAGAACATTGCATTAAAGAACGACAAATTGAATTTTAAAATTTCTGCATAAACATAGACCAAAATAGGAATCAACATTTGATGCCAATGAAAATGTAATATTTTACTGAAGTTTCTGAAATTTTATTAGGAACATAACCAGGAATCTGGTCATTGACATAAAATGAAACCCACCTAAGGCTTTAAACATTTCTTTAACAGCCCGATAGTTAATGTTTGGCCAAATTGAAAAATAAAAAACAAAATAAATGTGCCATATTCTGAAGTGAGGCTAATTTATGCATAAGCCTTAACTGGAAAATCATTGGGAATAGATATATTTGCACGTTGCTATGAAGCAAAGCAACTAAGCACAGCCAGCCATCTTAACATCCCTTTTAATCTGCCATAAACTTACTCTTCCTGGCCTACCTAGCAGAACTCTATATTCCGAAAGGCCTCTCAGAATATATAACATACAGCAAAGCAACCAGTTCTACTATTCCATTTTCTCTTTGCTTTGGTAATCATGAAAAAGCCACAATTCCAGAACCAACCATCTTTTATAGATCACTTTCTATCTGTACTGTGCTTCCTACCTTTTATTATTGTATCTCATTTTTAAAATTTGGAGATTAGTTGCAAATGTGATTGATAGGTTTTTCAAGGAAGATCTATAATGGGTATTTTCTACTTTAGCACTTACTCACATTAGCCACATATGAGTTGTTTATTATTATTATTATCACTAATTTCACACATGAAATTAATGACTAGCAATAATGTAACAACAATCCCAATCCCACTAGTATGGGACTTTCTCCTTATTGGTGGAGATCAATGGCCCAGGGCTGGGGAGTTGGGGAGAGCAGAAAAGCTACAATATCTTCAGTCTTCTTCAGGCATTCTTTGAGTTGCTTGAATCTGTTCACACACTTCCATCACTTTGGAACTTCTGGAATCTAGCTTCAAGGAAAAAGATGGATAATGGCAGCACCACTTCAGGTGGGAAAAAGCCCATGAGAGGCGCTCGCAGTCTCCAATGCATCCTGATACCAATCTTGCTACACTGGAAATTTCAGGCAGGGAACTTTCTTTCTCTCTCTCTCTCTCTCTCTCTCCTCTCTCTCTCTCTCTCTCTCTCTCTCTCTCTTCTCTCTCTCTCTCTCTGTCTCTCTCTCTCTCTCTGTCTTTCTCTCTCTCTCCTCTCTGTCTCTCTGTGTCTCTCTCTCTCTCTCTCTCTCTCTCTCTCTCTCTGTCTGTCTCTCTGTGTCTCTGTGTCTCTCTCTCTGTATCTGTCTCTCTGTCTCTCCTCTCTCTCTCTCTGTGTGTCTTTCTCTCTCTGTCTCTCTGTCTCTGTCTCTCTCTCTGTCTCTCTCTCTCTCTCTCTCTCTCTCTCTCTCTGTCTCTCTGTGTCTCTCTCTCTCTCTCTCTGTCTCTCTGTGTCTCTCTCTCTCTCTTTCTCTCTCTCTCTCTCTCTCTCTTCTCTCTCCTCTTCTCTCTCTCTCTCTCTCTCTCTCTCTCTCTCTTCTCTCTCCCTTCTCTCTCTTCTCTACTCTCTCTCTCTCTTCTCTCCTTCTCTCTCTTCTCTCTCTCTCTCTCTCTCTCTCTCTCTCTCTCTCTCCTCTCTCTCTCTCTCTCTCTCTCTCTCTCTCTCTCTCTCTCTCCCCTCCTTCCCTTTCTCCTTCTCTATCTCTCTTCTCTATATCTCTTTCCTCTTCCTCCCCTCCGTCTCTCTCTCTCTCCTTTCTTTGTCTTTCTCTTTCCTCTCCTCCTTCCTTCCTTCCTCCCTCTTCTTCTCCCTTCTTTTCCTTTCCTCTTTCTTTCTGTTTCCCCTCTTCCTCCCTCCCCACATCTCTCTCTCTTTTTCTCCCACCTCTCCTCACTCTTGTTCTTTTTCAGTTGAGCTTAGTTACCTCACTGTATATTTTCTGATTTGTGCCTTGCTTTAAACTAGGATAAATATGTTTCTTGCTACATATTGTGTGTGTTTATTGTGGAGTTGATACTTAGTGGGGAAAATGGTCAAACAATGTATATAAAATTTGTGGTCCTCCTTTTCCTTAATTAATGAAATGAAACAGCAATCAAAAACCTGAAAACCAAATCCCTTACATTAATAATACTTAAGGGAGTAAATCTATATAACTCTAGATTACTACTCCTTTCTTTAAGGAGACTAAAGTGACCAATTTTTTTCTAGTCCCAATTTCCTTTTTCCCCTCATGGAAGAAATTAAAGTTTCCATTGGAGACAGAAGCTGGAAATCCCTCTTCTGCCTTCCTTTGAGCCACACAATGACATCACCATGGTATGTGTGTGTGTGGGGGGGGGAAATACTCCTTACCATACCAATAAGATTTTAGAGTTATAAAGGCCTTAGGATCTATTCCAATTATTTATTTTATACATAAGGAAGTTTAAGTGGCTTGGCCAGACACATAGCCACTGTAAAAGGCAAAACTAGAATCCAAGTATCCAGAATCTTAGACTTTTTTCCCGCTACCTCAAAGTGAATTGCCTATATTCAATTCTTCTTCTGAATGTCAGGCCATATTTATTGGGTTCAGAAATCTGTTTATGAGACAACTTTCATGGAATACACATGAGACTTTTAAAACTACCCTTTATATCAGCATCAGAACTGACCAAACTCTAATGCTCATCTTGCTCTCATCACACTACCAAATTGTATTGTCACTAAATTAGATTATCTTCACATACTACCCACCTCATGTGGTTTCCCAGTATAATATCTCCATAACAATAATGGTATTTTAAGCAGTAATTACTTGGTATTTTAGTGAATCAATTGTCTCCTTCAGTGTGAATAAACGTATTCTTCAGTTTTTTTGACCTTTACATGTAAAACATGCATTATTAGCATACTTATGAAGAGCTAAGGAAATGTTATGATGGGTGGAACATAAGACCCTGTTAAGAAAAAAGCAATGAATAAGCTACAGAAAATATGCATCTTAATGAATCACTCCTACTAGCATTCAAATACATTCCATTGTATTAAAACACACACACACACACACACACACACACACACACACACACACACACAAAACAGTTCTGGTAGTCGGTTGGCTAATTTTTAAACAATTATTTTCTAGGAAGTTTTTTTTTTTTAATCCCTAAAGTAATAAACTTTACTGTAGCAAATAACTGGTAAGAGAATTCAGTCTTAAGCTATTAGAAGACCAGAACTTATTCCCCATGAGAGATAGCTAACTGATACAGAAGAAAATCTGTCTGAAGTCAGGAAGACCTGAAATCAAATCAACCTTTAATAGTTGCAAGACACTGGACAAGTAATCTAACCTCTTTGTCCTTCAGGCTCCTAACTGTTTAAAATAAAAGTATGGGGGGATAATAATAAGATTGTTGTGAGGGTTAAATGAAATAATATTTGTAAAGCACTTGGTATCACCTCTGGTGTATAATAGGCCCTATATAAATATTTATTTCCTTCCCTTCCCCCTTTGTCTGATATTGTAATTCTGAATATATTCAAAGAATTCTAAATAAATGGGCAAGATATCTCCCCTCTAGGTGCTTACTTCAGAAGCAGATTCAACTCAATTCCATAGACAGTATTAAATTAAATGTGCATGAAGCCCTAGGGATACATAAATATATATAATTCAGACCCTGAGCCCTTGAGGTGTTACAATCCAGCAGAAATATTCATTACAGAAGAGAAAGTGAGAAAAGTGCAAAAAAACTAGAGAAATATTGCTTCTAGGAAGGCTACTTTCACCTTGGTTGGGAAGGAAAGTAGAATAAGAAAGAAAATCTGAATGAAAGCAAGTAGAACTTGATCTTGGTTTTAAAGAAGAAAAGAACTTAATAGGTGAGGAATTGGAGGGAGAAGAGTGATTTTAAGCATTGGAGCATTGGAGACAGTATGAACAAAGGTACAGAAGAAAGAAGGGTGAAAATAGGGAATAGAGAGTACTCCAGATGTGAAGGGAAGAATTATAAAATATGACTGAAAAGGTAAGTTGAATCTCCATTATGAAGGTCCTTAAATGCTTATTGGTCACATTATTGACATTTAAAAAAACAAAACTAAGCACCTCCCAAATTAATATAAAAACAATTTAAAGAATTTTTCTTTATACTGCAAAAATGATCACAGACATAAAAAGGAAATTCTTAGAGATTAGTGACTAGCTGAGGTTAAAGACCTGAGACTTTGCCGTAGGCAATCAAATCCTCCCAGTCATTCATTAATTCCCAGGAAATGCCCAGATCTGCTAATGTTGCTACTTAATTATAACCCAAATGGAATGGTGAAAATATAATTCTGGCAATATGATTGGCTAATGTACAGAGATTAAATTCTACATGAATGCCCTGTACATACCAATTAAAATGGCATCATTCTAAAAAAAAATCCATATGCCTGCATTTCTTTTTCCATTTCTAGTTCATAATGCAATAATGACCTCAGCACAGGGCATTTTGGGGGGAATTAATCTCTAGCTGATGTTAATGGTCCTCGGCTGTACCTTAAATCATCAACTCCTCCCCAGTAACCATTAATCCCAATGAAATGCCCTGTGCTTGGACTGTTATTGCTTAATTAACTTTACAATGAAATTAATGCAGATATGCATATGACATGATAGTTTTATTTATGTTTATAAGAAATGAAATCTTCACCTCAAATGTCTAACTGAAATTAATTCCAAATTTCTGAGACTACCACTGACAATGAAAAGTTGGACTTTCAGGCATGATCCAACTCATCTTATAAAAAAGATAATAGTTTATTAGTAAAGTTGTCTAGAGAATAATATTCCATTATTCCCTTCAGTTAACCATTTCAGTGCTTAACAATTTAAGAACACTGAAATTCTAACTCAACTATTTCATCCTGCAACTTACTCCAATTTTAAGGCTTTTTAAATTTAGTCTAATAGTTAATCACTTAGAAAAACATTTCCCCACTTTTTGGTGTTTTGGTCTTAAAGATCCTATTGACCAACATTCCTCCAATCTTCAGCTCTCCTGATGCTCACAGTTTAGTGAAAAGAATACTAGTCTTAGAATCAAACGAGCCTGATTCAAGTCCCAGGTCTGACTCTACTTAGTAAAATCCTTTGTAAATCAATTAATCTCTTGAGCTCAGTTTACTCTACAGATCTAAAGAGCTTTCAAAATGCCAAGAACTTCTTTTATTTTATCAGTCTTTCAGGAAATTCAGTGAAGATGTCCAGAGAGTAGTCAACAGTTTATAATGACTAGGATTTAAGTACTTAGAATTTTACTACAAAAGGAACTTCAGAAATTTTCAAATCCAAGACTTTCTGTAATTGAGGACAGGGAGGAATGATTGTTTTTTGTTCTTCATTAGTCCTCCATGGTCTTAATAGGACCAATGACATCAGAACAGTAATGTATTGACTTGCAAATGAGTTGGATTTAAGTAAGACATCAACTTCACTGTCTCCTCCAATCATTAGAATCTAGTAGCAAGACATGCATCAGGATGACTGGTGATGGATACAGTGGGAGACTCTGGACTTTTTAAGGAGGTAAGTACTGAAGAAACCATGTGACTTCTTCCAGATTATCACAATATTCAATAAGAGAGACAAGACTAATATCTGAATCTACTAATTTCAAGGCAATGTTCTCTTCATTCAGTTATGCTCTCCTGTAACTAATTATTCATCCTTTAGTCTTAACTTCAATATTGATCATCTCTGCAAATGGAATTTTAGTGTGCACAAGGAGATAATCCCTTGGTTCTGACAGTGGGACTCCCCACCCTATGTCTAAGAAGTGTGAGAATCAGCTGTTCTTCAACATCCATCCTTCCTCAAAGAAAATGAGTTGCTGTAGGCTGTACACTTTTTATTAAGACAATCAGACACTTTTTCATTCCCATCAAATGCTTATCAAAGGAACACTGATGTCTGTCTCTAGGCATCGGGTCTGCCTAGATGCTCCTGAGATAAATATCTAATCTAATTCCACATAGTAACTTAAACTCTCTTTTCCAGTTAATAAATTCTCAGCAGTGGCAGAACCTGCTTGATAGAACATGCATCCTGTTTTACCTGACAACAGTTTCAAGAGCCCCACTGATGGATGTGTCAAAGAGGCCAGGCACACAACAGCAGCCCTGAAGTGGAGATTGCCTTCAGATTACAAATTTGTTTTCTTTCTCAGAGCTAGCTCCCCCAAATTATGAAGGCAAGCACCATATGGAGACATGACTAGACAGTCGAAATTTCATTTTCTTATTTAAAATGACATGCAAATGCAAAGATCCAAGACAATTCTGAAGGCTCCATGATGAAAAATGTTATCTACGTCCAGAGAAAGCACTGATGGAATATGGATGCATGTGGAAATTCACTATTTGTTTTTATTTTACTTTCTTTGGGGTTTTTTGTCTGTATTTTCTTTCACTTCATGACTAAAATGGAAATTCGTTTTGTATACCCACATGTGTATAACTTTTATAATTTTTTTTTGCTTTCTCAATGAAGAAAGAAGGGAGGGAAATTAACAAAAGGTTAAAATTGTAAAAAGAAAAACAAAGTTTTATAATTGTTTTGAACATGTAACTGGAAAAATAGAATATGTTTAAATAACATACAAAGTAAAAATAATGTATAGAATACTAGTTAATTTCATATTTCCTTGTTCTTGCTCATTTGAATTCCCCCTTTAACCCTCCTTAAATTCAGCAACATTAAGACAAATATATTTTTGAGAAGGTAAATCAAAGATACCCTGCTGCATTATTCACATTTTTAAATAAAATACTCCCTCCTATTGTATATTAAAAGTGATTGCTCATGTGACAATAATTTATAAAGCACACATCTGTGTGTCTATGTATAAGTCGTATTCAAGACTTTGGAAGATGAAGAAAAATTTAGACATGATTCCACCTTCATGAAGCATATAATATAGTAAGGAGAAAGATAAGTTGTTCCCATATTAATCTGAAGACCAGAAATTGACATTCAATGGAGTTTTAAATGACTTTCTTGTTCATAGGTTGCATTTAGGTTAAGTATGTTTTCTATTACACATGAAGAAAAAACGGTAATACTTTCCCTTTGAAATTGGGCATCTTAAGCATGGAAGATGTTTAGATCAAAAAGTTGACAAACTTGAGCATTTACATTTTAAGGGAAGTGTATCCATTATATAATTAAGATGTCTTACAAGCAGAAACACTGGTTAAGACTAGATAGATGAGGTGTTTTATTAAGTTGTAAACTGTATACACAGCTATACAGCAGAAACACTGGTTAAGACTAGATAGATGAGAAGGTGTTTTATTAAGTTGTAAACTGTATACACAGCTATACACACATTTTTGATAACGTTCAAATAATTATACTATTATAGATGGATGTTGCTGGAACTCTGTCTTCCCAGAAATCAGCCAGAGACAAGATCACCAAAAATCTTTATTCTTGGTTTTTTGTGGTTGCTGTCAGGAGATTAGATTTAGCAATCTCCACACCACCTTCCTCTCTCCCCACCGCCAGAAGAATGCCTCAATTTCCTCCTCCTACTACACCCACACTTTCCCTTCTTTTCCCACCAATCAAGCCAGCACAGAATAGTTGAGGAGGGTCATCCTTCAAACATGTTATTAGAGAATTGTCCAATTGGCAATTAGTCTCACTAGCTCCATTATCTAAATGCATTTGCTCAGTTCTTGCCCTTTACAGGATGTTACAGACCTGAATATATAAATACATATAGACATACATCTACTTTGCTCTGACAATTTAAAATTCTATAATTAGCCTATGCAAAAAGCAATATCCAATAGAAATTTAATTTTATCAAGTTTCTCTCCCATGTAGTATACATAAGTACTTATTAACCAGAACATTATTGATAGAATGTTCTATTTACCAACTATTGTTTTTTTTTTCTCTAACCACACACATAAAAAGTAATTTTCCATCTATCATAATTTTACCTGAGATTTGATTCATACATAGATTGATATATGTTCTATTTGTTATCAAAAATCTGACTTTTTAAATGATTTAACATAGATCTATCATTTGCAGGGCCATTCATTTCTCATTTAAATATTACAAGGAATTTTTTTTACACTATCATTAAGTAATTCATTTATTTTCCACATATTCTCAAAATGAAAGTATATTGCCTATCTTGATTCCATAGATTCCTTAAGTAAACTAGAATAGTAACATTTATTTTCTCTTTTTCTTAAATTTCTCTGACTATTCCAGCTTTCAGATTAAAGTTGATTTTTTAAAGATAAGTTAAAAATATAAATGTCTTTGTTACCATCTGTTATTCTTTTATTATACTACTTTCCCCTATCCTTTTTTCTCACAGAAATTGATTTTAATTTTCCTTTTATGTATTTTCAAATTTATCCCTTACAAGTCAATATAAATAATCATTATTGTGACTTAGAATAGCAACTGTCAAATATTATTATGGAAATGTTCCGATGTAAACCTTTATTTAATTAAACTTTTAAATATATAAGGTATATATAAAGATTTTGTTTTTGATAACAAGAAAACACTATAATTAAAAAGAAAAGAAAAAAGCTTATATGCATTTTACACTGACATTGCAAGCAACTTCTAGATAATCTTTCTGGGAAAGAATCTTTATGTAAGAAAAAACAAATATTTAATCTATTGTTTCAAATCTGCTTCAAGTAAGCCAGCCTTCTTTATATCATTCTTCTCTAAAGCATATTGCACAACCAAATTAACTCTGGATTTTTAAGGACTTATTCTAAATCATAAGGGAAGAAATTTCGTAGATAGCAAAGAACGCAAACATTTATCTTGACAGATGGGCCTTTCCTCCATCTCAGAAAAGTTGAAGAAATCAACCCCCCCCCAAAAAAAAAAAAAAAAAAAAAAAAAAAAAACAGGAGTTACAGAGTATCTTAACAATCACTAACTTCTTTTGGTAATATAGTCCTTTAAAAGAGAACTTTCATTATCACATGGATTTTGCAAACACTCTTTCAGATGAATATATCCAAGGATCAAAGAGCTCATAGCTTTACCAAGGAGAGACATGGTGCTAATTTTTCTCATTTCTTTATTGGAGACAGACTCCTGTTTCCCAATTTGACTAATTTACCATTACATCTAAGCTATTTAAACCCCCAAACCTTTAGTGCACAGTGTATCATGTAGAATGAACCCCCTCCCCCAAGAAAATTCCCTTTAAATTACTAAAGAGTCCCCAAAGGATAACAAAACACTCCTTCTGAATTAGCGAACTCTGGGTTTTTCAATCCGCTCCTTTTGTTCCCACTCCTATTTTCCACCTTGAGGCCAGGTGTTTTATGGTGATTGTACAGCCTCAGTCAAAGTAATTAACATTAATTATGTCCTTTTATCTCCAAAGTGACCCAAAGTGTAGCTAGATCTCATATATTTCATGACACTGCATAAATATTTAGATCTCAATGGAAACCCGTCAGATAATTGGAGAATTCTGCAGGAAATATTTCTTAATCCACTCAAACTACACTACTATCTCATACATCCAAGTTGCCTTGGAAAACAGTAGCATTATACAATATATATATATATATATATATATATATATATATATATATATATATATATATATATATATATATATATATATGTATATACATATACATATATATATATATATACATATATATACATATATATATTTATTTATTTGCCTATAAGTCAGCTACAACACTGATAAAAAGAATATTATTTTAAATGTACATCTTCCACCAAATGTCTATTCTGATTTTTCATCAGGAAGTGGACTATAAGTGAGCAGCAGGAGCAAATTCTGTTGGGTCTTATAGAGCTCAGCGGAAAAACTTTAAATACAAGTTTAGAAGAGAAATTATGTCTAGTAGCCTGTAAGTAACCAGTCTAACCATGTTCTAAAAAGCTCATCACTAGAGAGTTAGCTACCAAGTGATTTCTTTCATTTTGAGGACTCAAAAACTCATGAAATAGCTTACTAAGGTTTAGAACCTGCCTCATTGAAGTACATGCATGAAAGAAATGAGGGATCCTAAAATAATTGCAGTACTGTATGTTTATTCTTAACTCTAACTTATATAAACACACACACATATATATACAAATGCATAGATATATATTTATGTATATGTGTTTATATGCATGTGTGTATTAAAGATTTTTTAAATTCAATTAGTTAACTATTTGAGTGCATACTACATGTTCAACATCATGATAGATTCTGTTGGAAACATAGTGGAGGTATCATGGTGGTACAGTTCTCTCATTTTCAATTAAGAAAAAAAAAAAAAAAACAGAAACTTCAAAATCGTAGCCAAATAATTATCGCACTTTCGGTGATCTAGAATGTCAATGGAGCAGGTAGGATAGAGTGCTGGGTCTGGATAAGATTCATCTTCCCAAGTTCAAATTTGCCCTCAGATACTTACTAGCTGTGTGGTCTGTTTGCCTCAGTTTCCTCGTCTGTAAAATGAGCCAGAGAAATAAATGACAAATCACTCCAGTATCTTTGCCAAGAAAACCCCAAATATGGTGAAAAAGATTCAGACATGATTGAAAAAATCCTGAAAATGTGTTAAACACAGCCTGCAAAACTCCCAAGTGCAGCCAGATTAAAATGTAATAGGGAAATATTTATTAAAATATATGTAAATGCAACAAAAATTTGCATTTTAAAGCTAAGTCAACATGCAGTCCACAGGGATTGTTCTTATGTACAGATAAATGCCCCCCCCCCATGACCCTGCAATTTTTATTACGTTTCAACATCCGTGTTCTAGAACAATGTTGAGAAAAATAGAGGCTGAGATATATTAGGAAACTGTACTGGGCTAGGAGTCAGGAAATCTGTGTTTTAGTATTGACTTTGCTAAGCAGTTAGTTTATAGGTTTATTTTCCCAATAACCCAACATTAGTCTTTTGCATGTCCTTAACTCATCTTTAACACTAAAACTGAGTCCTGGAAGACTGTGTCAATTCAGTGAATATCTCTCCAGTGAGACAGAATGTGCTGTCTGAAAACTAGCCCAGTTAAGTTAGGATAAGCTCATTGCTAAGTTACACAAGTGATCAAATGTTTGGTCATGACAGCTTTTCAATACCCTCTGCCACGATATAGGAAAGCTATGATTTGTAGCAGTAGATAGAATTGATAGAATACCCACAAGTGAAATAATATATTTTTTTAAAATATGGAGGCATCTCACTAAGCAAACATTTTTTCCCTGTTAGGCTGCTTTATTTATAAAACTAAACATAAAAATCAAAAAAGAAGTTACAAAGTCAATGAAGTTTTTTTTAAAAAATTACAACATATGATGGATAATTGTTGAACCAGTTGAATGACCATTTTGGAAAAATATAGTTCTAAAATATAGGTATATATTAATAACTGATATTTAGATAATACCACATAAGTAGTATCTCATAAAGACTATAGATAGAATTACTCTCATTTTACAGAAAAAGAAAATAAGGCTCAGGTAAGTTAAATTATTCTCTCCCATCACTCAAGTAGTAAATGTCAGAGTTCAGAATTGGACAAGTCTCTCCTAACTCCAAAATCCTCATTCTTTTGACTATCACCATGAACTCACTGTAGATTTCTTTGCTTTATTAGATAATACAGTTTCCTCTTTTTATGATAGAATTATTATGAATCCAAATTATACACTGCTATAAAATAACATTGTTTTAGTGGGGTCATAAGTTGTATAGTGTAATGAACTTTATGTTCAATATAGACCATGCCTTTTGTTAGTTCTTATGTCTGATCTTCATAGTCCATCTTGTGCTTTTCAAAAGTATCTGTCTCTAGCAATACTTCTTTATCATTTATGTCATCTCATCTTCAGTTGGTTCAGAATCTGAGTAATTAAGCTTAGTGTCTAAGAAGAGGGAGAGTCTAAGATATATTTCTTTTTTTTCCTTTTTTTATATAATAGATTTTATATGTTCAAAATATGTAAAGATAGTTTTCAACATTCAACCTTGTGCAAAACCTCCTGTTCTAAATTTTTTCCTTTCCTCCTCCCTTCCCTTAGACAGCAAGAAATCCAATACATGCTAACCATGTGCAATTCTTCTATAAATATTTTCACATTTATCATGCTACAAGAAAAATCAGGTCAAAAAAAAAAGGGAAAAAATGAGAAAGAAAATGAAAAGCAAACAAACAACAACAAAAAGGTGAAAATATTACGTTGTGATCCATATTTAGTACCCACAGTCCATTTTCTGGATGCAGATGGCTCTCTTTATCATAAGTAAGATTTGCTTCAAAAGAAAATGTATGCATTTGAGAGAATAAACATTGTGAAATCTATTTCTATTGCTCATAGGCTTCTTATAAAACACTGAAATTAGAAGGGATCATCTACTATCATATCCATGTTTTACAAAGGAAGAAGATTGAGATTTGGGAAAATTGAGTAACTCTCTTACCAGACAGATAAGAACAAAAACATAATTGGAACCTAATGATCGTACTTCCTACTTCAAGAACGTTTCCTATGATTTCACACTGTCTATAGATTTTCTTGACTGTGTTGCAGATGGTAGGACTTGTTGAACAAGTAAACCAGATAAATATTATTATAAAGATGTAAATATAATACCAGTTAAACTTTTTACAGTCAATCCCTTTAGTATCTGATGTACTTTGGATACAAAAAGGAATACTTCTCCAAAACTGTTAATTTAGCATTTCTTTTTTTTTTCACCAAACAAGTCCAAAAAAGTAAAATGACCCCAAGAAAATAATCAACCATTATACTTCTGTTTGGACATATCTCTTTCTTTGCATGAACTTTCTGTATTTATTTTATGGGTTTGTATAATAAGGATTCACCCAAGTAATTTCACTCTCCTCCCCCCAGGCTGGTTACCTAGCTGTCCTAATAACTGGGTAATTAAAAGAAAAACCACTCCAAGATAATTGGCAGGCTTCTCTAATTGAAAATTGGGTAGACAATCATTTGGCCTAGGGAAATGCCCCACTTACAGACTATAATATGAACTACCATCTGTCTATGAAATTAGCCATTGTAACAATATTAACATATAAATGACCATAGTCTGACTATCTTAAGGGCGGATCCTACCAATGAAATAATTTGTTCCCTTTTTTGTTGCTATTGTTGAATCACCTATTTCTTCCTACTGAAGAAATATATACCTTCTATAAGTATAGGGAGATCAAAACTTTTGCAGAGCCTATACTCTGAAATTTTCAGTACATCACTACACTGGGATCAATTGGGTTGATTATCTCTCATAATTTTTAGCTTACATTTAACCATACTACAGATTCAGCTCTCCTAGGGACTGCACAAGCATATTACAGAGATAGAAACAATTTTATGTGTTTATTCAGTCTATCCCTAGACTCCCTAGAGTTGGAATATCCCCAAATGTCTGTGCTTTTACTAGGAGGGAGTGGAAGAGAAAGTAAAAGAAAGAAGAGCATCCCTTGTAGAAAACTGAGCTGCCATCCATCAGAACTGTGATCGATCCGGTAACTAATTGTAACTTCAGAAACCTGACAGAGAAGTAGACTACCCACCTTTAGGCAGTGAAGCCATAGACAATAAGTGTTGACTGAGGCTCACTTTGTCAGTCTTGGCAAAAATGTGCTGATCTTTTTGTTTGGCTGTTTTTCTTTTGTTTTTCAGTGAGGGAAAATTCTCTATTGAGAGTGGGGGAAAATGAAAATGAAAAATTGGAAAGTGCCATTTTTAAAAACACTGATAAAAAATTGATATGTACATATATGTATGTTTAGAGAAAGAAAATGGCATGTGAGACTATGTGAAGCTTATTTCAAGAAGGTAATCGAACCCTTTTCCCTATAGAGTTGTTCTGATTCAGCACAGATATTATCAACATGAAGTAAGGATGAAAGCACAAATAGCACCAAGCCCCCAAAAGGATATCTGTGAATGTGATGGAAAGGATTAGATTGGGTTTGAGTTCAGTGTGAAAAAATTGGCAGGTCACACATTTGTCTCTGAGGATACACTTGTACACATTGAAAGGGATAACAGCAATAACGTCTTCAGATACAGAGGACAAAGATAGATGTACACCTGTCTAATAAATACAATCCAGACAAAAGCAACCTGAGTACATTTTCTTTTCTCTCTTGTCAATACCAGTACCAAAAGATTGTGCTTTACTGAGAATCTATTTACTACATCCACTCTTGGTTTCATCTTTATTTGGGATGAACAATAAATTACTGACATTCAATGTCTTTGAAAACTTCTAAATTTATTTATCCACAGATATTTGAAACAAAGATTTTGATCCACGAAAATACTCAATAACTGTTTAAACAAAAATAAGATTTTAACATACATCTGATAAAATTTAATACAACTCATCATTTTTAGAAATTAGGAAATGGATACTCAGAAAGGTGTGGGTGCTTGTCCAAGATCATATGAGTAAAAAGAGGCAAAGACAAAACCCAAATCAACATTTTCAGACTAAATTCAGTATTCTTTTCAATAAATTTGTTGCTTAAACTTACTCTAAGCTATGGAGACAATCAAGTACTACACTCAGTGGCTCTCTAACCAATAATAGGAATAGGACAGAAGGATGGAAAAAAAAAATCTACCCACTTTCTTTTTTCCCTATCAGTCAGAAAAAAAAATATCTGTTTATTATCACAATTGTGCTTCTGACCAAAAGTTATAATGGTGATAGTAATTATTTACTCTAAAAATTATGACCATATTAAATAGTTGCATATTTCTGAGAATTGAAGAGTTAAGAATTGTGCACCTTATCTCTTTTTCAGATTTCTATCACTGCTTAGGCAATTCATCAGATCACATTTTTCCACTAATTTAACTATGGCGAGTGACTCTAGGGAAAAAAAAAAAAACGAGTATCTTTTTGACATCATGTGGGAAAGAATCACTAATAATAGTTTATTAGTTTAACAGTTCTTCTTTTATTCTTGATATATTTTGTTCAAAATGTATCAAGAGTTTTAAAAGGTAAGGTGGAAGACATCTTTGTGAATGGAGCTGTTCATTTTTAAATAATAGGTCTGAATGTAAGTGGTTATCCTGAGGCCTTGGATAGTCAAGGAGTCAAGATTTGAACTTTGGGGCATTGGAAACATTTGGGAATTACCTTAGTTCAAATATCCTTTGTCCCATGCTATCTAACTGACTTTAGGAATGTCACTCAGGAACATAGGTTTAAAGTTAGAAAGGATTTTGGAGATTATCTAATCCTACTTCCTCATTTTACAAATTAGAAAACTGAGACCCAGAGATATGAATTGAGTTGCCCAAGGTCATGTCAGTAGGAAATCCCAGATATCAAATTAGAACTCAGATCTAACACCAAGTATTTTTCTAAGTCTACCTCTCTATTTCCTCTCTAGTTCTCAAGTAGACCTAAAGATCCTAAAGTTGAAAATCTGTCACAGAATAATTGTTGTTGGATTATTTCAGTCATATCCAATTCTTCATGACTTCATCTGGAGTTTTCTTGGCTAAAGTATTGCTGTGGTTTCTCATTTGTTTCTCTAGTTCTTTTTATAGACTAGGAAATTGAGGCAGACAAGGTTAAATGAGTTGCCCAAGATCATGTAACCAGAAAGTGTCTGAGATGAGATTTGAATTTAGGAAGATGAGTCTTCTTAACTCCAGAACTGGCACTCTATCTATTATATCACCTAGCTAGAATAATCAGAAAAGCAAGTATTAGACAAGCAATTATTGAAAGCCTTTTCAATTGTCATTAGCACCTCATAGACCTAGTTTCTATATTATTTTAGTTTTTGATTCAAAAGTTTTTCCTAGGGGTAGCTAGTTGGTATAGTGGATAGAACACCAGTCCTGAAGTCAGGAGGACCTGAGTTCAAATTTGGTTTCAGACACTTAACACTTTCTAGCAGGGTGATCCTGGGCAAGTAATTTAACCCCAATTACCTCAGGAAAATTATTTTTCCTTTCAGAGATTTATGTGAATATTCAAATGTGCAGTCTTTAAGTCAGATTTACTTTTTTAACAAAAAATATTCCGGGCTCTCAGTTAAGTGAAACTATCAAAGAGAACTAGATCTTTAATCACTTGTGATCCAGCTTCTTAAACTGTGTACTGTGACCCTATATGGTCTTGTAACTGAATGTGAAGATCACAAATTATGATTTATTATCAGTAAATGTTTTATTTGTATACCTATATTATATACCTATATACCTGGGGTCATATAAAAATTTCTCAAGCAAAAAGAGGTCACAAGTGGAAAAAGAGAAGGAAGTAAGGAAGGGAAGGAGAGAAGGAGGAAGGAAGGGAGGGAAGAAGGAAAGAAGGAAGGAAGGACAGATGAACAGAAGGAAGGAAGGGAGGGAGGGAAAAAAGGAGGGAGGAAGGGAGAAAAAAAGGAAGGAAAGAAGGAAGGAAGGGAGAAAGAGAGAGAGAGAAATTGCCTATGGCTACAGACTGCTTATGAGAGAGTTAGCTATTTTGATGAATAAATAACTATATTCAACAGAGTCTCTCAGGCCAATGATTAATAATCAAGGCTTCAAGAACCTTGCAATAGAGCTATTATGCAAGCATGTGCACATGCACACACAGAGAGAGACACACACAGAGAGAGACAGAGACAGAGAGAAGAGAGAAACCACAATACTCAATTAGCTTTTCCTTTTAAATATCTTTTTAAAAATAACCTTATATGAATTCTATTAACTTTAGCATTTTTTACCTGATCCTTCCATTATGGCTAGAAAACAAAGAGTTAATTTGATTAATTAAAGCCCTTCAGTATACCTGGACTTGCTCTTCTGAACTTTCATAAGATTTTATTTGTGACTCTTCTATGCAATTATATTTCATCTTTTGTCAAGGATTTTGTGCATATTCCTTCTGTCTTCTATAAGGTTGTAAGCTCCATCAGGAGCTTTTATTTATCCTAATGTCCCTAAGTAGGGACTTAATATTTGTTGAATTTAATTTCTGTTGAATGGAATCCACACCACAATAAATTAACAAATGTCTGTTTATTGCTTAAATAAGGCCCTAAATTCAGCTACTTAGAATTGTCATTAAAGTTTCAAAGCACAGTCATTAAACTATGTATTTATTATTTACAGCTTCATATATCCAACATCAAAAACATTGACATTAGGGATTAAGTGGATTACTTACTTGGAGTGTCCCTATGGTAGTAAAAGTACATAAGCAAATAACAAAGATGAAAACTTTACTATCTACAAGTTCAGCTTTTCAATTGAATCAAAAGATATTTGAAAGAACACAAAAGATTTTGAGTTTAAAGACACAAAACAAAAAACCCATAATCCTAAAATAGCATTACAAAGAAATTATCTATTTTTCTGAATAACTCACAGAGGATATAAAAATAATCTTTATAAGAAGACTGTAAAAGGTTCACTTAAAATGTATAATCATCTTATGGAGATTTCTACATGAAGAGATGCTTCAATATTGCTTCAATTATATTAAATTAAGTGAAGACTATTGTCACCCTACAAATTCTCTCCTTATAGGAAATTTAGCCATGACTCAGTCATTGTTTAAGCAGCACTGGATTAATGTACTTTCCCAGGGAAAAAAAAAAGTCCTCCATTTTTATTTATCTATACTTAACTCTGAATCAATATTGTTTCACCCTCACTTTCTGCTATGCAAAAAGTTCCAGATAATGGACATTAAATATTTTCTTCTTTAAAACAAAATTGTTTCTATGATTTATATTGAAAGTTTTTTTTTTTTCAAATAGAAATTTGAGTGTAAGGAGGAAAAACTAACTTAATACTCAAATCCATATTTCTCTACTTATTATGTTCAACTTAATGTCTGTGTGTGCACTGTGAATGTATATATGTGTGTGTGTTATGGTCTGAACTATTTTTTTTCTATCTAATGAAAAAAATGAAAAATAGAAGATGGGCAAATGTTTGAGAGGCATCATGTATCAAGTCCCTAAGGCAGATATCTATCTGATGATGATTCAGAATCATTCAGTTAATCTCATTAAGAGTTTCACTTTTTGAAACAGACCACATACTTTTGCCCTAACATCACACAATGACAGCATAACCTTTGCCACTTATAAATACAGACATACACAAGTGGGAGAATGAAGATGTAATCAGAATGGACTACATCTATATCAATGCATAAGCAAATAACAGCAAAAAATGTAGGTTTGAGGTGATGTCTACATATATTTTCCTTAGACATCTCCAGGTGTCAACTATAATAAATGAATCATTTATTGGGTACAGATGACACTTTAAACAAATCAGTGCAAGTCCCCAAAGAAAACAAGCAACAGAACACTCAGCAGTATTTCATCATTTTGGAGCAGGTAGAACAATGCTGACAAGTACACAAGATAAATACTTTGTTTTGCCATGCTGTGTCATGTTGGAGAAAAAACAGCATTCCATGACCTTTCATGACATAGATACAAAGAGTTGGCTTTATTGTCATATATATGCATATTTCCAAAATTCTAAAGACTTTTCCTTTTGGAAATTCTGGTTAGAATTTTCCCATGGTCAAGTTCACAATGGATACAATAATTCTTAATCACAGGGTAGTTTAAGAACTAAAACAGAAACACTTTATGATTCTACAAAGCACTATGAAGCAAGCAAAGCAAGTAACATCCTCCCATTTTGCAGAAGGGGAAAAACTGAGTCTCAGAGAGGCTAAATGGTTTGCCTAATGTCATAAATATTTTTTGAAGACACATGACTAAAATATAGGTCTCTATATTTTTTATAGATTTACATATCCAACATGGTCTTCATTATATCCCATTGCTTCATCTCCTTCCTTCATCTTTTCCATAGCAGAAATATGTGGGGGCAAGAGGAAGAAAAGGGAGATGAAGAATGAGTTTCAATGGAAAAAAAAAACTAACTAGATGTTACAATATCAGTTGAATACTGAAGTTTCAACTCTATATGCAATCAAAAAGCAATCCATTAAAGGTCATAATATAAAACAGTTTTGGTGGCACTCATTGTATTCTTTCATTCAGTTTTCCCCTCCTATCTCCTGTTGTACACTCTCTACAGACTTGCCTTACTAGGCAGTCCTCCAACATTCTGAACTCATCAAAATTTAATTATACCATAAACCCTTCCATCAGCATGCCATATTTTCTAAATATCAACTAGCTATTTTGTTTAATCAATCAAGGACACATCATCATAGATTCTAAATAACATATTGCTTTTCAAATTGAGCTTCCAAAGATAATGCCTTAACCTCACTCCCCCCCCAAAAAAAAATGATTCCAGCCCTTTGACTTCAGATGCCTAGAAAGACAGATGGGGCCTGATAGTCACCCTATTTATCTCACATTTCAAGGACATGACCAATCATTGGAATGAGAATATTGTGTGAATGAAAACTATTGAAAATGATGTGAAATAGACATGAGGTCACTTCTAGTGATATTTACTTTGAAAGTATTTTGATATTTTAAATTACAAATTTTACTTACAACATAATACTTTTAATATCACATATTAATCCAAAAATTTTTGAAGGCTTTATTAAACCATAATGTACCCATCAGAAACAAATCCATCATAGTAGTTTAAACTGTAATTCTATCATTTTAAAGTTGGGAATGTTCAGTGAATAATATTACATGAAAATCAATATGGAAGATAAGTTAGTAGTTTATAAATTCACTTAATTTTTAAGACATAATGATGCTCAGGAAAATCAACATCTGCTCCATTTATTCCTGTTACACATACACACACATACACACAGAGAGAATTATGAAGTAATGAGATTGTTTCCCCATGTCAATAGTAGAATTCATCTCTAAGCTGTTGAGAAACACCTTTGTGACAAAATCTTCTACAGTCAGTCTAGTGAAAATGTTCTATATTCTCCCTTTTTTCCAAAGCTGCCTGAAAAAAAAAAAAAAAAGCTTCAAATATCTGAGGGCAGAAAGTTCTTTTTCTCTAATTAACTGATCAAATAATGCTTTGATCAGCAGAAACAACTGGGATGTTCTTGGATAATACATAAGCCACACCTAAATGCTAATCTATTCTCAGGAAGAACACATTGCCCAGGAATGTAATATCTTTAAAATGTAAACCACAAACTCAAATGTTTAACATACTCATTCCTATTTCTACTTCCAAATCTTCTTGATTGCTTTTGTTAATTTTTGGTTTTTTGGTTAGAGAGCCTTGAAACAAATGTCCAAATGGTAATGCAGTAGGCTTCAGACAAATATAGTTGGAGTCTAAGATGAAGCAGGTTTCCATTCCTTCAGTATTTCTCTAACAGCTTGACTTCTCAACCCATCTGTCAGTCCTCACAATGTGCTAGTGCACCTGTAGTTCAAATTCTCTGCTAAGCATCTTTAGAAGAATAAAAAGCTTGAAGTTGTCTTCTAACTAATTCTTTTCATCCTCCACTCCAATGAATATTTAACTTTTAGGAGTAAAACCATCACAAAGGAAAGGTCGATTTGCTTGGGTCATTCTTGAATGGGGGCAAGGAGAAACCAAGGCTAGAATCTGGCACTGGATCTGCTAATGTGTTATGTTAAGAGAACCTGTTTCCACCTTCCCTTGCTGAACAATCTTAGACTGCTCTTGCCCAAAGATGAGTGTTTAAACTTCAACACCTTCAAAAACCACTGCAAGTAATGATTAAGAATTATACAGAAGGGAAATTCAGTACAAAATGAATGACATTCCTTCTATACTCAATGAAATCAGAGTCCTGATATTCATCTTTCTTCCCCAACTTGTACTTCTCCAAATCACTAATGGGATGATAAGGGAGAGTTTATATTTTAATCATTGTTTTCCAAGCAGGGAGTTGATTTATAACACACAGAAACATGCATGCTAACACACACATAACGCACGAACATACAACTAGACACTACAATTGAGTTTCTTTCCTTCTCTAATGACTGCCATCTCGTACCACCTTCTATATAGGACCCTGAGACAAATGGTTATTCTTGGTTTTTTGGACTGCTCAGAAAGACAAAGAATAATGCAAACAAAAACACAAAAACCTTTCTTCTTTCTTCTCCTTACTCTATCTAACTTGTGACCTTGACTAAAACATAGAATCTCTGTGGGATTCAATTGCCTTATCTCTAAGATGAGGAACTGGGCCAAATGACTTTTGATGTCCCTTCCAGCTGGAAATCTATGATCTATTCCTCCTTTGAATGCAGAAATGCCAATGCACAGAGAATTTAACATCCCTTGATATGACTTCCAAGAACTCTGGCTCCTTTTCCCCAGAGTTTGCTGTTTCAAGATTTCTTTCATTTAAAACTGAAGGCAAGCAAAAGCTATATACTTCATGTAACTGCATTTAACATTTAAGTACTTACAACGTGAAGCTTGCTATGTTAAGCACAAAGATATCACAAAGCACTTCTGATTTTTGTGCTTGTCCACTGAGAGATGGTTTGGGCTAACCACCCAGACACTGTCTCCTCATGCTATCACAAACCTTTGTTGCTATTGTTCAGCCATGTCTGACTTTTCATGACCCTGTGGACCAAAACACACCAACACTGTCCATGTGTTTTCTTGGCACAGAAATTGAAGTGGTTTATCATTTCCTTTTGCAGTGGATTAAATTAAATAGAGGTTAAGTGACTTTTTCAGAGTTGTCCAGAATCACTTAATTATTAAGCGTCTGAGGCCAGATTTGAATTCAGGTCTTCCTGACTTTGGAACCAGGGTTCTATCCAATAAGCCATATCATTGTCTCATCACAAAATTAAGAACTGCAATTAATGATAATAGCAACATCTTTTCAGGACAGAGATATGATTTTTCTTCCCTATTGTCAAAGGGTAGGTAAGGGATTTCTTTTGCTTCTGTTTCATAGCTGTCAGGATGCTAAAGATATGACTGTTAGAAACTGATGCTTGCTTGAGATTTAAAAGCATTAATTTATGCAATAAAACAATACTGTGCCCTAGAACACAATGAATACTAGAAGTTCATTTCTTTTTAGAATACCATTTAGCTACCTACAAAGTTTCTCCCTACTAGCATAAAAATATAATATTTAACATAGATTTTATTTTCCCCTATTTCTCATAATCTTCCATAACTTATTTATAATATATAGTAATAATGTCAGGAAAAAATCCTTTGGGGGCAAAATGAATTCAGGAACCTCAAAAAAAAATCATATTTTCCAACCCTCTAATTTTTAGATGAAGAAACTGGGAACAAGAATGATCAAATGACTGAAATTATTATTCAAATGACCATCTGGAGTTAGCACCCATAAGAGTCCTTGATGTGGAACCAATGGACCTGCATGTGATTACCATCTCTGAGGCAGTCATTTTATCTGTCTTACTTTTATCAGCTTTCTTATATTTGTAAAATGAAATGATTAGCTCAGAGAATATATAAGGTACATTTCAGCTATATCTTAAAATTTATGTTCTCTTTCCACTATAATATTATAGATGTACCATATAAGATATATATGTATATATGCACATATATGTATATATACACACACACACATATATATATATATATATATATATATATATATATATATGACTTTGTATATATAAACAAGATCCTCTCCCCCTCCTACCTTCCTTATTATTGGAAAGAACATCATCATCTTCCCAGAGCATTAGCCTAACAACCTAGAAGGCATACTTGACTCTGCAATTGTTGTCAAGGTCTGTCAATGTTACCTTGCAATGTCTCTGGAATGTATCTCCTTTTCTTCACTTACAGGCTGTCATCACCTCATGACTGGATTATTGCTGTAGCTGCTGGTGAGTATGCCTGCCTCAAGTCTCTCCCCACTCCTATGCATTCTCCATTCTGCCACAAAAATGGTGTTCCTATAGCATAGCTCCAAGTTTGCCATCATCCCTCTTCTCTATAAATTTCAGTGACTCCCTATAGTTTCCAGATCAAATATAAAATCTTCTGGCATATAAAGCTCTTGATAGCACAGTTGCCTATATATTTCCAGTGTACTTATTTCATCTCTTAGCCCTAGACAGTTTCTCTGATTATTCCCAATGCCTGGAATGCCTTTTTCCCTCAATTCTACCTACTGGTTTCCCTGGCTTCCTTAAAGTCCAAGCTAGATACCATCTGTTACAGTAAGCCAGTGGTTCTAAAAAATTTTAAATAGGGGCCAGTTTACTGTCCCTCAGACTGTTGGGGGACCAGACTATAGTAAAAAAAAAAAATTCACACTCTGTCTCCGCCCCTCAGCCCATTTGCCATAACCCTGTGGGCCACATAAAAGTCCTCAGTGGGTCGCATGTGGGCCGCATCTGGCCCACAGGCCGTAGTTTGAGAACCCCTGCAGTAAGCCTTTCCCAACCCCCTTTAATTCTAGTGCCTGCCCCGTTCATTATTTCCTTTTTATCCTATATATAGCTTTCTTTGTATATTTGTATGAATGTTTTCTCCATCACTAGATTGTGAACTTCTTGAGGACAAGGGCTGCCCTTTGCTTTTTGTTGTATCCCTAGTACTTAGGACGTGTCTGGAACATGGAAAGTTCTATGACCTTGAAGTTGGCCATCAGATGATGAATTTGCTTTGGTCATAGTGACTCATTAAGTCATGTCATCTTTATACTGATCCTTTGAGGGATACCCACATTAAAATGTTTATTGATTTGTTGATTTTTTTTCTTGCATGACTTAGAGAAATCAAGAAATTCCCTTTACTAATGTATCAGCAAACTTTTCTGCAACTTAACAGTCTTAGAGTATTGTCTTGGGCATTGAGAAATTGAGAAATTTGCCCAAAATCACATAGCCAATATGTGCCCAATGTTAGTCTTCTTGACTTTGCAATCAATCCACTCTATCTTGTTATCTTCCTATGATACTACATATTATGAAGCTGATATGTAAATATAGAGATAAATATAGATATAGATAGGGGCAACTAGGTAGCACAGTGGATAGAGTGCTGGGTATGAAGTCAAGAAAACTTGAATTCAAACATTTACCAACTATGTAACCTTCATCCTGTTTGCCTCAATTCCTAATTTGTAAAATAAGTGGAGAAGGAAATAGTAAGCCATTCTAGGTTCTTTGCTAAGAAAACCCAAATAAAATCATAGTCAGATATGACTGAAATAAATAAATACTACTGCAAATATATATATATATTTATATGCGTATATATATACAGTAAGGTAAAATATGTGTACATGCATATACAGATATAAGTGTATATGTTTGTTTTCTAGGTATATATACACATACATAAATGTGAATGTGTATATCACACACATACATGCTTACTTCACAATGCCACTTACTGTAAAAGTAATATGGTTTAGAGGAAAAAGGGCTAGACATGAAGGTAAAAGACACCTGAGTTCAAATCTGGCTTCTTATACCTATTAGCTGTGTGGCCATGGGCAAGTAACAAACACTTTGTGTCTCAATTTCTTCACCTATAAAATATACAGATATAATGTACATGTAATATAATGTAAAATGTATAGACATGATATCTATGCCTACTTACCTCATAGGGTTGTTTATGAATTACATAATGCATAGAAAGCACTTTCTAAACCACAGCCACTATATAAATGTCACCACATATCATTATCATCATCTTCAGGAATAGTGACATTTGTTAATACATGAGAATCTAATTACTTACAATGTCTGATTGTTTTCTTGAGTTCCCTTCTGAAGCACTTTTGATCCTAGTAAAAAGTTTGCTAATTCATGTTTCTTTTATGTATACCTACATTGTAATTCAATAACAACACTGGTCCTAGGCATTAATAAACAAATAAATAATGATTTAAAGTTGCAGCAATTACTAGACCAGGAACGAGTATGGTATGTAACATCAATCAGAAAGGTGTTTTAGTCTTCATAAGAGGTGCTGACACCATCCCAACAGAGACATTTTACGTATAACTTATTTTTTACTCTTTACCATTGAATTCAATTATAGGATATTTGACATCATTCATAAAAATTTAGCAGTAGATAAGATGCTTAAATAACTACTTCCAGCTAGTAGATATTATTCAACAATAAATTTGGGCAGATTCCAATATGGCTAGACTCCAGTCTGGCCATTGTGTAAAGCAAATAAAACCCACAAGGATATAAACAAAACTGAGAGGAGCAAACTGGTTTGACAAGGTTCAGATAAAAGTAGAAATGGCTTTAGTTGCATTAAGTATTTTAATACATTACATAGCCTCTATTCTCAGTGACCTATTCTGCTCTCCCTTCCAAATTATTCTGATTCTTGAACGAAATTTAGCCTACACAGCTTCTACAATTTAAGAATGATAACACATTATAAAATCCCAAAGGAGTTTCAGAAAATGTGTTTTTTAACACAACTTTATGAAGGAGGCACTAAACCAAATATTGAAATATGAGACTAACTGGTTTCACTCTCATATATGCCATGCCCTTTGAAAGAATATTTCAGTATTACTGACATTTGTTATGATGACACACATCTGATTGTAAAACATTGAAAAGCTGAAGAGCTAAAATATGTATTAAGTGAAATATGGATTAAAATGATAAGACATTTCACTCATATTATACAAGTGAAAAAACTTGTTGGAAAAATATAAGGAAAGTCAAGAACAAAGTGATAACCATTTACTTTAAATGTCCTTTAACTAATGCTAAATTGCAATGAAACACTTTTTGAAGTTCATATGGCATCTCCATGAATACCAAATGACTTCATTATTTCCAGTGCTATTTGAATGAATATCCAGTGAGTTCATAATGAAACTCTTAGAAGAAAATATTGTACCAAAAAGAAATAAAAAGTATAAAAATGCTATTAAATTTCAAACTTTTCTACCTACTAATTTCCAATATGCCAAAAGGGTTAATACAAAACTGACACACATTTTTAAAAGTTCACATTTATTTTTACATATACTGTTTTCCCACTTATATCTTATCTCCCCAGAATACCTTCTTCCATTATAATGGCATTCCCTAATTTTTAATCACACTAAAAATATGATAACCTGAAATTCAAATATAGTATCATGAAAGAAGGAGCAATAAAAAGGTAATACAAGAAAAGGCCATGTGGCATTAGAAACTAACTAGCAACCATAGGGAGCACAGTAGACTTGGAAAATGATTTAAATGTTTAAATATTGCAACTATGGGCTACATAGTAAACTTCTACCCTATGAAGAGAGAGATTGAATGATGACCTCTTTACTTACTATTTCTTACTTCAACTCTAACTCTACACTAACAATTGTTCATCTTACCCTTTCAAAACTAAAAGTACTTTGGAAACAATCACTACAAAGTGAGGAGGCACAAAGTTTTCTGCAGCTGGGAGTTGCAATTACATTGTTCTTAAATGACCCGAAAAATTAGTTTTCATTATTCACTGTGCCCTTCTCACTAGTTATTATACTTGAATTCTCAGGTTTTGCAACCTAACAAACTATAAACAACTTATCCATCATTTAATATGGCTCCTACACATCTTTCTACTTTCACTTCAATTTCATTTTCTGATCTCAATTCTAGCAAAATGAAATAGTTATTGGTTCTGACTACCCACTGTTACTTCTGAAAAAGTCATTCTCCAGGGAGCAGCATAATAATTGCTCAGTGAATAGAGCATTGGGTCTAGAGAGGGAAAGTCCTGAGTTCAAACCCAGACTCAGCTACTTGAATAAAGTCTTGGGTAAATGGACTAAAGCTATAAAATCTTGACTACCTGGATTAAACTTTTGTTTGCCTTAACCCACTGGAGAAGGAAATGGCAAACCATTCCAGTTACTCTGACAAGAAAACTCCAAGAGAAGGATTTGGGGGAGATGGGGAAGTAGGTCAGAAAATTCCAAGCTCTCCAGATCTCCCTCACAAACAAAACAAAATTATACCTCAAGGCTAACACAAAGGAATGAAAAACATATAAGACTTGGGACAGAACAGCGGTCTACCTGGAACAACCTGGCCTCAAGAAAGACTTCACAACCTGGTTTAAACAGTTTGAAGTATAAACATCTCCAAGCTAACTCCAAGCAATAGGGGAACACAGGGGTTAGCTGGATTCAGGAGAAGCCTCAACCCCAACCAACAGCATGGAGAGTGTAGAGGTCTGAGTCCTGGAAGACTGAGAGACCCCTGACTGATAAGGAAGTTTACGTCTAGCTATGCTGATGAAACACTGGCCTGAATGAGAAGGAAGTAGCACATCTGGCGAGTGCAGAGCAGTGGAGCAGGGACAGAGAAGCAGTGGAGCAGGGACACTGCTGACTCTGTACATGCAGGAGGGTAGAGTTCTTGGCTCTGGGTTTCAGGTCAGAGGGGATAGCTGAAGTGAAGTCAGAGGCACATTCTCCCCCTCCCACCATCCCCAGGATTAGAGGTGGTTCCACTAATAAGTTTTCATTTTAAAAAACGAACAGGAAAAGGAGAAAGAACCCAACTATAGAAACTTACCATGGGAATAGGGAAGATCAGGGTTCATCTTCAGAGGACATTAAAGTAAACAATAACCTCTCCTATCCCAAAGATGAAGGTTCACTGACTACCTGCCCAGACAGAATTTATAGAAGAACTCAAAAAAAAACTTTAAAAATCAAATGAGAGAGATTGAAAAACAAAATAAATAAATAATCTAAGAAAAACAAGAAGATTATAAAAAGAAGGTCAACCAACTAGAAAAGGGGAAAAGGAGATCCAGAGTCTTAAAGAAGAAAATAACTTTGAAAAGTTGAATTAAGCAAGGGGAAGCCAGTGAAGTTATAAGAGATCAGGGACAAAATAGAGGAAATGAAAAAATAGAAAAAGAATGTGAAACATCTTACAAGAAAAACAATAGATCCAAAGAATATATCAAAAAGAGAAAACATAAAAATAATTGGACTACTTGAAAGCTGTGAACAACAACAAAAAAAAAGAACCTTTACATTACAACATTACAAGAAATAAAGAAAAAAAAATCCTAAAGTGATAGAACAAGAGGGGAAAGTAGAAATAGAAAACATCCACCAATTACCACCTCAAAGAGAACCTCCAAGGAAAACATATAAGAACATCATTGCTAAATTTTGAAACCTAAGATCAAGGAGAAAATTTTACAAGAAAAAAGCAAAATAATTCAAATGTGCTAGAGCTACATGGAATTATATAGGATTTATCAGCAGCTATTGCAAAGAACCACAGTTACCAGAATACTATAAATCAAAATTGAAAGAACTAGGATTGCAGCTGAAAAAGATTATATTCAGAAAAATTAAGTGTAACATTAAATGCAAAAGTTGGACATTCAATGAATGCTCAGATTTTCAGGGTTTTGTCTCAAACAAATCTAAACTCTATAAAATGCAACCTAGATGAGTTAACATCAAAGATTAATTTCAAGGGACTCAACAAGGATAAATTCTTTATATTTTTATATGTGGAAATATAAACCATATGTCTAAGAATGACATTAGTTACTGGATAGTTCAAAAGGAGAATTGGGATGGAGCTGAGTATGATGTGACTCTAAAAAGCAAAACCACTTAGGAAAAGATGAAAATAGTAATTACGCCATACCAATGAGGTGCAAGAGCAAAAACTGACACAGAGAAATTAGATGGAGGAAGAGAGTTGATAGTTCTGAAAACCTGCACACATTGGGAACATGGAACAATACATTTGAATACCAAGAAAATTATAGAACCCTCCAAAATTGATAAAGAAATAAAGGGGGGAGAGAGAATAGGATGCAGTGGAGTATAGAAGGGTATGTAGATTAACAGGAATGGGACAAGGTATGTGAACTAATAGGAAAGGAATAAAGAAGGAAAGAAAACATGGTGAGGAAAATATGAGGGAGGGATCCATGAAAGGGGGAGGGGTAAATTAAGGAATAAAATTAAAGCAGAAAAGTTAACAAGGATAGGAAGTAAGAGATATACATTAACACAATAACAATGATCAGGAGTAGAATTTATTAGGAAAAAAAGTAGGGGTAATAACATTGATGTCAAAGTCAAACTTAAAGATTCAATCAAAAGAAAAATTTATATTATATGTCTACCATATTAATATTATTTTAGATGTATGTGTATGTATATAGATATGCATATATAAGTACTGTATATATATTTGTGTGTATGTAGGTAGGTGTTTTGTATATTTGGACATATGTGTATGGGAGCATTTACATATATAGTATGTGTGTATGAGATGCATACACACACACACACACACACACACACACACACACACACACACACAAATTCATCTGTGCTTAACTATAGCCTGTTAGGGGAGGCGAAGGAAAGGAAAGCAGGGAGGACAAAAAAAATAGTAAAAAGTACACAAAAAAACAACAAAAAAAAAAGGGAGAAGAAACAAGGAGACAAAGACAGACAATCAAGAATATAATCTTATTACATATATATATATATATATATATATATATGTATGTATATATGCTTTCTTGTAGTAAACATTTATTGTTACATATGTTGAATCCTCCTTGATGTTTTGCTGAGCATGGGACAAGATTTTGTCTTTCTTTTTTTTTAATTTTTAATTTTGCATTTGTTTTAAATAAATTAATTTGAAAAATAAAAGAAAAATTCCATGACATGTCTGAATGACAACAAGGTCATTCTCCATGGGTGGAATAGATAAGGAAGTATATATTCCACTATCTCCTTCAGTCTGCCCTTAAACCTGAATCTAGTAGTACTTGCAACCTTCTGAGATTACTTTCTATTTACTTTCTTGAATATAATGTTCTCTTTCATCTCTTTCATACTTAACATCAAGTAAAATGTAAAAGATTGAAGACCTGGAGCTGCTGTTTTTGCTTTTTGTAGTCTCAAACCTAATAAGGTATCTTAGACCTAGTATCACCTAAACATATATATATATACACATATATATATGCATATATATGTATATATATGTGAATAATTGAATAATTAAGCTTCTAGTATATGAAAGACACTGTATTAAGCTCTGAGGAGACAAAGACAAAAATACCTCAAGTAATGGCACTTTTGTCTTTTTGGGGAGCTGACATTAAGCTGTTTAAACCACATTGCTTTCACTCTTGCCTAAATCTCATGCTAGTTAAATATTAGACTGAGTTAGAATCTAAACCCTCTCCACTTTCTACCTTCCCTTTTACTATAAAAGGTAACACTATCTTTTCAGTCCTTCAATTGGCATCATGGAAGTCATGCTCAATTCCTCACTATTTCTCATCCCCCACTCCACCACAGCCAATATATTGCAAAAGCCAGTTGGATTTCACATGTTATACACCTTTCAAATATATCTCCGATACTGCCAACACTCTGGAACAAGCCTGATGGACTCTTGTCTGGATTATTGCAATGGCTGTTGGTGATCTGCCATATTCAAATTTTTCCCTATTCCAACACATTCTCTTTTCAGTCACAAGTCATTGTCTTAAAGTGCAGATGTAACAATGTTGGTCACTCTATTCAGTAAACTTCAGTGATTCCCTATACATTGGAGAAACGAATGGGAAATGTTTTGCTTTGTACTTAAAACCTTTCATAAGCTAAAAACCCTCCTATCTTTCCAGTTTTCTAATATTTCACTCCCGCCTCTCAAGCCTGGAATATTTTCCCTCCTCATCTCAGCTACTGGTTTTCTTTAAGTCTCAACTAAAATCCAAATGCCTTTTCTAAACTCTCTTAATTCTAGTTTCCTTATATTAATTATTTCCTATGTATCTTATATATAGCTTGTTTGTATACATTTGCTTATTTTTTTTTGTCTTCCCCATTAGTGTGAGTTCCTTGAGAGCAAGAACTGTCATTTGAATCTTTTTGTATCTCCATTTAAGCACAGTGCCTGGCACATAGCAGTTTCTTTCTAAATATTTGATTGATTAAATATGGATCAGACCAATCATCATTCATTCAAGAATGAGCCTAGTTAAATATGGAAAAGGTTCATGATCTTGAGGATGGCCACCAGGGGAAGAATTTACTTTGGTCATCATGATTCATTCACCCCATCTATATGCTGTTGCTTGAAAGGAATACCCATTCTAAAAATAGAGATCTTTTGAAGTATTGAGGAGGCATAACTGATTGAGGTATAATGTATCACAGTTATGAACAAATCAAAAGTAATTAACCCAAAATTACTCACAGAATACAAAAAACTCACTCTAGATATATATAATTAGATATTTATAATGGGGCATTTAACCACTATTAAATATTCAATTATTTCACTCAAAAAGATTTGACTAAATCAGGGCTTCTTAAACTATTTCCTCTGTTGACCCCTTTTTGCCTGAGGAAATTTTGGTATCTAGGTATATAAGACAGATATACAAATCAAATATTTACTGATAATAAATCATAATTTCATGACTCCCACATGGAATCACAAATCATTGTAAGAATCTAGGGACTAGCTTCTTAAGAACCATCCAATTTTAAATCTGTGATCTTGTCACCCTAAGAAAGAAGATGCTACTACATCCTTTGACCACTATGGCTCACAACTCAGTCCCAGAGGATACAAGACAAGAGAAATTTCAAGAAAACCAAACATTTCCACAAAGAGGAATCCTGACTATTCATCCATACAAGTGAATAGTTTGTTTTCACCAAAGCTATTTCTTAGCTATATTTAAAAATGCTCGCTTACAATCAAAAATGTTTGTGTTGATCTCTCACACTGAAATTGTCAAAACTCTTCTTTTATCTCTTTGACACAAACTATATAAAGCTTACAGAAAGAACTATTGACAATATATTCTGTTAGGCAAAGCAGAAATCATTTTAGTATTGTGATGGTAACATCCTCCTCCCACTTAGAGTGGAATGTCAATGACAGCATTAGTTAACAACAGGCAGTTGATAGTTGCTCAGAGAGAAGCAACCATTTAAAAATTCATAAAGGCTTCACTTTAATTTCTTTTAAGCATATTATTAGACTCACATAATTTCTTGGCCTCCCAAATGGAAACTTCATTTTGAAATGTTGTTACTTTTCACGTACAACCATGCTGTTACACATATTCGTGTACTATTGCACAAAGAGACCCATACATAATGTCCATACTAAAAATAAATGCCTTGCTGTTTAGAGTAGTAACCTGATGCTAAAGGAATAGGACAGGTGGCATTTATCTTTCTTGAGAAACCCAGCAAAAAGTTTAGTCCCTGTAACTCAGCAGATGCTGTATGTAGCAAATATTTGGCTATTTTGAGGGGAAAATAAATTCTCAATGGTAAAACTTTTGAAGAGAAAAACAGATTTGGGGGAATTATGAAAAGAGGGAATAGATTGTATAAGAAGCTTAGGTGACTTAACATTCACTGTATTCATCTGTTCTATGAAATAGGAAAGAAAATATTAGACGTGGTTCACATTTTAGCAATCCCAATCCAAACAGGTATGATAGGAAGAAAAAAAAACAAAAAACTTTAAATGATACTTTGTGCAAATAAAAACAGAAAAAGAAGCTTGTCAAAGACAGTATGCCAGAGGTAGAGTTAGAAAGACCTTTTTTTCAAATATGTGTTGCACAGTTGCATACACATAATTGATATCATATTGCTTGCCTTCTCGATGGGTGAAGAAACTAGATGAAGAGAAATAATTACGAACTTAAAATTTTTAAAAGAATGTTAAAAACAAATAAGTAATAAATTTAAGGAATGGAAGACTTTCCTTTATTAGCTTGAAATGTAATCAGAAAGCTACTTAAGTTCTCAGTGTCCTGGGTACTCATATGTTGTATGACATGTCATAGATGATTTATTCATTTCTAATCAGTAAAGGAAATTTCTGTACTGTGAGTTCTCCCATAAAGATAAAATTAGAGACCTAAAATCTATTCCCACTCAGAAAATTTGAAAAAAAAAAAAAAGCTAATTGTTATAATAAAATTCTCAACCTATGAAAAATGCCTATTTATACTAATTTATTACTACTTGATATTTATCACAAAATAAGAAGTAACATTCAAAACAACATGTTAGATTATGCATACATCAAAGCTAAATAACTTCTGAGTGGATCAAGACAAACAGAAGAGAAAGCAAAAGATCAGTGAGAGGAAAACAGGGAGGGAAAGAAAGACCGTTAGTCCAATTTAAATACTTGAAATTTTGTTAATGTTGAATAAATTAAAGTTGATGATTTCGTCTCTTAAAAATACCTAGTTATAAAGTCATGTTTTGAGTTTTTAATGTATCTTATATGTACATGTATCATGTGTATGTGTATACATATGTATCATATATATACATATATCTATATATATATATCTTATATTCTTCCAATGCACAGCAAGCCTAAACATAGTACCTTGTAATCCACAGTTTTTGTGTTCACATTAAGTCCTAGCAATTTCAATGCGATATAAGTCTAAAAATATGGGATATAAGATGTAATCCATACCAATTCCACTTTATCTCACCAATGAGATTAATTGTTCAAAATACATTTGAATGATTAAAAATGGATGATAATAAAAAGTAATTTAAAACGATGAATAAAATGACCAAAACTTTTAAAAAATGAATAAACTGAATTCAATTCAACATCTTTCCCTCAAAATATTTGTTCATTAGTTTTGCTTCTTTTTTTCTTACAAAAATTGCACACATTTTCTGAGGTAAATGATAACTAGGCAGTGAAGCAACAATGTTTTGAATCAGAAAATTTTAAATAATGCATTATTGGGAAAGTTTTAAAAATTAAAAATTCTATATAAATTTAAGTTACTATGCTAGCTGGAATACACAATTTGCTATAATTATATACTTTTTCTTTTATTAAGAAGTTGGTTAACTTCATTTTAATAAGTAAGTTAGAAGATAGAAACATGGTTAAAAAGAGAAAGACTTAAAAATCAATGCCTCTTTACTATTTTTTATCAGTTAATATATGTGATAGTTTCCAGAATCCAAGTTGGTATTTACAGCATGCTAAGGCAAATAATAGTCCAATAAAAACAACCAATGTAAACCTCAATAAATACCTTGGCCATAACCTACTACTTCTTGTTAGTATGAGAGTAACTACACCCAAGGTCAGTTCTTTTCTTAAAATTTTCTTCTTTCTTTCTTCTCTTCTCTCAAGGCCTGGGAAGAGAGGTTAGTTATTTCTGCATGAATGCAAGGTGAATGAGGCTGCCGCTTCTCATTGCAGTGCTATTTATTACAGGCCATTGACACAATACTATTTTTTTTTTAATTTAAAAAAAAAAGTTCTAAAGCATTATCTCACTTACTTACTTGCTTATTTGAAAAGAATTGTGAGTAGCGTTATTTATTTATACAGAAATCTGCCAGCTGAGATACATCGTCTGGCTTTGAGGGGCCTCCTGCTGGCAAAGCATGCAACCTTGTTATTACAAGAATTAAAATGAGGCACACTGTATAAAAAAGAAACATCTTACAATCCCAAAATATCTTGCTGTTTAAATTCTCAAATGTAAAAAATAATAATAATAATAGAATTACTCTTATGAATGGGAAGGCAAAGGGTGGGACCAAAACAGAAATAAACAAAAAACTTCAAAAAGTAAAATATCCAAATACTTTCATGGTGGGTTAATATAGTTGGAACCTAAAATCCATATAAATGTAATGCATAGTCTCAGATGAAAAGATTATAGATCAGTTTCATTTTGGCATGAATCAACCTACAACACAAAGAAATAAATTGACAACAAATCGATTTTCTAGAGTGGTACCTTCTAGTTTGCAGTTTTCTTGGGAGAGAGCTGGTAGGCTGCAAAAAGAACAATACATTTAAAACAATCATTGTCTGCCATCTTAATCAATCACAGGTATAAGGGCCATCACAAGTATTTGTACTCCTTTGCAATGGTTTCCATTAAAAAAAAAAAAAAAGTTCAAGATTGAATGTCATAGCTAAATTATAAATTATGTAATCTTTGTTCAGAATTTCCCAAGACTTGCCTAAAAATACTGGGAAATAATTGGATATGTAATAGCTCCAGAACTTTTAAAAATATGTCACAGTTTGCACCCCCCAAAAAATTAAGAGTTCATATCAAAATGTGCTAAGAAAACCATAGTGATATATGAAATCCTAGCAATTTAAAATGCTTGTTTTTAAAGGAAATTCTATGTAATATTTAATCTCTAATAATAACAAAAACAACCCCAACAATAATAATGATGACAGTTAACATTTATAAAGCCCTTTAAGACTGGCAAAGCACTTTACAAATATTATCTCATTTAATCACCATGACCCTTGGAGATAAGGGTTATTATTTTTCCTTTTTTTACAGATGAGGAAACAGGTTAAGTGATTTGCCTGGGACCTGGCACTATCCACTGTGACACCTAGCTGTCCCTACTGAAAACAATTATGATTTTTGTCATGGAGTTAAACTCGGCATTCTGCATATACTTAATGTATTTCCACATATGTTACAGTATTTTAAAAATATATAATTCTTTTTACAAACTAGCTCTAGCCACAATACAAGGCTTATGAGAGTGAAAGAGAAGAGACAACACTGAAGTAGACCTCAATTTTAGTACTCTATGGGCTAGTCAGTTCAAAAGGTATATATTAAGCATATATTTTGTGCAGTAAAAAGAGTTTACATTCTACTGGGGGGGGCGGGGAGTAATGTACAGAGCTAAGTAAATACAACAATTACAAACAGTTAGGGAGGGAAAAGAAAGTGATAACATAAGTTGAAAGATCAGCAAAATGTCTATATTAACTCTTCTGAAAATTAGGGATCTCTCTCTGGAAGGTATGTCAATAATTTTTGGACTATCTTGGGAAGAAATCTATAACTGATATTGGGAGCATTCCAAAATTGGATCTCACTTCCCTGAAATTTTTTTCAGAATAATACTATGGGTTTTTTTTTAATTGACACTGCTCAGATCAATCAAACATTTATGAAATCCTTACTGTATCTAGTACCATTCTCAATTGTGGGGAATGCAAAGGCAAAACAAAAAACATACTCTGTCCCTAAGGAGAATCTTCAAGGAGGAGATTAGAAATTAGGAAACTGAGAAACTGTAGTATATAGAAAATACATATTAAGGGCATGGAAAGTAATTTTAATGATGAAGATAAAATGAAAAATTATAGGGGAACCTGAAAAATCCTTCTGAGATGGTAACATTTGAGCTGATTTAAAAGATAGCTAGGTGGTACAGTAGGGAGTCAGGAAGACTCATTTTCCTGCGTTCAAATGTGACCCCAGACACTGCCACAGAATCCTGAGCAAGTCATTTAACTCTACTTGCCTCAGTTTTCTCATCTATAAAATGAGTTGGGGAAGAAAATGGCAAACTACTTCAGTATCTTTTCAAGAAAACCCCAAATAGGGGATAGGACCAAAAAAAAAAAAAATGACTGAACAACAAAGAAAATTAAGGTGGACAAGTATAGAAAGGAATTTTATAATGATTGGCACCTTCTCTGAACCTGAGACTTTTGGAGAATGACCTGGAGCAATAGAAAATTCAGTGATTCACCCAAAATTAGTCAGCCAGTGTGTACCATAGAGAAAACTTGAATCCCAAACTCTCAAGTTCTGAAGCCCGCTCTCTTGCTGCCTTAACCACATTGATTTCAACAGTGGTCCCACTTGAAAAAATGTTGACCAAGACATTTTCTCTGGGCCAACTCTCCAAAATTCTGACCTTAAATTTCTAGATAGAAATTGATCTCTCTAGTTAAATTATATAAATGCTAGGTAATACTTATTTGTTTATTGTTACTACCTGCTCCCAAAGCCAGAATCCTAAAAAGTAATCTCTTCTATGATTTGTACCTGTTTTCCCAATTACAATAGGTCAAAATTACTAACTAGTTTTATATTAGCCACTCTCACCCCTTCTTCCCCCAAAAAATCAGGGATTAGTGTTATACAATTTACTTGAGATATCTATTTCTAGAGATTTTTCAAGAAAATCTCCATATTTTGCTTTTTAAAATCAATGAAATCACTCCTAATTTTTTCAAACTAAGTTCATTAAGACATATTTCTGTAATTATCATACACATAATTTCAATATGCTTCAATAAAATCATAACAATCTTAGTTTATCTACTCCTACCCCTTAATTTTACAAAAATAAATAAATAAACTGAGGACCAAAGTGATTAAATTATTTGCTCATAGAATAAAGTGTCAGAAACAGGATTTGACCCATAAAAATAAATCTCTTCCTTTCTTAAAAATAGAAGGAGATTTGTTTTGAGTTTATTGTTTTAAAAGAAAGAGTTGTGGTACTTTTAATGTGTTAGCTTTCCCCTGTTATTAAACTTATTTTAAAATAATACTTATTTGTTTGATTTTGACATTCACCTAAAAATGATATTGGAAGACTTTTGGTATACATCTGGGATTCCATTTGTCTAAAAAATTCCCAGTATAGAAACTCTTTCCATCCATGCAGATCAGCAATTGTGAAGACACTGATTACTTGGGCCACTTCAAAGTTTAGAGATTTGCCCATGGAAAGACTTTAACTTAGGTCTTTCTCTCCAAAGGCAACCTTGTATCCACTAAATCAGGTTGCAACCCATTGAAAAAGTGTTTTTTAATATATTTCCTTATCTGAAATCTTTTAATATAATATATTAGTTCCAGTTGGGATGCACCTACAGATGAAAACACTTATGCCATAAAAATACTCTAGTCCTATTCTTTCATTCTCTATACATGAAAACTTAAGCCTGACATATGGTATGCAGACAGTTCACAATATCATATCAATAATACACAATGAAACATATAAATAATTTGTAAGTTATTTTTCCCCATGCCACATTAGCAGCATGGAAAGTTTGCCAGTAAAACAATTTTATTATCAATGGCTTGCAGAAACATGTGTGAGTAAACACTAAGGTGAAAGGGACACAAAAATTTATATAATAAGCATGCATCAAGTTACAACAGAAGAGCAAGTTATGATCATAGCCTTTGAACAAGTTATTGCATCAGGCAGAAGTATAGGAAACCAAGGAAAATAGGTAAATATGGAAAGATTCTTCAGGAGATTTATACATGATGTGCTAAGAAAATATCATAGGAAATATTCGTCATTTTTGATCAATTCTCATTATTTTGCATTCTTAGATACTTTCAAGATATCAGGACTATTACAGTAACTTCCATTTTAATTAATCTGTCTAGAGCCTCTCTCTCCATTTTAATCCATCCTTCACACAGTTGCCAATGTGCTTTCCCTACTTAAGTTCTCTATACACACACACACACACACACACACACACACACACACACACCAAACTCCAATAACCCCCTATTACCTAAAGGATCAAATTTAGACTCCATTGTTTGGTTTTAAATCTCTTTACAATCTGCCCTACTTTTTCCATCTTTTTAAATATTACTACCCTCAATAAGCTCTATAGTCTAACTATATTGATCTACTGGTTTCATCCCCCCCCACCCAGCCTCCATGTATTTTCACTCACCATCCTTCATACCTCAAAAGTATCCCCTCCCCTCATCTTGGCTTTCTGAAAGTCCTGCTTTCTTTTATTCTCTTTTTAATGAAGTTTCCTTAATAGAATGCATGCTTCCTAAAGGGATGCCCCTTATTTCACTGTTGTATTTCTATTTCTAGCATTAAGCACCACACCTGGCACAGAGTAAGCCTGTAATAAATGCTTGATGATTGTTTGATGAAAGAAGGAAGTTGTAAGGAGGTTAACTGGCAATAGGGAATGATCATGTATATGTGGGTGAAAGCTTTAACAGAGAAGAGGGATATGAATTCTTGGACCAAGAGTAAAACACTTAGTGTTTTTAGTACCTAAGTATAGAGAGGTCTGGATAGAAAGCAAGACTGAGGCAAATGCCCTAGGATGGAATGTCATAGGGAAGAGAATGGAAGATAATAACCTTTTTAAATCTCTCCATCTCTTCTAACTTCTATTCTCTGCAATTCTTTTATGTTCCTATTTTTCTAAGAATTTTTACTTTGTTATTATGAATTTATTCTTCAAACATAAATATTTCAATGCACAAAGAAAATAGAGCATTGTATATGAAATCAAGATTTTTTTCATAATATATAGAATGTTTTTCAAATCCTGCTGTTTTCCCAAATTCATCTCAATTTTTTAAAAAATCTGTATTTGTGATTGTATCTGTGTCAAGAAACTCTTATCATGTGAAAACTTTCCCCTCTAATGTAGTTCAATCAATTTTTCTGTAATGTTTAGTCTTAGAAGACTTCCAGGGTCATAAAGCTACTATATATGTCAGAGGCAGGGTTGCAATTCATATTTTCCCAAAATCAAGTTAGTTTTAATAATAATAACTTATTTAAGACTTTGAGTTTATAAAGCATATTATAGATATTATTATCTAATTTGGATCTTGAAGTAGATACTATTATTATCTTCATTTTATTAATGAGAAAAACTGAAGCTGAGAAAGCTTAAATAATTATCTGGGGGTCACAAAGCTAATAAGCAAATGAGGCTGCAATTGTGTTCAGGTTTCATGACCAGAAGTCTAATGTCCTAGTCACATAGTATTCAACTGCCATGCACTCTCCATTCATCCAGCATACATTACAGTTGGTCCTAAACTGAAATATAAATATCGGAAATATAAGTGTGTGGGTATTCAAATTCTCAATAGTTTGCTAAACTCTCAGCACAAATAGTTCTCCCTTACATCAACTAACCCTCATTATAGAATATCAGCAACCTAAATTATACTAAATGTGTGCTGTGTAAGTTACCATGGTGATAACTATTGTCATTTATGGAATGTATTTGTTGAGTCCAGCTTTCTTGCAATACTTTCCTTCACAATGGGTCCCCACATCTTAATAAGGGATGTGCAATTTTAAGTGTCATTTGTTCAGATGTGTAGATGGAACTTTTGTTGTCTGGAAATCTGTGATGAATGACAGGTCAAAGGGTATTAAGGAAAAAGCTGTCAAACTGATGAAAAAGTACGACAAAAGAAATAAAGCTCTTGCTATAGATCTTAATGACTTTTATAATCCTGGTTTATTTGTTTCGATTTTCAAAAAATTCCTCCTGGTCCAGGATACAGGAAATCTTAATCAGAGTCAAGGTCAGCACATTCACATCATGCACATATAAAATTTAGGAAGGCAATGAAATGTGATAATTACTTTGTTGTGATACTATTATCACATCTGGAATTGTTTAGTAGCTCCATAGCTATTGGGGGGCAGGGAGGAGAGGAGAGAAAGGTCTTTAATTCTTGGACTATAATTCATACTATAGTGAGGGAATTGTGAATGGGAACATTATAATAAATTGTATTCCACCACATTGTTCTGGAGCACCACCTGCCAGCTGACTAAGATAATAGCAAATATTTTAGTTGAGAATAAGATTTCTACCTGTTTCTCTAAAAGGGCTACTCTTTTCATTATAAAACAAATTGTTGGGGTTTTCCCCCAGAAGCAAATTCAACCAATCTTCTTAAATTATTCCAACTTATCATACAAAAGAATGTGACTTTACTTTCTCAGTATAAAGTCGAACTTGTCTCACCTAAGAATATCAGTCTTTGCAAAAGCAGTTAGTCCTTGAATTAAAATGGTTATTTTCCCACATAAATAATATCTTACCAGAAAATGATAAAGTTTCTAGGGAGCTCCAGACAGTGACTACTCTTTGCATAGTTTTATGAGTAAAAAAATTACATAACTTTTGTCTAGTTTTATCAAATTTCTAAAAGAAAATGCAAAAAATAAAATAATAGGGTGACAAGATTTTTGCTGAGCATTTTTATTATAAAACTTTAATAGATGAGCCCAGGTTACAGAATTTTTCATTCAAATATATCTATTCATACATTATGCTGGCTGTTTTCTATCCTGAAAAGTTTAAATGCCTATAAAATGTAACATAAAAAAGTTATTACATGAATTTGATTAAAAACCATTTTCTCATGAAGGCACTTTAAAAAACAATAAGGATTAAAGGGCCTAGAATTCGTGAGTCCCAGGTAAACATAAATCTTCATAACACAACTGTCTCTTTCTAAACACAATTTCTTTTAGCCATACTATAAAAACTGAATATGAAAGAGAAGTGATTTAATCAACCTGAGCTACACGCAGAACAATTCATTCCCTACCCTCTATCCCTCCCAAACCCCCCAAAAAAATTACCCCCTAAAAAATCAGCTTATGCTGCTGCTCAAAGTTCATATATACAACTTTTCAATATGAGTTTTTTTGTTCACCAGCTGTTAACAATTATAGGACACATGCAATTTAAATATCAACTAATAAGGCAAACTAATGATGTTCTTCCTGGATAATATTTTTCATGATATCACTAATATTTAAAATCATAATTCTGTTCTCACTTTATTTGGATGAGTTATCATAATACTGAGATTTTTATTACAAATTTTTCATTTTATAAAGTAACGGTAAATGCACTATCCAGGGTGAAGAAATTATATTCCAGTATAAATCAGAAACATTTCTAATAAACAGAACTCAAAAAACAGATAAATGATAATAAATGATTAACATTTATATATAATGTTTTCTGTGAGATAGGTGCAATTATGCCCATTTTACAGATGAAGTAACTGAGGCATGACTTGCCCATGATCACAAAGATAGCAATAACAATAGAAGTAGCAGCTAACATTTATATAATTAATTACCAGGCCTCATGGTAAATGCTACAATAATAACAATAATAATTATATTAGAAAATATACTTATTAGCTCTTCTCATATATTTATCATATGTATTAGGCACTATGCTAAGGGCTTTACAATTATTTTCTCTTTTGATTCTCACAACAATCCTAGGATATAGGTGTATTTATTTATGCTCATTTTACAGATGAGGAGAAAACTGGGGTAAGCAGAGGTTAAATGACTTGCCCAGCATCACATGGCCAGTAAGTATCTGAGAGAGAATTTGAACTCAGGTCTTCCTAACTCCAGGTCTAGCAATAACTAGCTGCCTATTAATAAATACTGGTCCAGAAGCTCCCATGTGAATAAAGTTGCTCTTTTTTACAAAAATTTGATAAATGTGGATTTTTTTCTTCCAGGCTATTACACAAAAAGAATTCAAAACTCCTGAACAGTTAAAAGTAAATTATCTAAATTTCTACCAATTCCTTAATGATCAGATTTTTCATCTAAAAATATGTTAATATAGTCATTAATGAGCATTAAAACTATCCCAATTCCCTACTAAAATGATATTTTCCCACAACTTAAAAGCCATAATTGTAATGACGAGAGTTGACCTTTATAAGCCATAAATCATTGCATATGTTTTCTAACGGGACCTCTGTAGCAACCTTATGAGGTTAAAAAAAAAAATACATGACAATGCTAAGAAGTGACATGGAAGAGGAAATATAGTGTTTGATCTGGAGTCTCAAAGGCCCAAGTTCAAATTCCATTTTTGACACTTACCAAGTAATCAATGACAAGTTATTTTCCCTGTCAAGAGACTTGAATTTCCACATCTGTGAAATAGGAATAGTACCCTTATGCATTTATCTTGCAGAGTTGCTCCATGAATTAAATGAGAATGCACATAAAGTCTCTCTGCAAATGTGAAAGTATTATGTATATGTATTATTATTCCTTTGTTACAGATGAGAAAACTGAGGCTCCAAGACATCAAGAGGCTTCCCTAAGCTCACAGGGATAGTCAATGGCAGATTCAGGTATCAAACCTGGATCTTGTCACCTCAAATTCTGTTATCTTTCCAATCCTTCACAGTTGCCTCAATCAATAGCCATTTACCAAAGAAAATATATTTATATAATCTACTTGAAAAGGAAATCAAGGGGGGAAATCTCTCCAAATATTCTTCAGAGGCTACAGATTGTATAATTTGAGCAAACTCTGTTTCTCCCAAAGTTCAATATATATTAAAGTCTATTGAGCCTATGCCAATGAATGTGAAGTCACAATCTCTAATTTAAAGAAGTTGATATTCTTGGCAAAGAATAAAAGGATATTAACATCTTTGATGATTTGGGCTTGTTTTACTTTTTAAAAGTTGTAATTTCTGAAGTGCAGAAGGCTGGCCCAGTTTGATAAATAATTATCTTCCCATTACTTGTCCTTTCAAAACTCTATTAACTTCCTCTAGATCAATCTAAGGTGAGCAAATATTTGGACCATAAATTGTATGTTCCATGATAAATTACTGATGATTTGTTGTTGTCCTTTGTTCCCAAAAAGGACCTAAAGGACATCACTATGTTAGAGTTAGACACAGTGTGTCTGACTGTGGTGGATCAGACCAATACAAGCTCAGAATGCTCTGCCATAGGTTGGACACAAATAGTCCCTGTGATCATTTGGGGTGGCTTCTATAACTTTGCCCATCTCATGTTTCTTTCTGAGCTACCTTAATTCTGTTTTGGTTATAGAGCACAGCATCTTCTCTGATGAGGATTCTCTATGCTGGGTGGTCCTGTGCCAGTGTCTTCCATGTCATATAATCAGTTCTAAAGTTCTTAAGAGAGACCTTGAGAATATCCTTGTATCACTTTTTCTGACAACATTGTAAATACTTGCCTTGTGTGAATTCACCATAAAATAGTTGTTTTGGCAAGCATATATTTAGAAAATTTTTAAAAAGACATCATTGATGACTATAGACAAGGAGAAACAGCACTTAAGATTAGTAATTCAGTAGGAAGGTTTCCAGAAGATTGGAGATGTGAGAAGTATAATTTCAGGGGGGAAACCAGGAAGAACAGAGAGAGGAGGATGAATCTGAAAAAAATAAAAGCAAAATCTGATGAAAAAAATAAATGTTTTTTAGAAACATATTATTTGAATTTTTAAGTTATAAAAAGAAAAAGATATAACTTAAGTAGAAAGGAGTTCACAATTGAAAGATCTTTAAATGAAAAGTATTAGGAAAATAGGATATTGATATATTTTGAAACTACACTACTAGCAGAGTATGTGATTTGGGAATTTTCTATGGGTGCCAATCATAATATTATGGATTCTGACTTGATTGCATGTTAATTCTGAGATTTTATTCAGTTCTGTCAACAGTTCTCTCCCACCTGATAATGTGACCTCTCCCTCCTCCTTCACTTCCCTCCTAGGCCAGCCCACTATGTTGCTGAATCATTTTTTTGACTCTCTATGACCCAATTTGGGTTTTTATGGCAATGACACTGGAATGGTTTGCCATTTCTTTTTCCAGCTCACTTTAAAGATGAGGAAACTGAGGCAAACAGGCTTAAGTAGTTTTCCAAGGGTCGTACAGCTAGCAAGTATCTACGGTCACATTCGAACTCAGGAAGATGAATCTTCCTGACTCCAGGCCTGGCACACTATCCACTTCAAACCTCATTCCTACCCCCTGATGCCCAGCAGTCCACTATGTTATCTCAAAATTGAGTTCTTTACCTTTCTATCTATGCCAGTCTTAAGAAGACCTCTGGCTGTAGACTGGCTCTTTAGATTTCCTGTGGCAATCCCTCAACACAGCCCCAGGTAGAAGAGGTAACGTGTAAACCCAAATGAACTTTAATTCTTTGTTATCATTTATATCCAATGAATGAAATTTCAAGAAGGGGAATATAAGATTAATTAGCACAAAATTTCATGGTTTATTATCAGTCAGGAGGAAAATGCTCAGAGTTTGGGAAGCTTGGGTAAACCAATATTTCTAGCTCAAATGACCAGTAGTTGGATATGGGGTTTTAGTATTAGATAGAAAAAGAAGAAAAAAAAAAGGGACAGAAATAATAGGAGAATTTGGGACAACTTATAGGTAGAAAGAATGAAAACCCCCAAATAATATAAAGGTTCTGTGAAAGAAAGATGAAGTACCAAAAAGAAATCAATGAGGGACAATTTAAGAAAGTAATGAAGAGTCATATAATCTGACTCAGAGGAAGAACATGGAGGCAGACTGCTTTTCCTTTGGATCAAACAATTTGGCAAATTTTACTGACTAGAAGATCAAAATAGCTTCCAAATCATAGATTTCCAGTATATTATATCTACAAATCACAAAGTTATTCAATCTAAAATGCAGTCTGCACCAGTTTAGTAGCTTTTTAAATGCCAGTGCTCATATGGAAATGGAGGAAAAAGAGGATTCTTCCCCTTGATCATCACAAACATGAAGAGATGAAAGGGGTTCTTCCCCACTCGATCACTTAAACGTAGACAAAACATATGGCAAAGTGGATAAAATGCTGAGCTTGGAGTCAAGAAGAGTTGAGTTCAAACATGGCCCCAGATACTTACTAGCTACATGAGTATGGACAAGTCTTTTGACTTCATTTGCCTCAGTTCCCTCAAGTATAAAATAATAATAGCATAACTTACTTCATAAGTTGTTGGGAGGAATCAATGAGATAATACTTGTGATGTGCTTAACACAGTGGGCAGGCACTATATCAATACTAATTTCCTTCCCTTTCCTGCAATTCTTGTGAGCAATATTTATGATAATCTGTTATACATTATCACACTCTCCTGAAGAGAAATATAATATTAAACACAAGCTAAAGTTCTGTGATATCTTCAGTTGCTTCTCATTGGAGCAAACAGAATTAACTTTCCTCAAGTTAGAAATCTTAAAAAATCAGCCCTCCCAGAATAAAGGATTTATGTTAATGAGAGTTTTTCAGGGTAGCTAGGTAGCACGTGGATAGAATGCAGAGTGAGGACTCATATGAAGATTCATATTCCTGTACTCAAATCTGACTTTATATACTTACTAGCTGTGTGAGCCGGGGTAAGTCACTTAACCCTATTTGCCTCAGTTCCTCCTCTATAAAATGAGCTGGAGAAAGAAATGGTAAAACACTTTAGTAACTTTGCCAAGAAAACCCCACATGGGGTCACAAAATATTGCACAGGACTGAAACAAAGAAACAATTATCTTTCTAATAAAAATAACACCATCAGGGGATCAATGTTCAAATCTCAGCTTTCCCACTTACTACTTATTTTGGCTTTGTACAGGTCATCCTTTAGTCCTTGGTTCATTCATTTGTAACATGAAAGGGTTTGATTATAATGCCTAAAATTCCTCACCTATGAAATGAAAGGGTTAGAACAGTTAATCCATGTGATCTACATAAATGAACCTATTGAAATAATATTGTTTTACATTTAAGTCGATTCTACTGAAACATTGTGGACTACCTGTTTAAAATATTATACATCAAATTTTTAAAAATATGACATATCAAAAGAAAAATAGTTTGATGAATATGCATATTATAAATCATGCTATTTAGTCTTGAAATAATTGAAGTATTTTTAAACATGCAATTTTTTTCTTATTCAAGTATAACTTCACTTTTCATCTCACCAATGAAAAATATATTTTATATAAAGATATTTTTACATGGTCTATAAATATTAAGAGAAAGCTGTAAAACTGTGAGAGCCTAAAACTTCATGTGTAAATTACAAAGAGTGACTGAGTCAGCTTGTAGGAATAAAAGAACATGGATCAGATCTCAATTTGCTAAACAAAATTAGCTGCATGCCTTTCTGTTTGTCTTATCTGTTCTCTAGCTCATGGTGTGCTAATTCAGGCCACAAGTATTATAGTAAGTACAGAAAGAGTAATAACTATGACTTTCACCAAACCATTGCATGAAATGTCTTGTCTTCTAACACCTCCAAAGCTCTTGGTTAGGGGATATGATTTTCATCCCTTACATTTTTTTAATCCACTAAAGAATTATGTCTGAGTACCAGTCACTTCAATTTGCTAGTTAATTCTAAGTATATTTTTTAGAGGTTTCTATATTTCACCAGGGGACAATGACTACTAAATTTAAGTGAGTAGCAACTAGGAAATTATTACCTATTTTGCTGATATTTTTAGACCATGAAAATGTGACTTGAAATTATGTTCCTTTTTTACCTTTAAATCATTATAATGAGACATTATTCATAAAAATCACAAATATTCTGTGTTCTGGTTTTGGAATACATTTGTTTATTATTCATAGCAAGTATGGTTTTTAGAGTCAAAATATCCACCTTTTGAGAGAAAAAGTTCAAGATCAACTTCTGTTTGTGTCAAATACAAATTATAAAGAAAAGTCAAAAACAGAGCTTGTTTCATTGGATGACAGGACTCAGAACTGGCTATAAGGTATTCTCTGGTGTTGTGCAAAGAATAGTAATTATGTATTCAAAGAATCTAGGTTCAAATGATGTTTGCTACTCATATGGCTGTGGGCAAGTCAGTTCCTCACACATAAAATTTGAAATTCAAAGGTCTTTTTCTAGATCTAATTCTGATTCTGTGATTCCTTTGAAATCACCTAATTCAAATGTCATTCCATACATACAATATCACAAAACGGCTCAGTGAATAGTGTATTGGACATAGATTTAGAAAGCACTGAGTTCCAATCCAATTTCACATGCTTACTAGATAGGATAAGTCACTTAGCTTCTGACTCAACTTCCTCAACTATAAATAGGGTTTGCAAGAGCACTTATCTCTCAGGATGTTGTTTTTATTTCTTTTTTTTTAAGATAAACAGAGATCATATTTGTAAAGTACTTACACAGCATATAATAAGTACCTGACAAATGCTTATTTCCTTCCATGTGGATGAAGAAACTGAGGTCTAAAGAAAGCAATTGACTTGCTCACTCTCAGAGTCAGCAGAAAGTGCAAAGCAAGGATTCAAACTTAATCCCCAATCCCAGATGCACCACTCCAACCTACTCACATACATATACACTCTATTGGTATACCACTGCAGAGAGAATGGTCTTGAAACTATGTGTTTCATGTGAGAAAGCCAGCACAATGATTAACTTTAATCACATTTAACCATTATAAAATAGTAGCTTTATTTTTTAAAAAGTTATGCTATTATAATTTTGATGTCTGGACACAAATGTGTATCATATTCTGTGTGATAGTGGGAAAGGCATGCCCAATATTAGTCACTGAAAGACACAGAAAGTAGAACTAGATTGCTTTAGAAAGGATTTTTGTAGGGTTATTGTCATTGTTTTTACTATATTTACAATTTTTTTTTCCTTCCTGCAGCTCACTCTTTCGGAGAAGAGATAAAGGACAGAACTCACAAAATAGACCTTTACATAATAGCATTCCACATTCATAGTAACAATTGAAAAAAAAAAAGTTGCAGCACTGCTTCTTGAAATTTCAGTGTGACCTTAAAATTCAGAGTCAGAATAAATCCAGAATATAAGGGTGATCTGGTTCAGGTTTGTTCGATAAATAGGCAGTACAAAAGAGAATCTCTAGGGAATAAAACCTGAAGAAGAAAAAAGCAATGTATAATAAGGGTGGAGGGTTGCTTAGTACTAGACAACCCAGAGAAATGTCTTCACATGGCCACAAACCTCCCCCCCCAAAAAAAAAAAAAACAAAGATGGGGTGAGCCAGAGGGCAGAGAGGATTAAAGCAAGGAGCATCTTTCTCATACAAGTTCATACCTAGAATGAATACCACAGTGGGGCAGGAATAAGGGAGAAATGAGTTACCATCATGGAGTTTAGCAGCAATACAAACTTGTGTGTGTGTGTGTATGTGTACGTGTGTGTTTGTGTGTGCACGCATGTGTGCAGAAAACATTATTCTTTTGAGCCAGTAGTACCAGTTAATAACAAGGTCAGGGAAGGCAGAACAGAGATTCTTCAACAGATGGAATCCATGTCCCCAAATTCTAATTTCTTGATGTACAAAAATAATTCCTGATCTCTGCTTTCTTATCAAAGGTGTTGAGAAAAGAAGCATCTATGGCTTAAAGTAATTTCAGAAAGAAGTGCTAGGCACTTATATGGGAATTTAGCCTTACTATATTCCTTACTGGGCATTGTTAGGTACTTTTGAAGCTGCAAACTATTTTAGCCCCCTAGGGAAGGTATAACTAGTGTACCCTAACAGCTTAAATGAGTTGACACAGTTTCTAGAAATGTCTTAATTTACTCCCCAAGAAAGTTTACATATAGACAGATGCCCAACAGAGACAAAACACTGTTATTTCACCAATATTCAGAATTGTATTATAAATCACTAAATGACATCCAAGAAGATATCAGTTATCCAGTCAGATGTTCATAAAAGCTGATTTTACAGGATTCTTTTTAGATGGAAGACCCTTTACTACTCATAATACTTGGCAAGATTTAGAAGTCCCTGGAAAACTGTTTTACTCTTTCATCCTCGAGAGGAAAACATTTGGATTTTGTAAAATTGTGCACAAAAGACATGTATTAATCACTCTTTGAAAGTCCCAGGTGTTTATTTGGATAGGACTGGTTAGGCAAAAATCCATGTCATTCTCATATCCTCTCTTCATTAAGTTTTTCCTTTCCTATAATCCAGGTTAACTTAACCTTCCTCTGAATTATTATATTTATTCTATATTCTCTTTTATTGGATTCTAATTACTACATCTAGGCAAAATACATTTTTCCAGTAAGACTATTATGAAAGGCCTTGTACTTCTCTTGTATCCCCATAAATACCTAGAGCAACTTAAAAGTTCCTCATAAAGTAGGGGTTTTTTTTGATAAAAACAATCCTAAACTTTAAACCCATACATCTCTGGCAGAGCTCATCTCTAACACAAGGTTCCCTATGTTCATATACTTATGTTACATTATAAGTCATCAATTACCTTGAATTTTAAAATAAGAACATCCCTGATTATCTTGAAATGTTTCGGAATCATTTCAAAATCACTTTTGAAGGAAATGAAATGGATAAGCAAAAAAAAAAGTGCATTTTATCACAGATGCCAAGACTTAAAGAGATGAAATGATTCACTCAAAGTATTATGAAGTAAGAGAATTTACTCTAAAATGTTGAAACCCTAACTTAAACGACTTGGCCATATCCTATATCACACTGTGCCACAAAATGAGAAACTATAGCCTCCTTCAAATTGTGAGCAATAGCTGCAGTTTCAAGGAATATTGATCTTTTTTCTATTAAAAAAAATCCAAGGGCAAGAGGGAATTATTTTTAATTACAAACTGAGAACTCCAGTCAATTGCTATATTAGTGAATACCATGAATAAAGGTTTCATTGGAGCTCTCTACTATATAAATAGATATAAGATATTTCAGAAAGTTAGCATTAGATAACAGAAACAGCACTAAGGTAGCATAAGTATGTTTCTTTGAGGCTATCTGATAAAACCCAAAGAAAAGTCAGTGATGATGAGAAAGCCCTATGCTGCATAACATGCTGAGCAGATCAGTATGAGAGATAATGGGGGAAAATACTTGACATAATTAATTTTGCACAATAGCTGTAGGCTTGAAACAATGTAAGATAATTTTGTTGTAAATATTAGCATTTCTGCTTTATAGCATCTCTCAAAACAATAAGGCAATCGACCAACAGTTTTCAGATGATTGATTAGTGGAGCAAGTTTCTATAAGTTTGCAGGAAATAAGAGTATCATTTTGATGATATGTCTTAGGTCAGTTTCAGGTACTTAGAAATTACACAGATACATAAAAAAGGGAATAGAAAATGAAAAATAAAATTTAAAAGGCTCTTATTTCCTCTGAATCTACACTTGACTTTCCCCAATGACTGACTCAAAATGATGAAAAAAAATACCACTTTCTGAGTATTGTATGTCACTGTTTGTGACATACTGTGGACATCTCACAAAGGTAATCAATATTGAAATAAAAATTCTCAAACCTCAGAAACATTTTTAATTAAAATAGATCCTTCTGCCCCTTGCACTTTTAGGGAGTATATTATTACACGTCTTTTCTCTCTTTCCTATTTTTTTTTTGCCAAGGAAATAAGAGAGCTAGGGACTTCCTTAAGGAAACATTTGGCCTTGGAGTCAGTACTTCAGAGATGTGCAAGTGACCCTGGATCGATGCCCTTTTATTTTCTTTCAGGAATAAATCTGGGCAATGGAATGGCTTTGAGATTGCCCAGTCAACCAGCCATATCAGATTTATCAGAAAGGAAGAATGGAAACTGACTTTGAGGGCTCTAGCAATGGCAAAGTAGAAGGTTGTTAGGAAAAACATGAGGGAAAAGAATGCACTTTGAAGAAGGAAAAGAATGCACTTATACATATACACCCATGTATAAAGTAAATGCTTAAAAAGAGATAAAGGGATACTGAAAAGTAATAGAGGGACAGAAAATGAACAACAAATGACAAATCATATTTTTATTAAATGCCAAAAAATGAGTAAAGAATGTTTAAACCTACTTTATGAATGAAATGTGAATATTATCAGATAATAAAAATAATAAGGTAACAAATATAGTCATTGTATTCTATTCAAGTAAAAATTATTTTTAAATGTTCAATAAAATTTAGTCCTAGCAAACACGTTATTATAATGTTAAATTAAGCTATATTTTAGAATTCCAAACAAAATAAATGTATATAAAATGTAACTCCATATTCTACAAACTTTTTAAATCTGATATTTATTAGGAAAAATATTTCTATATGAAATGTGTATATATGTATATGTGTATGTGTACATGTATATTTATGTGCACATATATATATACATACATATGTATATATATATATATATTTCTATCTAGACAAATACATGTTAGGAGACATATTGTACATCCAAAAACCATCCAGCTTCATCATCAGAACAGTGAATAGTAACAACACTTTACACTAAAATTCCTGCTGTATATTAAAATTTAATTGATCTATAACATTTGCAAAAGGGGAATAAATCTACACTGATATTCCATTTATAGAGTATCTAAGCATTCCAGATATCCCAAGGAAAAGACTGAATATGTACCCAAAGGTGCCCTTGTCGTAAACATATGTAGAAAAGAAATAGCTAAATAATGCTTTATGAAACTGTATTTTTGCATTGCTTTTATCTTACCTAAACTAAATTTCATGAAAAATTTTTCTTAATGTAAAAATTGCCAAAGCTTCTGAAATGTCAGTATTATGAAAGCTCCAATATGAAGGAAACATTCTAGGATAAAACTTCTAGAGATATACATCAGATCCTAGAAAGTGGGAAATACCAGTTGAATTTATTCATTACCCATCTTTTAAGCTACACAGGCACTCCAATGCAAGCACCATCTATTTTTTTCTATATAACTGAGGTAGCATTTTGGTTTTCCTCAAAGAAAAAAATGCAGGTATATTTTGGAATTGTCTTTATGGGTAGTGTAAGATTTATTCTTGAAATGTGAATGGCCCTGTAATGTAATACCTCTAGAGAAGTTTGAGAGTAATAAAAGAACAGAAATACTAAGGAATTGTCTGTTTACAACTTATTTGCTTTTTTTTTTTTCCCACAATAACAAACCAAAAGATCCTTATTCAGTTACAGTTATCTAATGGGGGGAGATGTTTTCAAGATCTGTATAACGATCAAAAAAGAGCAATATTTCTATTCCATTCACATAGACCAGTAAATAAGGTGCATTCCTTCTGCTTCTTAAGAAATTAGCATTTCAAAAATATGCCACTTTCCCCTGAACTCCAAGCGTGTCTAATAATGCGAGAAGCAGATTGTCTTCCCTCGTTTCCTTAATTTGTTTCATCTAAAAGCAATTCACTCAACATCTTGTCGCCCTCTGGCAGCTTAGTTTACTTATCCGCACTTAATTTCTCATTTGGACCAAAACAAACTCCTTCAAACTGCTACTGACTGCTAACCGGGATTGGTTGGGGGTTGGGGGTGGAAGAGCTGAATATGTATTTACTTGGGCGCACACACATACAGATGAGACAATAACTAGGTTCTGTAATGGTGCACTAAGATCAGCTGAACTTTTCCCCTCAGGTCTGGGAAAAGCAAAACAAAACACAACACAAGACAACAAAACATCGCTGCAACCAAGGGCAGTAGCGGTTTCATCTGGATCACCTTTAGTATTCACGTTGCAATTTAAGAGGGATACACCAACCAGCTCGCCTTTGTCCCGCTCCTACATCTAGATCACTTTGTATTTTTAACAAGTGGGGCTTGCCTTTGTGTCTCCAGAATTTCAAGTGCATAGTCACAGCCCGAATAACAATGGGACGCAAAGCCTCCCCCTCCAGAAAAGGGCTCACTTTGGGTTATGACAGTTCGCCAAAGGCAGGGAAGCTGAGACAAGAGGGGGAGGAAGTGGTTTGCACAGCGATGAGGAAGAGGACAGCTGCAGAACTAATTTGGATTACATTCCTTACAGAAATTCTGAAAAGAGCTTTGAGGAATAGCTCAACCCCTGAGCCGCACAGTTAATACCAAATTGCTGTAGACTCAGAGGCGGTCCCCATGGCTGAGACTGAACCAGACAAACCCCCACTAGGTTGCCTCATAGAAATTCCTATCAGCTAAGCATATATGTCAGCCTCAACTGCTTTTGAATGGGTCAACCTGCATAATCAACTCGTTGAGGAAAATATGGAGAGGATCACGGTGGGAAGACCAAGGAGAAGTAGCCAGAAAGCTGCCTCATTGAATCTACAAGGCGCGCTGGGGTGATTCCGGAGGTGACCTGAGTTCAGGAATCGACAATAATTGATACTGCATTTTTATCAATGGCAAAGACCAGGAATTCTAAGGTCATTTTTAAAGCCCCAGTGAGGCTAACTTGGGGTTTGCTTGAAGAGGGAAAGGGAAGGCGGGAGATGAGAAGCTGGCGTTGGGAGTCCGAAAATTAAGCAGCACCGTTTCTCCTTAAGGTCACAAGGACACTATACATAGGCTTCCCTAAAGCATTCTCCTAACCCCCTCCCCTTCCTCCTACCCCTGAGGCTTTATCTTGTCAGCCAGCCTCCCACGCTACATCAAGTATCTCTGGTGTGATCACTTGCTGCCAGATCAGGAAACAGCACCGGCTGTCCAAATGGCACCCCCTGGCCATCTCAGACATCGCTCTTTCCTTTTGGCTTTCCCCGGGCTTCTGATCAGCCATCTCCTAGTTCCCATTCCTATCATCTGGGAAACTCAAGTGTCAGAAACTTTTAGCTCACTCTCACGACACGAACTGTCAAAGACCCTGCCACTGAGCTCTCCTCCGACCCCTCCTCCTTTTTCCGTTCAGTTACATTCGTGCGCCCTGCTACCTGAGGCTAAGCAGACCAGCCAACAGCTAGCGCACAGTAGTGCCCGCTTCGCCTCAGATTAGAGAGGATCAAGTGATGGGCGAGCTATCCGGCCAGCCCCAGTGCTAACTGGGAAGTTTGAGGGACCCCGGCCAATAGTAGATATTAGCAGGGGGAACTCTGAAGGACCCCACAGAGTGTGGCTGTTATTCTTGTGAATAAAGTTTGCCAAGTCCTTTGGCTGCTAGACTCGCTACAAGCACCCGTCGACCCTACGAGGGGTTGAAAGGCAAGGGGATTTCTATGGATTGTGAGTTTTAGGAGAACGGCTTCTGATTAAAACGGGGACGCGGCTGGTATAAAGGTCTGCAAAGGATGCTTTTCTGGTAGCAGCTGTATGCGGTGACTGTACTATGCCTGAAATCTTGTCTATGTCAACGCTCCGGTGACTTGTGTCAGAACCCTATTTCTACCTCTCTCCACCACGCAGGTACAAAAGCGACTCGGATATATACACATAAGTCGCTTTGGAATAAAAATCCCAGGGGTTCCACCGAGGAAGCAAGGGAATGTGTGCCACTCTGATCCTCTTTCCTTTTCGCGCACCGGAATAGCCCAAAGTCCTAATTACTCTTTCTTTTCTTGGGGAGGGGGGGAGGGCAGGGGAATCAAGAGGTGGGAAAGGGGAAAATTGTCTGCGCTGATTGGGATTTTCCGTGTGCGTCTTCTACGTCTTAGACTAGCAGGCTAAAAGAACTAAGCCCTCTGCTAACCCACAGAGTGAAAAAGAAGGGGGGGGGGGAGGAGAAAGGGGTTACACAGTGATTTCCACGCACGCACTAGAAGAAGGAGGGGAAAAAAAACAAGCAAGTTGGAGGTGGAAATAAGGAGGGCAGTGATACAGGGGGCGGCGATGAAACAAATTCAGATCAGCTTCTCCTAGCCTGGAAACGATCTATCAATAGAGGCGGGAAGTGGGAGGGAGGGGAGACCACAAGCACAAATCATCCAGACAGCAGCAGGTTCCACAGCTGGAGAGAGAGCGACAGGAAAGGAGAGACTGCGACCCACCTGACTGAGAAGCGCCGGGCTGGAGGGTCCAGGCTACCACGAGAAGGCTCACACAGACCCACAGTCTTGAAGCCAGCTTCATTTTTTGGAAGTCTCAAATCCTTTGCTGACAATTACATGTCCAAATCGCATATCCCCTTATTGTATCCCTCAGATAGATGTGGATGGGCGCGAGTGGATATCGGGAAGAGAGAAAGAGAGGTGCACGGTGTATTTGTATGGTGTGTGTGTGTGTGTGTGTGTGTGTGTGTGTGTGTGTGTGTGTGTGTGTGTGTGTTTGTCTGTGTGAGTGTGAGTCTGTATGTATGTGCGCGCCGGCTATTCCAGGAATGGAGGTGAATGAGGGTGCGCGTGTGTATCAGCGCTGCTCCCGGTCCCAGCTGAGGTTCAACTGTGAGTAGATTTCCCCCAGTGATCTTCCTCAGTCTCGCAGTGGCTCTTTCGGGTTGGTCAACAATAAAAAGAGAGAAGGGGAAAAAAAAGTTGGTGGTGGATCTTCTGCTTTCGCTCCCCTACTGCGCTGCTTTCTCCTCTTTTTGTGCTCCCTGCACCTCCGGTGTGAGTCGGGAGGCTGGAGGGGAGCCTCTGGCGTCTCCCACGGATCCTGCCCTCCTCTCCTCACCCCCACTTCGGGCTCCTCAGACTTGTCCAGCGGCTGTAGGAGTTAAAGCCTCCGAGCGTCAATTCCAGCGCTCCCCCTTCTCTGGCAGCGGCGGCGGCCGCGGCGGTAACAGCAGCTTGGACAAATTAACAAGACTCCAAAAAAAAAAAAAAAAAAAAAAAAAAATGGAAGCGGGATTGGGGGGCGGGAGTATGGAGGTGGTGGGGGGAGTGTTGCGAGAAAGAAAAACCCTCCACAGAACCAAGGACTGAGAGGCAGGCACTGCTTGGTGGCTTAAACCCCGCCTCTGCTCTGACCCAGCTAGCCACACCCCTTCTCTCTTTCCACCCCCCCTCCCCAAATCTAAAACCTCATTGGCTCAGCCACTCCCCAAAATCCTGAGCCTCCAGAGTTGGGAGAACACCTGTCAGGAGAATGAAAGGGGTGGCGTGGGCGAGAGAGGGGAGCTAGTCTTAAAGGGCTAGTGCCAACTGTGAGGTTAAGATACTCCCCTCCCCCCCACCAGCAAGAGTCCCAGGACAGCTGGCAGGCAGTGCTGGGCAGTGTGCCCAGAGGGGGTGCTTAGATGGGGAAAAGTCCCCGGTTGCCCCCATGGGGGTCGATAGGGGCAAGAGTCTTGCTTTTTCCTCTCCCCCAGAAAGAGAAGCAAGGTCAAAGCTCAAAATCAGACTGCAAAGAGGGACCCTCAGAAGGAAAAAAATGTCTTTTCTCCCTTCCTCAACCTCACTCCCCCTCAAAAAATAAAATAAAATAAAATAATAATAATAATTCAAGGGCTCTCTTTCCAGAGAGGTGAGACCAAGGGAAAGAAAAAAGTCTTTGGGGAAGGGAGGACATCCTTCTCTCCCACGGGCACATACCAATCCATCATTTAAATGTGGGTCTTAGGTCCTAGAAAGGAGCAAGATTTGAGCTAGGATCATAGCTCTGAATATAAGCCACAAGATACATCAGGTATCACTTGCTAATATCTAACCATCATCTATTTAGCCTTCCCACTCCCAAATAGTAGGTCTTGGCCCCTAGAAACTTTTCCATGGTGAATTCAGTGACTAAGGAACTGAGACAGAGACACAAATGCAGCCAAATCAAGGAAATTATTCTGGGACACTGAGATCTCATCTATTCTATCTTCAGAAATAACTGTCCCAGAATGGGAAGGGCATTTTTTCAGTCAGGAAGAGGAAAAGTTATCTCCTTCCTTGATCATTAACTAGTTTTATGACCTTGGACAACTCACTTAGCTACTCTTGATTTCAATGTCCTGGTTTATAAAATGAGGGGACTGGACCAGGTTGTGAATAAAGCTACTTCCAATTATATTAGTCTTTTCACTTTATAAATACACCTTCCCTGACACCCTACGCCAATTTTAAAATAATCTAAAGAGTGTGAATTCAAGTCCAGAGAACGCCTTCAATCCCAAATGGTAATCAGCCTATATCACTCATATCTTGATATAATTGGTCCATATAAAGTTGATTCTAACAGACGTTCAAGGGTTCATCCAAGAGATCTATTTGCACTAGAGCTTATTAAACCCATTTTGGAACTAAACTAACTTGCAAAATCCACTTCAGAACCAATCTAATTCCTCAAGTGTCCTTTATGTATCCTGGGACTGACTTAGATCAAAGTGGACAGTAGCTGACCCCACAAGAGCTTGGTCAGAAGCAACCTGACTCTCAAGTTTGAAAGGAGATATGGTGGTATTTACACTGTTATCACCGGGATAAAAATATGTTTACGGTTGGTTTTCTATGAAAGTAACAGCAGCAAGAAGCAAGAAACTGCTGGAGATAACCACCCTCCTACCCCCACTTCTACCTTTGTTGCATTTCACATGTGATACTTCCCCTTTCTTACCTCAGATGTTTTCATTAGTTTTCTCCTTCAAAAACATCAGCAGAGGCTAGAACCAAATAAATATAGAAGAAATATCCCAAGGAACCATTATAGAGTCTAAAGATGTTATTGTCTTGTGTTTACAAGTGACAGCACTTTAGAAAGATTGTTGTTGTTGTTATTGTTTAATCTGATCTCCTACACCCAGGACTTTAAAAGAATAGAGCATGAAAGAAAATGAGATTAACCCCAAAGGGACCCTGGGAAACAGGCACACATAAGGCAACCTCTCAGACTGTATATTAAGGGGAACAATCAAGAACAATGATTGCAATAGTACTGTAGAGGCTGCCTTTTTGATTGTCATCTTTGTTCCTATTTTTGTCAGCCCTTCTCTTTCCTTCTCTTTTTTTCACCCGCTTTCTCTTCTTCCAATATTCTTTCCTCTTTTGATAAATAATAACAAATAACAATATCTGGTCACATTTACAGAATGGTTTATGTCTTACAAAGTCAAGTTTTGAACCTCACTACAGCCCTGAGGTAAGTACTAGTGCAGGCATTGTTATCCGATTTGACAGAGGAAATCAATGTTTTGAGAAGATACATTACTGGTTCAAGTTGATACAGCTTGCAAGTAATATGGCTGGGACTCAAAACCATTTTTTAGTTTCAAATTTGGTATTCTAGCACACCACAGCTGCCTCAAAAAAAATTGCTTGTTTACATAGTTCTTTGAAGTTTACAAAATACTTTCATCACCAAAAAAAAGCAAAAAAAAAAGAAGTATTATCATTCTCTTTTTTTAATTAAGAAACTAAAATTCAGAGAAATTAGTTAATTTTTTCACAGTAACACAGAGAGGCCCAAAGCCAAGACATCTAATGCTTAGTTAGTGCAGTATTCTTTTGGGGCAAGCCACTGAGTTTTCTCATCTGTAAAATGAGAATAATAATAGTACCTGCCTCACAGGTTTTTTGTATATATCAAATGAACTAACATTTGTAAAACACTTTGCAAACCTTAAAAGCACAATATAAATGCAACTTGTTATTGTCTTCTTTATTTATTATAATAACCATTATTATTATCATTATCACCACACTAGATCTCAATGACTAGGTCTTTAAACTTAAAAATCTATATCACATTAGCCCTTAATTATATTCAGTCTTTCTCTAATCATTTTATATTTATTTCATTCTTATTCCTACTCCTCAGTTTAGAAATTTCTTGATAGCAAAAATTATATCCTTTACTTCTTTTGCTTCTTAAAAAGAATCTAGAACAAGGCCATTGGTATAGAAATTCCGTACTTATTTGTTGATTGAACATCTTGTCCAGCTTCACTTGTAACAGATACAATAGCTCTTGGGGTAACGGAGAAGAAAAGCAAGGCAGAGTGCATGCTGGTCACTTCCCAACCGTGAAGTTCCCCTTGATGTGAACTGGGGACAAAAACCTCCCCCTACTGGAGGAAGGAGAAAATGGTACTCATGCCTTGGTGAGGAGAAAAGTGAAAAGAAAAATGACCTGATAATGATTTCCAAAGTTGTTTCCTCATTTCTTACATTCACGTCTATCATTCTTAGGTTTCCTTGCTTCCCCTAATCTACATGATGATCCTCAGATATGAATCTGTATTGGATTTATTTATTCATCAAAATGTATTAAGTGCGTTGTAATTATTCAGTCATTTGGTCATAACCCACTCTGCATGACCCCATGGACTATACTGTCCATGGGGTTTTCTTGGCAAGGATATTGAAATAGTTTGCCATTTCTTTCTCCAGTATTAAATGAATAGTACTTTAAAGTCACTATATTTGGATTAAAAAAGATATGAAGATATAAATAAGACAGAACCCCTAGTCCCAAGAAATTTACAACATAATAGGAAATTATAAGACTATACATATGTTTGTATGAACATACATGCATGTATATTTATATTCAAATAAATACAAGTAGCTGGAGTTAAAATATAACAGAGAGATACAAAATGCTCTAAGAGTTGCCAATGGAAGAGATCACATCTATCTGTTAAGGGATCAGGAAAGGTTTCTTGGAGAAAGTGGCATTTAAATTAGATTTTGAAGTATTGGTAAAATGTCAATAAGCAAAAGTGGGGGAGAAAACATTTCAAGTTAGGAGACAGTGTGGGGCCAAGGAATGATAGCATGAAAATACAGGGCATGAGCTGAAAAGTCTAGTTTGGCTAGAAAATATATGAAAGAGTGGTAAATAATATGGCAGGATAAATAAATTGGATTCAAACAAAGGGGGGTCTTGGAAACAGGGTAAAGAGTTACACCTTTGTCTTTTCAGTACTAGGTAGCCATTAAAATTTTTTTAATATGGGAGTGACATGATCATAGCAATTCATTAAAAAGGGTCATCAGGTGTAGGGTAAATCAAGCAGAGGCAAGGAAAAATTATATCATTGTATTAACATTGTAAAATCAAACAAGACTTAAAAACTCTGATTAGCACAATGATCATACTTGTTTCCAGAAAATGGATGATAAGAAATGCAACATTTCTCTTGACAGAAAGGAAATGTACTAAATATGCAGAATGAGGTATGTGTTTTTGGTTATGGCCTAATGACAATATTTTTATTATGCTTATTTGTTACAAAGTTTTTATTTTATTTTCTCCCAGTGGGAATGAGGGTAGAAGAGAGAAAAAATAAATTTTTGATAACTGAAAAAAATTAATTAAAAAAAAGTTAGCCAGAAATTATGTGTAGGATTTATTTTGGTTGTTGAATTTTTTCAGTCATGACTGATTCTTTGTGACCCCATTTGAGGTTTTCTTGGCAAAGATACTGGAGTGGAAAATCCATTTCCTTCTCCAGATCATTTCACAGATGAGGCAACTGAGGCAAACAGGGTGAAGTGACTTGCCCAGGGTCACACAATTAATAAGTGTCTGAGGACAGATTTGAAGAATCTTTCTGACTCCAGGCCTGGTACTTTAGCCACATTCTGGACCAGAGAGTATGTGAAAAATGATGTAAAATAAAGATAGAAAGGTAGCTTAGGGCAAGGTTATAAAGGACTTTAAATGCCAAATAAAGGAGATTATCCACTGCAATTTATTGTGAGGGGAATAACATGGTAGTACCTATGCTTAAAGAAAATGTCTGTGGCAGCTCTGTATTTTATGAACAAAGTGAAGGGAAAAATCAGTTAGGAGGTTACTGCAATAATTCAGACATGATAAAGACCTTGAAGTAACATGGTGGCCATAAGAGTAACAAGAAGGGGACATATGTGAAGATGTCATAGAGGTAGAAATGATGCGATTTGACAACTGATGAGACATGTGGAATGAAAAAGAGTAAGGGAAGAAGATGTAAAATTGACTTTCTAAAAGGCTAAAATAATTCTAAACTTCTAAATTTGGGATATGGATGGAGAGATAGTTATTAATAGAAATGGCTATCAAGGGATCAGCCAGGTGTTTCAGTGGATAGAGAACTGGCCCTGGAATCAGAAGGACTTCAGTTTAAATTCAGCTTTAGATACTAACTAGCTCTGTGACTCTGGGCAAGTCCCTTAAACTGATGAGGTCCGGGATAACTAGGTGGAGTTGGCAGAGAAAGCTAAAGGACTGATAAGATTACTGTCTGAGGCAAGCAGGGAAGGGCACTGATAAGAATCAGCTCACCTTACAATCCTACCTCTGGTCTCTTGTTAGGTACAGCAGAGAAGGAACATAATCTAGTGAGTCAATTGCTGGGCGTAGAGTGAGAAAACTCCAGTTCAAATTCAGCTTCTAAAGCATCTCAAGCAAATGTCCAAGAGTTAATTACTAAGGCATAATGTAGCCTGCAACCAGTGGTTTGCTGATAAATATTTAATAACCAGCTTTAAAAAAAAAAAAAAAAAAGTATGCAAGATACACACAAATTTAAACTGAATTATTACCATTTTCTCCATCACTTTCTTAAGCCTAAGAAAATCAACAAAACAATAAATCAAACTATATTTTGTAGTTTGCCCATTTATGAGTTATAAATGATCATATCAGAATTTTAATTGTCTTTGTCCTTTGTTCTCAAAGAAGACCAATAACAACATCAGGAGGGTGATGTCTTGATTTGTAAGTGAATTGAATTTAAGTGAGGCAAGGCTGTGCAAAGTCATCAGTCCCACTTTCTCCTCCCAAATGAGCTGAGTCAAGTAGCAAAACATACATCAAGAAGACTGGTGATGGCCCAGGATTCCATGAGAGAACTTGTCCTTTTTAAGCTAAGGTCTTTGATGGGTCTCCATCTGACTGAGGACATCTTTCATTAGTTAAAGATAAGGTTAAAAATTGAAGCAAGAGATGGTCTAGTTTGCCTCCACAAAAGAATCAGTTTAGTGGACTTTCAAAGTTTCCAGCCAGAATAGAAACAATTGCTGTTTACCTGAAAATTAAACAGTCAGCTGTATGAGCTATCTTCTGCACACCCTCAATTGCAAACTATGTTGATGGAGGGAGACCTCATAGTGCAAGCTTACTAAACCAATGAAACCTAAGATCTATTATGTATTTACAATATATGCAGATCGTTGTTCTTTCACACACATGATCTTCAAACTTTAAGGATCTATCTACATATGAATTATTCTATAATAGTACATCATTTCTACCAACTTGGGGAAAACTATTAAAAATTATGAAAGTCAGTGGTGGGATGGTAAGGAAAAGGTATTGCTGGCCTTACAAATGGATTATTCTTTCTAAAGTATAAATTGGAAGTGCTTGATAAAAATTATAAAGTTATTATAATAAACATCATATATATATATGTAATATTATATCTGTGACCCAGTGATCTTAAAATTGGGAACATCCTCTTTTCTTTCCTCCACCCCCTGCAAGGAAATAAGTTTAAAAGGAAAAATTTTGCTTAAAGCTTTACTTTTTGTAATAGTGGGAAAAAATAGAAATAGTCTAAATTTTCAACTGAAGGGGTTAGGGTCAGGGAAAATATGCCACACCAACACAAAGGTGACTTTCCATGCAATGTAACAAATGCTAAGAATTTGTGGAAGAAAAATACAAAGTGGAGTAATACCATATTAAAAAAATCAGAACTGAAATGCCATATTTTTTATGCTTTCAAGTCAAATATAACATCCATGGAAGGAAGTATAGTATATGGGCAAGATATGTGGAGATATGTTAAAATCCTAAGGATCAGAATGAGAGATAAAAGTTGATAAGTTGCTACTGGTGTATGTTTAAATATATTTTTTGCTGTAAAATTGAATAGACGCCAAATAAAATATTTTGGAAATAAATAAATAAATATGAGTTGTTGCTGTTGTTATTATCCATCTACTGCCTTTGGGAGATAGTCATATTGATTTTTTTCTAGTGTATGCCCTAAAAGAGGAAAATAAAACTCTTCCTCTGATCACAATCGTCAAGGAAGGGGAGAGTTTGCTCCTTTTATTGTTTGAATTTTATGATTCAGAAAGGTGGCCTGACATTATGTTGGGTTTTGCCTACATTGACAGATGAAATTCCACCCATTGCGCTCCTATTTTTGGAACTCTGATATTTTGGTGACAGAAAATTTAATTAGGACAAAGGAAGAGCTTTTAAAATACAATACATTAGGGTTCAATCTGGAAGAGGATTGGGAAATAATTGTAATACTAAAACAAAAGACATCAAAAAACCAGACTAATAGCACACATAATACACTAAAATTATATTTATTGATACACATTCACTTGTAAAATATTTATTTTTGCTACCCTTGTCTAATTATTGTTAAACAAATCCTTACCGAAGATCAGTTCTATCTTGGTTAATAAATGTAGTTTTTCTTCTGAATCTCTGATTAATTCTTAATTTTTTAAGTGCTAGAGAGGAGAGTCTAAACTGACTTAAACTAAGGTGGAATTTGCTTTGCTATTTGTTCCTCTGTGTCTAGATAAAATTTCTAGAGATATCCTAGATTTGTGATTGAAGTTGCATGGTAATTCTAGCCCTGTGGAAATAGGAGCTTTTTTCTAACGTGGATGTTTTAAAATATGTATTTTCCAGGAAAATCTACAACTGGAAGATCTAACATAGACACACATGTACATCTATGTATATACATTTATAGCATGTTTATACATGTGTTTATCTTCATGTATAAATATATGTGTGTGTGTTCATGTGCACATAATCCCTGCATCATAATCTGCTACCTCTACAGGTTCATCAATTTACAGGAAAAGTAAACCTTAAAATGAACACCACTTGCCAATTACAGCTAAGAATTAAAAAGGAACAAGACTTTTCTCTTTTGGCTTCTATGTGTACAATAAACTGGTTGTCAAATTCACCACTGGCATATTTGAGTGAAGTGAGGCAACAGTTTGCTGTTGTCTTTTTCAAGTGGTTTATTACTTCCCATTTCTTTCCGCCTTCTTCCTCAACCCTTCAAACAGTTTAGTCATGATGTGGTTGGCATCTAGATTTTTCAAAAAGTCCGAAGGTACATTGCCATGCCTATAAGAATGGGAGTTATTCTGAGTGGAAGCACAAAGAGTTCTTAGAATTTCCCCTGGACAGCAGCCAAAATGAAGTCAACTAAAATAATCATTTAGAAGCGATGCATTTTCTTCTGGGATTGTATCGGGATCACCAAATCCTCCTAGATTCAACTGCAAGTTTTCAAAAGTTCAGAAGCATCTCAAACTTTTTGAACTTTCTGGCTTTCAACACACTAATAGGCTAGTTTGTTCCAGCTAAATCAATTACCTTTCAATATAAACGTAAGTTCTTTTCTTTTTCTTCAATTCTTCAGCAGTCCCTGGCACGTACCCTTACCAGGCCACAATCCTTTCCCCACCTTTGAAGAATCTGTCATGTGGCCCAGCAAATCTGGCAGTCTCTCTGCTGGGTCCTGGCCACGAGTGAATTAAAATTTTGTATGCTCTGAGGCTATGCATCCCAGAGTACATTTCATGCTCCAAAGCATTCAAGATTGTAATTCACCCAGCAGAAAAGCTGCCAGAACGGCTAGGTCCCACAACGTAATCTTTAAAAAAAAAAAAAAAAAAAAAAAAAAGCCAAAGGTAAATTGGTCATGTTTGGCTAGAAGGTAGAAAGTTACAGCCATGCTGGCTACCAAAATGGAAGAAGAAGAAGTAGAACTTGATGTATTTATGTAAATAGCTCACATCAGAAGTAGATTTATGTTTGTGTTGAAGAAGAATAGAAAGTATGTCCTTTCAATTTTCCTGAGAGTTAGATTATAACTACTTTATACAGATAGGCACAAGTAAGACTTTTGTTTTTAATGGCTTAAATTATCATTTCGAAATGCAACTATGAAATCAACATGATTTAAATCTCAGTATGATATTCAAACTGTTTTGATGTGATAATTTTTAAATATCAATACAAAATAGAGAATGGAAAATACAAATCTGATTCAATATTAAACTGAGTTTTAATAGTAGTAATGGCATCCGACTTAATTTTATAAAGGTCAGGGGAAGACAGAATAGAGAATATATTGGCTCTGAAGTAGGAACATCTTTACTTTCAAATGGAAACATTTGTAATAAAATCCAATGTTTTTACACATTTTGAGATACAATTTCTTTTCCGTGATCTTATTACTTACTAAGACAATAAAGAGAAGGCAGCATGGTTGAGTGAAAGGTCACTGACTTTGCAGACAAAGATTTAGGTCCATAAAGTTCTATTTAGTAGTAAATACTCCCTATTTGACTTTAGCCAAATCAGTTTTCTCCTTGAAGCCTCAGTTTCCTCATCTAGAGGGTAAAAACTTTGTACTAGATTATCTCTAAAATCTTTTTCAGTCCTAAAATCCATGATGTTAATAATTGGAATCATTTGCTTAAACTATTCCTATATCACTGACATTTTTGAATCTTGAAGCTATCTAGCAGCACTGTACTATGAAGCCAGACTCAAGATTGTTAATGATCAACCTTCCTTATCTTTAAAATGAATTTCATCCATCAAGATAATTATTAGATCTATTAGACATTAATGATAAAAATTTATTTTCTTACAAAGGATGTCCTGTTGGATACTGCTTTGTTATATAATTTGCCTATATAACACACAGATAGAAAGATTTTTATATTTATAGGTTTTATCTTCATGAAAAATACATTAGCAGATGTTATATAATATCAATATTTAAATTCTTAGAATTATTATAAGTGCATACAAGTCAATAGCCAAAGTAGTCTTATTTAGTAAATCACTAAGAAAAAAGATCCTTTTCCTATACAATGTTTAGAGGAGAAAAAAATATGACGATTTCTGTCTATTAGAGCAAAAAGGTGGAGCTATCTGCTTTCTAAAGTTTAATGTGATTTTCTCTAAATGAATATTTTAAAACAGGCAGAATTACTGCTTGTCTTACCTCTTCTACTCATGGCTACATTTAGGGACACCCCAGGATACTGAAAAAAATATTAAATATTTTGCTGACTATATAATTTTCATAATTATGGCAACACTTGCCTTAGTATTGTGGAGTAGAAAGCTCAATAGTCTGCCTCCAGTTCCAACTCTGTAGAATTGGACTATCTACTATCTGTAGAATCTTGGGCATCTCATCTCTTTGGAATAGGAGTTCCTCTTCTATAAGAAAAAACAATTAGCTTAAATGAATTATAATAACTTTTCTCCTGACTTTCTGTAATCTCAGATGTTCTCTGATACTCCATGTTCTTAGTAAGCATGGTTCAAAAGGAGTCTCAAAGCCCAACTAGTCCAATTGAAGTAGCATAAGGAATAACTAGTAAATGTCACAGAATATTTTTCTTATAATATGCTTTTTTAATCATGATCATGTAATCATGATCTATCTATATTATTCTTTAATAATATGTGTATATATGTATATATGTACAGACACATATGCATATACCTATATATGTATGTATATGTGTGTGTGTATATTTGTAATAAAGAAAGTACTGGACTGGGAGTCAAGAGATCAGGACTATAGTCCCTGCTATGAAAACTAACTGGATGCATCCCTGTGGCCACGTCTTAAGAAGGCATTCTGGCTAGAGACTGCTTTTCTAGGTCATTCATTTTATAGATAAGGAAACAAGCCCTAAGAGTTAAAGGGCTTACCAGAAGTTAAACAGGGTCAGATGAAAGATTTAAATCCAGGTCCTTTGATTCCAAAAGAAGTATTTGGAATTCTACTGAAAGGTCTCCCACTGTGTCTAAGGCCATCTCCAGTCCTCCTGAACTATATCTGGCCACTGGGCCCAGATGGCTCTGGAGGGGAAAGTGAGGCAGGTGACCTTGCCCATCCTCCCTCACTGAAATCCAATTCACTTGGATGTCATAGTATCACCTCCCTAATGTCATGAGGCTCTTTGCGAACAAAGAACAAACAACAAAAACCACCATGTTTTATAAAAGTGTGCATCAGTGTCAATCTTAGAAAGAAGCAATCATTAAATGCTTATATAATTTTCATTCTTTTAAACACAAATCACATCTGAAATTTATCATGGGGAGGGGAGGGAATCCCTCTTTCTACCAATCTAAAAGAAATTTATGCTTGGAGAATTTCACCTAAGAATTCATCTGCTATAAACAGAGTTGGGGAATGAACACTCTATTTTTTTTCTCCTAAAACTTGAAACAACTAATGAGTCTTTCATTGTCTCTTTTTCAATTAAGTCTGAAGCTGTTTTTTCCCCAAAATCTTAAAAGTTAATGCTATGTTTCAAACAATATGATAATCCACTTTTTTTTTTCAAAGCCAGAAAGTTTTAGCTGAAAAGAACTGCACTTTGCTTTAAAAAAAAAAAAAAAAAAAAAAAAAAAAAAAAAAAAAAAAAAGAGAGAGATTGTAAAGAAAAAGGTTTTATTTCAGTAAACTCTGCATTTCACTGTCCTATGATAGTAGAGCATACATCAATGATGGCAAAGGAGCAATGGCAGAGCCAGTCAAGATATGGAAGAGGAAGGAGTTTTGTATTTGGAAACCATGAAGAAAGAATATCAAAAGCTTAAAATACTTGAGATGTTTTGGGCAGACAGACATGAGAAATCTTTAATTCTCAAGTTTATGACTCACAAAAGGTTACATTGATGAACTTCCCTGCCTTTTTTGTAAAATGTTTTGGAATTTAGCTAAAATGTACTGCTCAACAAACTCCATAAAATGCCCAAATTCAACTCTTTTGCCACCAAAATAAAATCAACAATAGCTTGCAAGATAAAATTATTTCAAATATTTAAAGAGAAAATTTAGCTCTATCTGCCTCTCAGTAAACAATGACTAATTGTACTGACTGAGGCTGTACCTTCAAGATTGCAAGGTGCAGATCCCGCAAAGATACTGAAGGTTGGTTCCTACTTGCATAACATTCACTATACATTAATCAGAAGTGTTTGCTATGCAAATCTTGTCATGCAAAGCAATTATGGCTGTTCCCAAACTGACCTCATGTTTATTTATGATTTCAGCTTTTTACTCTGGGACTTTGTGTGGTCTCTTCAAACACACACAATTGTTATGTTGCCTTTTAAAAGGCACACAATAGGGGTATTTTGGATTTATTTGTGCCAGGTATAAATGGAAAAACTGTATAACCCTCTCAACCTGCAATGCAGTGCTAAGTAATTTTGAATAATATGCCAGTGACTATTCATGCAAAGTATTCTTACCCCAGGGTCTTTGTTAGGATGAAGGGGACCTTCCAATAGCCTGGAGCCATGACACCTTGTTTGGTCTGACTCTGCAGCCTTAGCTGATAACTAATGGAGACTGTCAGCTACAGTACACTAAGCAGTAAAAAATAAAATAAAATAAAATAAAATAAAAGGTGCTATTTTTATAGCTGAGCAGTTAAAAGTGAAATTACAAAAGAAATTTTAAGTGTTTCTAGGTAATATAGCTTGCCCAGGCCCCCAGTTGAAGGTTCACATTGGGGGATTACTAGTCATCAAATAGATTCATTTCAGGACTAAAGACTAAAAGCTGTTTTATTCCTTAACTTATTAATATTATATTGCCATAGAAATGTTTATTTTTTTGACTTTGGTTTGGACAACAGTGGCTTCCAGTGGCCAATCTTATTTCAGGGATGAGTATTTCATCTGTGGTACAGAAAGGAAATAGTACATCAAATCTGTTGAAATAAAGAAAAGATTTGGTGAGGGGAAAAAGGAGAAAAGAAGAGATGTAAATAGTTGTATTTCTCAAACCATTCTTAGCTTGATATGAACTATGATTCTTCATTCCAATAACTCAGAAATGGCATCTTTAGCCCCTTCCCCGTTATCTGATGAGCTATGATTACTCCTGATAGTGCCCATTGACAATAGAGCTATTGACCTCTTTGTGTAGATTTGGAGCTGAAATCAGAGATCATACAGTCAAATTCTTTCATTTTTATAGAAAGGGAAACTGAGGCATGAGAGACAAAGTGACTTGACTAAGATCATTGGCAAAGCTGGGAACTGGAACTTGATTAGATGGTCTTAACCCAGCATTTTTTCCTATTGTACCATAATGACACACAATTAAGAAGTAGTTATAAGTTCCAAGACCACTGGACTAAGAGGCCAAAACCCTGATTCTAAACTTGTCAACTGGAGGACCAGCAACAAGCCATTCAAACTCTCTAAGCTTCAGCATCCTCATCCATAAAAATGAACAGTCATACTTTTCCTACATATATCAATGAACTGTTACAATAGAAAGGGTTTCACATCCTGATCTGAGTTCATATCTCACTTGAGGTCCTTACTTGCTGAGTGACTCAACGTCTCTTGATTGTGGTTCCTAGTCTAAAATGAAAGAATTAGGATTCTAGGGTCTCTTCAAGCCCCAACTTTATGCTCTTATAATAAATCATAAAAATATTACATAAATGTGTTATCTCTTTTTGTGGTGGTAAAGAATTGGAAATTGAGGAGCTTCCTCTTAATTGAGGAATTGCTGAACAAGGTGTGTTATGACTGTGATGAAATACTATTTATTATGCTATAAGAAATGATGAACAGGATGCTTTCAAAAAAACCAAGAAAGACTTACATGAACTGATCCAATGTTTATTGTACACAGTAACAGCAATATCGTACAATGAATGACTTAGTTATTTTCAACAATACAAAAATCCAAGATACTTCTCAAAGACTTATGATGAAAAAAATGTTATTCTTCTCCAGAAAAAGAACTGATGGAGCCTGAATGAAGATCAAAGCATACTTTTTAAACTTTCCTTACTTTCTTTCATTTTTTTCTGTGTTTTCTTTCATTACATAACTATAATATGGAAATATGTTTTTCATGCTTGTACATATATAATCTATATCAAATTCTCAGCCTTCTCAGCGGGGATGGGATAGGAAGGAGGAGGGAGAAAGAAGAAGGAAGAGAGGGAAGGAAAGAATTTTGAACTCAGAATTCTGAAAAATGTTACAAATTGTCTTTACATTTAATTGAAAAAAAATAATTTAAATGTGTCTCATTTCAAAAGATTATTGTAAGGATCAACTGAGATAATATATGGGAAACTCTTTATAAATGGCAAAAACCCTTGTGCAAAAGTGAAACATTAACTTTGGGGAGTTTTCTCACCTGTAATTAATTGATCAACAAATCCTACATAAAACATCATATGCAAAGGAGTTGTCCAGATAATCTTCCTAATGCTGTCTTTTTATTTATTCTCAGTGAGCATATATTTATTGGATTTTTAGTTTAGTTTTTTAGAATTCTGTGCTAATTGCAGAGGAAAGGAGATACCATCTGATATTAGAAAGGGCAGCCTAGTTAGCTAGTACCTCTGCTAGCAATTGATGCTACCTATCAAATTCATGAGTCCCATATGGACTCAGTTCAATTCCATTCAAGGAGTATTAAGAAAACACTATATTCAAGGATCTGAGTTGCTGTCTTTGCCTATTTGTTGTGACTGTTTCCACTTGTCTCTGTTAGGCAATGATATCATTCTTCTTTTTCTCTTTTTGTTGGGGGGGTGAGATGCTAACATTTCCAAGGTTGACCTTTTGGACTAATTATGTTGAGAATTCAGGATAAGAGGATAGAAAGAATACTTCTAAAATTTTAAGGAAAGTAAATGGGAAAGTATACTTTGTTTTATCATAATGCATTCCCTACACCATATACAAGTTTTCATTTATCTTGTTAAATGAGATGCATTTGTTTTTCTGTTTTTCCAGAGCTCGAACAAGCCACTTCAGTTCTTAGGACTCAGTTTTTTCATTTATAAAATGAGCAAAATTGCACAAAATGACCTCTAAGTTTCCCTCCAGTTCTAAATATGGTCTTTGAGTTATAAAACCTTAGCCTTTGCATGTGAGAATTATAAAGTATCCTAGAGATACTATCCCTAAGAGTCTGGTACTCGAGTCACTCCCTTGTACTAAGTCCTGGGGGAAGGGAAAAGTCAGATTTTAAAGACTCATGTGTCTAAGCTCTTTGGTGATGTTTGTTCCCCTGGTGATATAGTTCCCATCCAACCAGTTTTGGATAGACCACTTGCTTTCTACTCCAGAGCCAAGGGAACCAAGGATTCCTGCTCTCTCTTTCATAGATACAACCAGACTCTCCCTCTGCTGAACCTACCAAGGTGTGTCCTCATAGTGGATCACTGGAAGCAGTGAGGATGAGTTTCACTACTGCTTTATTGGATCATTATGTCCTTCCCCAGAGGGCTCTCAGGTCATTTCTCTGCTTCTATAAGTAACAAACTCTGGTAACATTTTTCTACCATTAGGATAGATTCATTCTAAAGTCCTAGCTAATGCTAATTCTATACATCTATCCATCATTAAAGAATTAAAGGCTCTCTGGCTCAATTCATGACAAAGATTACATTTGTGTAATCTTCCTTATCCTAAGAGCAGTGATGAAATCTGCAGTCAACAATAGATTTGATTTCCATTTTATTCCCTTCATGTGCTATGGCTGTTGTATATGGTAGGTATATACCTTTTATATCATAAATACATCATCATTTACATCATTTATAAATATCATTTTTGCATTAGGAATAGAAAGATTATATTTGAGAGACAGTAATACTTTCCTTACCTAAAGGAAGGGGAGTGTGTCAGTAATCTTGTGGAGAAAATATGAGATAGTAGAAAGAGTGATATGGCATGTAAATGAAACACCTGGCTATATGATTTGGGAAATTGTGTTCCCAAATCCATTTTTTTCTCTGTAAAGAAGGGAAGCTGGATTATTTCAGTGATGGGTTCTTAACCTTTCTTCATGGATCCTTTTGGTATTCTAGTAAAGCCTACAGACACCTGCTCAGAGTAATATTTATTGCCTACATTCATGATTGAAGGAAATGCCAAGTTCAAGAAATTAGTGAAAATAAAGATGCATTTCTTCTCCCACCCAAGATCACAGACACCCTGAAATTTATCCTAGCAGTTACAGATTCCAGGTTAAGAAGCAATGGACTAGAGTGTTTATTCTAGCTCTAAAATTCTATGGCTTTTTTTCTCGCTTTAAAATTTATGATTCTACCATCATCTAGTTCAACTCCATGATTTTCCAGATGAGTAAACTGAGGTCTGGCATGATAATCTGATTTGCCCAAAGCTACACAGCTCATTAGCATCAAGTTGAGTCTACATGCCAGGTTGTTTTGTTGTTTTTTTTTTTCTAAATTCTTGTTCTCTATTTTCCCTCTACACCCCTCAGCCCTGCTTTTTGGGAAGTACTAAAGAGTAGAAACAAAAACAGGCAATCAAACTAAAGGAAAGAACTTAGTTGGAAATAAAATGAGACTTTGAAATAAGTGTTATTAACCACTGATCAGATCCCTTCAACGATTCCATCTGGTTTTCATGGACACATAAGCACTAATTAATAGAATGCTACTTAATGAGCAGTATTTTTTGTAAACTAATTTTTAAAAACTCACAAATGATTAGAACACAAAACAGAGGAAGCAGTAGAAACATCATTAAGAATATTCTTTTTTTCCTGTTGATTTCTGTTGAATTGACTGTCCTCTTAATCCCTGAGTTCTATTTTTTCAGAACTACTGTCTGATTGTTTAGAAGGATTATGATGTACTAGCTGGACTACCAGACCTGGGATCAGGAATTTCCAGATTTAAAAATGCTTTCCAGTTTAATTTCAGAGTCTCAGTTTCCTCATCAGTAAAATTGGGATGATAACACCTAGCATAATGGTCTTGAAATCAGAAACACTTGGGGTCAAACCATGCCTCCAATACATATGAGTTGTATGACCACTGAAATGTCATATAACCTCTCAGCTCCTCAGGTAATATTCTAAGAGAATATGAGAATATGTTGCAGGTGATTTGAAGGAAGTTTCCAAACTGGGAATTCCTTATGCCTTGTCCCCAATGAAATGATAAGTAAAGCTCAAAGGAGATTAGGTAAAAGTATTTTCTAAACTTAAGTAACTCTTTTACTTCTTTATATGTAAAAGTTTAGTAGTTTCAGTTGTACACACTCACCATGACCCATACTACTTACGTAGTAATATATCATTAGTCACAATTCCACCAACTATACTCTTACAATTGATTTCTTGAACCCTACTTTTATATTTATCCTTATTAAATTTTATTCTATTTGACTGAAACCAATTTTCCCAACAAATTCATTTTAATTTGTCATTCAGAATGTTCATTATCCCTCCCCAGCTGTTTCCAAACTTCACAGGGAGAAATCCAGATTCCTAAGAGGACCCCAACAAGCTAATTCCAGTCATTCAATCATTTCCAAGTCTACCCAACTATGCTATCATCTAACTACCCACACATCTCTCATCTTTTATACAAGAATAGCATGAGACTTTATCAAAAACCAGTCAATTATATTTAAAGCATTCCTCTGATCTATCAGTCTACCTACCCAAAATGAGTATCCAATTAGTCTGGCATGACTTCCTCTTGATTAAGTTATATTGGTTCTTTGTGCTCACCATGTCTTTTCTTAGATACTTCCTAATTTTCCATATTTGTATTTCCAGTGTCAAAGACTTGGTCTTGCATTTTCTTTTCTTTTCTTTTTTGTTTTTTTAATGACTATTGAATTGGATTCAGTACTAAGGAATTTGCCATGTAATGATTCCATAATTTCCTAGTGTTTGTTATATATATATTGGTCTTCTCACCATCTCCTCCCAGAAGTGTAGGATTTTTGACAGTTAAGACCATACCCTTTATTCCTACACAGGGTCTAGTTCTGTGATGGGCATGGAGTATATGTTTAATGAATATTCTTTGGTTGGTTGATTTACCCAATGACTCCTTTCTCTCTTTACCCCAGATCAGAAGCATATTTAAACTATCAAGCTAAACCACACCAGTTCAGAATGACTGATCTTCCATTCTGCCCCAAATCAAATACTTTCCTGTAGTATTAAACTATTAAAGGGAATTGGGGGATTAAGCAGACATTGAAGATCTCAGAGTGAAAGTGAATGTTTTCCTTTGCCATTTTTACTACTCCTTCCAAGAAGAGGGTCAGTTATATCTTCGCACACCCATTTCAATATCATTGCACTTTTTTTGGTCTTCCACATATATACATACGTATATTGTATATGTACAGTACACATAAGACAGCCGAAAATCTAAAATATTTTTAGAGCATACCCTTCCCTCCTCTGAGAAAAACACAAAATTCCAAAAGGCTTCCTGTTTTCATAAAATATAAATCCATTTATTTGCCAAGTAAAGGAATTATATTTGTTCATGGAATTTTGAGCTAAAAGCAAACTATGAGATTATGTAGTCCAAGTTGTTCAATTTACTGATGAGAAAACTAAGACCCAGGGAATTGGTATGACTAATTCAGGGTAAATAGTAGCAGTAGAAGCATGGATAAAAATCTGCATCTTCTGAAAGAATTTCAAGCAAAAAATGGGCCTCGTTCAATTTCTGCAGAAGTATTTTATATCTACAACATAGTTCAATTAGCCTTAAACTATCAAGCAAGTTGTAGGAGAAGGAAAAGTTCTAAAAATGAACAGAGGAGGAAGTGTGAGGAAAAAAGGAAAGATCAAGATCTTTCCCTAGAGCAAGAGGATTTAAATGAGGAATTATGGTATGATTCTCTTGAAGAAGCTTCAACCCTGCCTAGAGAACAGATTATTGACAGGCCCACATCAACCCCACCTTCAGAGATGGAGGAAGAAAGAGGGGAAGAGGCAGAAACACAAACAGAATTGCCTGTGAAGAAGCCTAAGCCTATGACAAGATTAGAAAAAGCATTGGTTAAAGCTAAGAGAGAAGGACAGGATATAAGTGATTTTATACATGCATATCCTGTGATTGAAAATACTGACTCTGTAGGTAAAAAAAGGAGAAGATATGCACCTTTAGATTTGAATACAATTAAGGATTTGAAAAAAGGTTGTACCCTTTATGGGGCTACATCAGCTTATGTCAAAATGTTACTAGATGGTTTGTCTTATGAAGTCCTAACCCCGAATGATTGGAAATCCATAGCAAAGATATGCCTGGAACCTGGAGAAAATTTATTATGGCTTTCGGAATTTCATGAATTATGTAAAATTCAAGTCAGATGCAATTTGGAAATAGGAGTTAACACACAATTCACTTTTGAGCACTTGGCTGGTGAAGGTCGGTATGGAGAGAATTCGGAACAGATTAATTATACCATGACAATATATGAGCAAATTGCTAAGGCTGCAATAAAAGCTTGGGGTGTCCTTCCTGGACAGAAAGATCGTGGAGAGGCTTTCACTAAAATACAGCAAGGTCCCAATGAACCTTTTGCAGATTTTGTGGGACGTTTGCAAACTGCTGTCAAAAGAACTATTGGAGAAAATTCAGCTACAGAAATAATGACCAGACATCTGGCTAAGGAAAATGCCAACGAGATTTGCAAAAGAATTATATGGGGATTAGACAAAGATGCTCCTTTAGAGGAGATCATAAGACGCTGTGCTACAGTGGGAACAAATGCTTTTTACACCCGGACAATGATGAATGTGGAAAGACAGGGTCCCTCCTGGCAAGGGCCTTCTAGAGAAACTCGGCAATGTTTTCAATGTGGAAAAATTGGGCATCTAAGAGCTCAGTGTAGGTATGGAGATACAGTGAGAAGACAGGGTGAAAGAAGACCTAAAACCCCATGTCCAAAATGCAACAGAGGACTCCATTGGGCATCAGAGTGTAGAATAATTCAGGGAAATAGGATGAGGGGCCCAGGTCCAGGGCCCCAGGCAAAAAAGACTTGGGGCATGATGGCAGTTGATGTTACACCCAAAGAACCTTTAGAAGGCCAGGACTCTGATTTAATCAACCAGCAGAAAAGCAATCACATGGCAGAAAGGGATTACCCAATCAGTGAACCAAAAGGCAATCAGATTGCAAAAATGGATTACACTTGGGAAGAATACAGGCCTTTTAAACCAATAGGGCTGTGTCCAGTGCAAACAATTCCAATGTGATTGCCAGATGATGAGAAGAGATTTAGAAAGTGGTAAATAGAAGGAAATTAGATAGGTTAACTGCCTGGGAGAGAGGGTTTGCTTGTATTTCTTCAGCAGGAGAAGGAATCAGATGGGTGCCAACAAGTCATATTCGCCTTGTCCATCAGAGAGAGACAGAAAAAGAGAAAGACCTCAAAATAAAGGAAAAGATCTAAGAAACATCTGACACTGAAAGAGCATGGATAATAAGAAGACTGTTAAAGAACTTTAAAATCAGCAGGAATCATTGGACTTCCTCACACAAGATGAGAATAATGGACAATGGACTTATGGACATTTATAAATTTTCAATTTATGATTATTTGATTATGTTATATACTTCTAGCATGCGTTATGTTACTATGTTACTATATGCTTATGTAATTTATGTAATTATCTGTAATACTTCCCATATTGATGGATTTATGTTTCAAGGTCATTTATGTAATTATCTGTAATACTTCCCATATTGATGGATTTATGTTTCAAGGTCATGACTGTCCTATGTTCTAAATCAAAAGAAAGGGGGAGATGTTAGGATTACTAAGTGAGAACTGAGGTTGTCTGGATAGTTACAAGGTGAGAACTCAGGTTGACTTGATAGAAGGAGCAAGCCCATTGGCTGAAGTGGTTCTTCCCAGAAGCCCTTGCATTATCCCACGCCCATTCTCTGGGAGGATAAAAAAAGACAGCACTGGGCGCAGAGAGCAGATCGGCCTGGAGAAGGATAAGAGCTGGAGGAGATTCAGAGCCAGGATTCAAGAAGAGGACTCTGAATTGCATCAGGCCTGACGGAGCTCTCTGCAGGAAGGGAAGTCACTTCTTTGGACAAGAGTTAACAGCAACTGCCTGGAGACAACGGTTCGTTACAGGAAGAAGAATAAGTCGGAGAGATTTGAGTAGACACAGCAGATCTCTTCACAGAGAGCGATCCAGCAGCTTCTAGAGACGACAGCTCATTACAATAGGCCAGTGATTTTTCCTTCACATTGACTATGTGACTATGGCTACTGTGGATAAATGTATGCAGAAACAAGCACAATTATTGTGTATACGTGCACTTAACATAACAGTCAATAAGGATTTATTAAATTGTTTGCATGTCAGTAATAAGTGTTATAACAGACATCAAACACTGTCTTGGGAGTCTATGGTAATAATAATAATAATAATAATAATAATCACAGAAATAAACATTTCATGTATTAAATTCTGTTCAAATAATTATTTTTTTCTGTTCAAAGCAATCCTCTCAGAAAATTATATACATATTCCAGTGATACTATCATGATGTCAGACATTTCTAGAAATCCTTTTTGCTCTTACTGTTATCATTGTCATTTTCAAACCAAGCCTGTGAACCAAATAAAAAAGCCATTTTCATTATATACTAATCAGATACCTAGCTTGTATATACATACACACACATATATATATAGGTATACACATGTGTGTATACATATGTATGTGTTCAACTGCTGCAAATTATAGTTAGTTTCTCATCCCTTGGAGCAACTTACCTGAATAAAGGAAATGTTAGTCTGTCACTGAAATTGACTTCCCTTAAGAAAATTCAAGTGCAGGTTAAAGTACTGGTCATCAGACATGACAAAGTACTATGATAGCCATAGTGATGGCTTATATACTGAAAGCAAGTTTGGTCTTATATACAGACAAAACAGATATTCACAGATCTGGTGTAATTTGAGTGATGAGAAAGACTTTTTTCTATATATTTTTTTCTGATTGGAAATCATGTCACTTAAGGATCCTTTAATTAATGATCTCCCCCCCAGATTTGCAAGAAGAATAACATGTTTAAGTTACTAACAACTTAGTATAAACTAGTCTTGCCAGAGATTTTCTTTCTGTGAAAGACAAGCACAGCATTCATTGCATCATTTAAGGATTCTTTAATTAATGTTCTCCCCCCAGATTCATATTTTATAATTCAAAGTATTCACAAAAAGAATAATGTACTTAAGTGACTAACAACTTAGTATGAAATGGTCTTGCCAGAGATTTTCTAATGCATCTGTGAAAAGTAAGCACAGCATTTATTACAGAAGAACATGGAGTGCTTGGTGATGGTGATGGGCTAACTGGGACAGGAATACAAACCTGGAGGACAAACACAGAGAGGGGAACATTGAAGAAAAACTATACCTCCCACATAATTTTGTCTGAGCTGCAAGTTTCTAGTACTTTCACATGAATTCTCTAGGGACTGTAGAAAAATTTGCCTGAGAACACTCTAACACTATTGAGCTTTTTGTGTGTGTGTGAAAGCTGCTAGAGGATTTTCTCCTGTGGCAGTCTGCACATCGTCATTAAAAATGCACATATTTGTTAAATGCCAGGTGAACAGTACCTACTATTCCAGAAACCACTAGAGCAGCCTTTAAAGTAGCATTTTAAAGCAAGGATTCTAAACCTAGAGTCCATGGACCTGATAGACGTCAGGGAGTTTGTGAACTTGGATAGGAAAAAATGACATCTTTATTTTCAGTAACCTCTAATTGAACTTTAGCATTTCCTTCAGTTATGAATGATGGCAACAAACATTATTCTGAGAAGGGGCTCAAAGGCTTCATCAGACTGCCAAAGTGGTACATGACACAAAAAGGTTAAAAAATCCTGCAAGTGACCCCTGAACTATGGTGTAAGTAATCCATTCCAATGCTTCTCTTCCCACCTACTTGGAAAATCCAAATACCCAAGGTTTCTTTCATGTACAATGCCTGTTTTTGCAAGATAGGTCCCTTTTTAAAAACTTTTTTGAGTTTACCTTGCTTCTATTTTTCTGACCCTTAGCCTGGGCTGAGAGACCTAAAGGCAGAGCAGAGCAGCCTTCGTCATGTGAAAATCAAAGTGGGAATCTAATCCTTGGCCTCTCAGTTTTGAAAAGGCTGTACAAATCATTCAGCATGGGGGAAGTCTGTGCCTTCCTTGTACAATGGAACCCTATGCCAGTCAACAAAGAAGTAAGTGATCAGCTGCAAAAACAGGCACTTCCCTTGTCGTCTCTCTTGGAGGGAGAGTGGTGGTTATGAAGTGTGCACAGTACTGAATAAGGCTGGGGGGAAAGAGCTTTCTGGTAAATTTAGGTGGGAGAAAAATCCAACTCCCTAAAACAGTTCGAAATGGAATGTCATTTCCCCAGTGTCCTCGGTAAATAGATTGTATATGTATTGCCAACATGCTTCTCTCCCTTGAAGGGATCATGATTCAGCATTCTAGAAGAAAAACGTGGATATAAATGTCTTTAATAAATATTTTCCAAACATGAGAGATAGCAGCAGGAACAAATCCTGCTGACTTTTCATGAGAGAAGAAGGTAGAGAATGGTTGGAATGAAGTGTCAGAAGGTTTTGCCGTTTCTACTTTTCTTCCAAGCAGTATGGCAAAGGGCATGAGTGTGGGATTTGTCTCCCTGTGCTCTCCATTTACAGGGTGGAGATCTACAATGGAGACAGTGTTGATATCAGATTTATTTTCAGGATTTAAGAGATGAGGTCAGAACAAGTGGCCGAGCCACTTGGAACAACAACAAGGGGACTGTGAAGCCAGATTGTCCTCCCAGTGCTGACTACACGCTTAGTTTTACTGGAACAATCACTTGACTACTGGAGATGCTTGCAACTTCAGATTGATTGGCTTTAGGGTTGGTTTTTTGTTTTTGTTTTTGTTTTTGTTTTTTGATAGTTGTTATTTTATTTACTTAAAGGATGAGGGGAGTAATTCAACATGGTGGGAGACATTAAATAAGTATACAACATGATTAAGATCGTGCTCCCAACATCCTGGGAATGTATATTTTAAGTAATGATCTGATTCCATTGATGATGAAAGTCATCTAGATCTATGATTACTGAAGAGATATAAAAATTGATTAAAAAGGGAGAAAACCAATAGTTGTTTCTCTGTGGACAAGCTCGTCTTTGATTTTTTTTTTCCTCTTCCTCAACCATCCTGGCCAATAAGTTACTTAACCCTGTCAACTTTGCTCCTATGGAATCCTTCAACTTTGGCTCCTCCTTTCTATTCATATCACCACAACAGGATTTGAGACCCTCATCACTTAATATATGGACTACCAAAATGATCTCTCTCTTCTCCAATCCATTCTTCAACCAATGCCAAAATAATAGTTTTAATCTATAGACCTGATCATGTTACAATCTTGCTCAAAGATATTGAGCAAGACCCTAGAAGATATGATAGGAAGTTCTTAGCCAAGCCCTCCATAATATGACCTCCAAATCCTATTTCCCTTCAAACACTGGATATTCTATTGTAATTGTATTACTAGCTGAGCCCTACCACTTCTATATACAAGCTTTCTGCTATCTTCCTTCTGCCTGATGTATGCTCTTCTGCATCCCTGCTTGCTAAATCTTATTTCTTTAGAAGTACAATCAGAACAGATATCATTTCCTACATACAACCTTATGTATGTAGGGGAGTCCTGCAGGGGAGGGGGGAAGTTATCTCTTCTTCTTTGAGTTTCTATTGGTATTTGGTTTAGATTATTTGTCATATTCTACAGAGTAGTCTCCTATTTGTACATTTTTGTGCTTTCCCCATATTAGATTACAAACTCATTCAAAGCAGAGACTTTTTTTTTCTTTTTTGTAAGATCAATACTTGGCATAATGTCTTGCCTGTAGTAAATACATAATAATTTTGTTGAGTTGAACATTTATCATGTATACATGTCTCACTAGATGTTTACAAGGTTGTCAAGAATCACATGCATTTATAGCAAGACTTCTTAACCTTTTATTATGTGAATGTCGTGAGCTACTTTGTTTGGCAAATCCCATGAGCCCCTTCTTAGAATTCTGTTCTTAAATGTATTTAAAAAAAAAAGACATGGGATTAGAAAGGAAACTAATTATATTGCGATATAGTTACAAAAATATTTTTAAAATCAAATTAAGAAGTCCCAGGTTAAGAACTCCTGATTTATACAGCTAGGATACGTGTCCTTTCAAGTCGTACATCTAGTAGCATTGACTAGTTAATAATCATACTTTATTGAGAGGTATCATAGCCTAGTGAATAGCACACAGCTTTAAAAAGGCAAAGACTGGAATTCAAGTTTTCCCTTTATGTCATAATACATGATAATCTTTTAGTGTCTTTGACAACCTATGTTGTATCTAGAATCTTAAATTAAAGAGAATTTCTACATTAGGAATTCCTCACATAGATAAAATCACAAGACCAAAAGAAATAGAAGATAACTTTCTTCGAGTTGGTTTGCTCAATGGTTTGAAGCCCAGTTTTACTGAGATCAGTATTAGGAGTTAACTCTCTGATCAGGTTCTTAGTTTCTCTGAGAAAACTATTCCAGTACAATAGACTGCACCCTAGCCAGACATCTCATAAATACGTGCCATTAGTCACAGTGGAAACCAGTTAAAAGAGTATGGATAGCTTAGTACAACCCATCACTATGACTGGAAAATGAACAGCATGTCCTGTTGATATTGGCTCACTGATGTCAATCTTTGTCATCTGTGGACAGGACAGTATATTTACTTATTTCCAGAGCTCATAAAATCCTTACCTAGTCTTGCTTTATTTCTTAACTTAACAGAATCTCAGTTCCAAATAAAACCTTGTATATAGGAACATCTTAGTACCAAACTTATTTTGTTTAACTGAATATGGAGGATAAATGAAAGAGAATATCAAAACCCCAAAAGCAAAGATTCTGCCTCTCTCAGGTGCTATTTTCCTCCCTGATCACCCATAAAACTTTCTGGAAGCCAGTGTTTAATGAGGTAAGACTGAGAGAACAAGAGAGCAACTTCAGTTAGCAATCCTGCACACATACCCACATGTCAGATCAGACGCTTTCAAGCTTCTCACTGTTCTGCTTACAAAAGTAATGTATGGATTTTCTTCCATGGATATCTGAATAATTGAAATTTCAGATAAATGGTATAGATAAAGGAGAGTTTACTGTAATAACACAATGACATAGGACATTTATTTTTCAATTCATAGGCTTCAGGTTATAACAGCACTTTCTATTACAGTCTGGCCAGAGATGATTTGTAACAAGCTAATCTCTCCTTTCCCAAGGCTCTGATGTCATTTGTTTCAAAGAACTCTCAAATAAGGTTCCTATTGCTATTTACATAAGTGAAAGATTATTTCACAATACTTTCTAACAACATTGTAATATAACATTACCTTGAAATCTTTTACCATAAATTAATACTGTAGTCAATATTGTTTATCCACTATTGTTATATCCCCAAGTCTGTTTCTCCTTTGAAAGGTGTACTTAGAAGAGATTTATTGGTCATGTAGGATTTGAAACCATATTTAATCATTCAGATTTTAGTGGGGGGGTCCATATTTGCCAGCAAATCCATGATCTAAATCTTATTTTTCTCACACTTAACCGGTCTACACCAGTAGTTCTCAAACGTTTTGATCCCATGAACCTTTAAGATTCTTTAAATTATTGAGGACACTCCCAAGAGTTTTTGTTTATATAAGTTATATTTATTAACATTTATCATACTAGAAATTTAAATAGCCTAGTATTAAAAATAGATTTAACCTTGTTCCAAAATCATCAGGGGCACCCCAGATTGTACTTGGAAAGCCACCAGTCTACACAATGCTATTCAGTTATTTTTGCAAGTGTTTTAATTTTGATTCTTTCTTTTCCTATCTTCATTACCAGTCCCCTACATATCTAACTATTCTAACCTTAGTTCCTGGGACAATCTAGATTGAATCTCCATTTATTCTAGGCATTTCTTCCCCTTCCCCCTTGAATTCTTTTTTCATAGCATTCTTTAAAATTGAAAATATACACTTTATGGAAACATTAAAGCTGGAAACAGGCATCAAAGTCATCATATCCCACCTACTGTTCCCCCCCAGGGGTTAATAGAAGAGCTAAGAACAGAATCCAGGGCTCCTGATAATTCTGCTGCTTTTGCCCAACTGCCTTACCTAACTTAGCATTCAAAGCTCATGTAAAAATCAACAACTTATAATTAAGGGCACCTTCTAAGGATTTAAAAGTCTGAAATAGAAGATGAATAACAATTAATTTAGCTATTTTTATGTCAGTTTACCTTACCCTTCTACCCATTTCACTCCCATCCCATGACAGAGAATAGTAGGGGAGAGGCATTTTGTTGTAATGAGTTGTCTCTTTTCACATTATCTTCCATCTATTTTACCTATATCTGGTATATATCTAGAAATTTACAGGTTGTCTCCACCATAAGAATAAGAACAGGGACTGTTTTTTTTTTTTGTTTTGTTTTGTTTTGTTTTGTTTTTTGGCCTTTCTTTGAATCTCTAGCATAGAATTCGATGCCTGACAATTCCAAGGGTTTAGTTAAATCCTTATTAATTGACTGACTGATTGAAAAAAGGCTGGCCTAGTCATTATAAAATGTCCTGACTGGCTTTGTGTCCATATAAAAATTACTTAATCTCTGACTGCTGCAGGCAATTTTCAAAGACTCTAGATTACAAATGAGGCAGTGGGGTAGCAAGAGATTAGAATATTAAGGCTAAATTAGGAAAACTCTTGCTCCAGAATTCAAATCTAGCCTCAGGTGCTTACTATGTGTGTGATCCTAGGCAAATGGGTTTAAAAAAAAAAAAAAAAAAAACTTATTTGCCTCAGTTTCCTCATTTGTAAAATAATCTAGAGAAGGAAATGGCAGACCATTTCAACATCTATATCAAGAAAATCCTAAATGGAGTCTTGAAGAGTTGGACATGACTGAAACTATTTAACAATGAAAAAAGAAAAATTACAAATGAGCTGCCAGTCTGAGTGAAATGAGATCAATCCCTGTCACTATGTCGGCTGCTACTTATAAACTCATCTTCCCAGTCACCACTACCACTACCAAGCAAAGACTCTTCATTAAAATAATTATGTATATTTACATGTATATACATAATATGTATAATGAAGTAAAACAAGTGAACACACTGGCCACGTCCAAAAATGTATGTCTAGCTCTGTATCTCTAACTTATTGACCTCACAGCAAATTGAGAATTTCATCCTCAAACCTTTGAAATCCTGGATTGCTTTTTTGGTCAAGAGTTCTGAGTCTTTCAAAGTTCTATTTTGTTTCCAATTCTTTGATGTTTAAATATTCTTGTATATGGGTGCTTTCTGGAAGGACTTTCTATATTGGGATTTATCAAAATATGAAATCACAGATCTGGATCAAGAAAAAAATCATCTTGGGAATGTTCATTTTTATGCTATTTTCAATTCATTGTAGATTTATAAATAATAATGAGTACTTTATAAAGCATTTTGAGTTTTCAAAATATTGTGCGTGTGTAATATCTTATTTCACAATATATGCTACATATTAAGCCATAGCATAAATGAGGATATGGATTGAGAATGACTTGCTTGTGGTCACATAGCTAGTAAGTAACTGAGTCAGGATTTGAACTCAGGATCTCTTGACTTCAGGGCTAGTATTCTATCTGTAACACCACTTAGAAGGCCTCTAAATATTAAACCATGATGAAGATACTCTTAAAGTGCAGCTCTGTGATTTAATCAAAAGATCTAAGCTCTCTGTGAGGCTTATAATTTATTGATTTTCATAACACTGCTCAAAAGTCATAAGATTACTTTCCCTGAATTATCCTAATCTGCACAATAGATAATGCCTACCCAACAAAGACTAATAAAATAATATTCAGACTGTTTTGCTTACTGCTTGGGCAAAAAGAGTAGGAATATTATATACAATTTACAGACTGCTGAAAAAAATGGAAAACCAAGAAATACATCTCTATTATTTAGCCCTCTAAATTTTCAATGTGCTTCCCAATTTTAAAAAATTAATCAATACCCCAAAAAGCTATAAAGTAGAACATATGTCAGTGACTGGGGAATATCTCACAAACTTCACTTCCATACTTTGCTCTCTCAGCTTATCCTCATCAATTTCACCAAACAGACAATTTTACATGATTCTACCATCTTTTAGGTGCTGTTATATACTGTAGCACAATGATCTGACTCCTACTAGATCTGACACCTAGTAGGAGTTTAATAATAGTGTCTCATTGTAAAAAGCATATTCACCCAATTTAATTGCAAATTATATAGTGGCTATTCAAGCAGCCACAAAATAAGAAAAGCAACAATGTGATTTATTTTCAACCTGAAGAAAATATATACATAGACATACACATATATTTTAAAATCTGAGAATTATTACATATGCTCCCAAAAATCACAGGGTCAACACTGCTGGAAGCATTGTACTATATCTGGTTAGAATAAAAAATTGTATGGAGAAGACTCAGGGGAATGGCCACTGAAATGTCTCCTATTTGCCAGTCAGTAGGGAACTATTTGTAATCCAGCAATACACAAATTTTTTGCTAATGTTCAAAATGTTGTTTCCTTTTTTCTTTCTCTATTCTTCCATTTTTCGTTTTTCTTTCTTCCATTTATAAAACGATTTAAATCTAAACTTTTTCATGATCAAATCCATTTAAGTCTCAGTTTCAAGCACAGAATTGTTCTAATGATAACACAAACAAAAGAGATAGAGAACAGAATCACCATCCACCGCAAAATTCTTAGTAATTTTTTTTCCTTGAAACCATTGCCTTGAGTGTTGAATTGCCCTTATAATTTCTCATAGTTTTAGAGGTGGCATATCAAGGAGAAATTAAACTTCATCATTTTGGCTTTATACATGTACACTCTAAAAGTGACAGGTTGGTGTACTGTAGCTGACAGGTCCCATTAACTATGAGCTAATGTTGCAGAGTCAGTCCAAACAAGGTGTCAGGGCCTCAGGCTATTGGAAGTCCCCCTCATACCAGGATTCATACTACCCCCTAGAAAATAAGAACTATAAATACATTCTTCTATTCTCCCACTCCCTCCCCCACTAAGTGACCTAATGAATATTTATGCATTGATAGCCATACTATACTCTGTATCTTGGAGGAAATCACCCTCCTCCTGATATACTATGTAGGTCTATGCTGATAGAAAAAACTCTATTCACTCCCTTGTGAACAACACATATGTAATAGAGTCCAAAAGTTCACTCTATAGTACCTGTGCCATCTCATGAAGAAAGCCTATTGGCTAGAATCTTTCTACCTCTGCTCTCTACTTTAGTTCATGATGAACTGATATGAAAAATATCTGGAATAATAAGCAAAATAGATTTTTTTAAAAGAGATAAAAAATGGGACGATGTTTTAAACAAATCTTTGCAAAAATATATATTTAATTCCAACTTTCTAGTTTTAGAAGAATGGGACTTCCCTTTTCAAAAACTAATTGAAATAAAATATTTTCCTTATTTTTTATTTTCAATTATTCAACAATCAAATATTTGCTGTATCTTCTGAGTAAGTAATTATGCTGAATACATAAGATATGCTACTAAAAAGACTCTGTCCCTTCCCTCAAGAAACTTACAAATCTCAAAATAATCATGAATGACAAATTAAATAATAATATGAATTAAATAACTTTATATGGTATAGCAAATAGACGACCAGACTTGAAGTCAAGATCAACTTAGTTTATGTACTGCCTCTGCTTAATACTATGCATAAGGCTATGGACATGTCACCTGACTTATCAGTTCCTTAACTCTCCAAGGCCATATATTATAAATAGTGGCTATGGTCATTTTTCTGATGATACCTTCATAGTTATTACCTTCAGGATTATGTTAACACTGCTAGTAAGGAATGACTACCAATGTTGGAAAGCTGCAAGCTGGGAGGGCATGGTATAGGAGAGTATTGGGTTATAATGGGTACAGGATAGGGTAGATTTAGCTGTGTTGAAGATAAATCCCATGAATGACTTTCCTGGGGATGATGGAATATAATCCATCTTCCTATGCTTCAATTAGCTGATACATATCCCTTGGGGTCAAGCTATCATCCCTTTCAGATCATGCTACAGCCACCATTTTGGAAACTATTGACAAAAAGACAATAAATGACCTGAATCAAAAGAATGAAGTTGTGTTGTATGATAAGGGTCTTGGAAGATTTCATGGAAGAGAAGGGAGTTGAGTTGAGTTTAAAGGGGTGAGTTTATTTTGAATAGTAGAGAACAAAGCATGCTGACTTTATACCTATCTCTTTTCCTGGATTTTCCTCTAACTGTGGTTGTCCCACAAAGTTCTGTCCTAGGCTGCTTTCTCTTCCTGCTCTATACTATTTCATTTGGTGATATCACCAGTACTTATGGATTCAATTATCATTTCTATGCTGATGATTCTAAAAATCTAGTTATCTAGCTTTGATTTCTCTGCTGATGTTCAATTGCCTAACTTAAATTCAACATGTATAAAACTGAACTCATTATATTTCCCTGAAGCCTTCCCCCTTTCAAACTTCTCTCAAACTGTCACAGGTTTAAAGTACAAAGTTAAGTGTGATACTATCCTGCCAGTCTCCTAGGATAACAACCTATGGGTCACACTTGATTTTTCATTCTCTCATCCTCCCCTCAACAATCTGTTGCAAAAATCTATTGATTCTATTTTATAATATTTCTTACCTATGCCCCTTTTTCTATTAGGGCTTATTAAACTTTAATAGCAGTTCAGCAATAAATTCTGGGTCTGTTATCCATATACCAGTTTACTTAAATCTGGAGAGGCTGAATAATAGAAAGTTGCCCACAAGCTGACAATGAAATAATCTTGTCCCACTGGTTTTGAGGTATTGTGATGAACAATGCCCTGAGCACTATGGTACCAATAAAAATCAATGAGCTATAAAGCCACTGAAAAAAGAAAGTGCAAAAATAGGCAGGATAGGTATCAATCAATAATCATTTATATTAATAAGTATTAAGTCAACAGGATGAAGGAAAGATCATTTTGCTAAACTCAGAAAAGTTAAACACTTTCCCATAGTCACAGAACTGAGACTAGAACCCAGATATTCTGGCTTCCAGGTAATTTAATTCAATACAATTCAATTCCAGCAAACATTGCCTAAATACCAATTGTGTGTAAATAATGAATGTGTTTATATGTTCTGTTCTTTTTCAGTCTATCCAACTCTTTGTGATCTCCTGGCAGAGATATTAGAGTGGTTTGACATTTTCCTCTTCAGATCACTTCACAGATGAGGAACTCAGGCAAACAAGGTTAAATGACTTGCTCAGTGAGGTTATACTGCTAGTAAGCTTCTGAAGTCAGATTTGAATTCAGGAAAATTAGTCTTTTGACTCCAGGCAGGGAATTTAGCCATTGGGCAATTTAGCAGCCTCAGGATTATATAGCCCTTGTAAAAAAGTTCACATTCCTAAGAATGATTCTCTGACATCAGTAAGGTTGATTCTACTGTTCCAATATATAGATGAGAAAACTGATGTTGAACAGAGGTTAAAGAATTTGCTCAAGTTCATGAAGTGAGTGGAAATAGAACCCAGATGCTGTGTGACCACTTGTTGGGTATGCTGTAGGGTAAATTCCTTTAGTATATGGATTGGACTAGATAATTACAAAGGTTCCTTCTAACTTTCACATTCTGGGAGAGTTCACTTCAATTCAAAAACTCATTTCTAAAACACTCTGCCAGCTGCCTTACTAGACATTCCTTCCCACTTCACCTCTTAAAAGTACTACCAGCCCCTTGATTTTCTGGTCTCTAGGTTAAACAATCCTAATCCTTTCATCTTTTCTCAGAGGAGGCATTTTTCAGAGATTTAATCATTTTGTCACTTTTTTTTCTGTAACCTTGCCAAGTTTCAACAATTTTGTTTTGTTTTGTTTTCTGAGCTGTAACCAGAAGTGGGCACAAGACTTATGTTAGGGAAGTTCTTAACCTAGGTTCTGTGAACCTGTTTTCTTTTTTAAGTCAATATGATTGGCTTCCTTTATATCCCTATATATTTTATTTCATGCATTTAGAAATATAATTCCAAGAAAGGCTTCATAGTTTTCATCCAACCACTAAAGGGGACCATGACACAAAAAAAGTGAAGACCCCCCCTGAGGGTTTTACTAAATTAATGGAAAGCATAGCAGATTTGCTTCTCAGACTTTGGATGGCATATCCGTATGAAAGAACTTTTGATAATGCTTCTTTTTTAACTCAGATTCATCATTTATCCTATGGCCAACTCTGCCCCAAATATCTCCTTAACTTTTGGTTTTGCAATACCTGTGTCTCTTTATAATACCATGCTGCTTCTCTGGTGGGGGCATCTTATTCTGAAATATACTTCTATGCACTCATTTTCATTATGCTATTGTACTGCTATTGTAGGACCAACTTTCCTCTGTTCCTCTCCCCTCATTAATAAAAGTCACTTTAATTCTACTTCTGTTTCCGAGGGTTTTAATGATTTCTTCAAATTTATCACTCACAAATTTGATAAGTAAATTCTCAGTGTTTATGATAAGGTTTAGATTTAGAGAACCAAAATGAAATTAGGGTTTTTGATGGTCAGGGAGTTAAGTGATGAAGTCTAGTGGCACGTTCAGGGTTCAGGGAACCAAATGGAGAAGTTTGGCTCCCCTGCAACTCCTTGGGAATCAGCACAAGAATAAGGAGTTTTGGGGACTCCCTTCTGGCAGTGTGGAGGTTTTCTGTAAAAGAATTTACAAACCCAAAAACCTAGATTGATAAAAGAGGTTTATTATGGGGATTGAAAGTAAGGTTAGAAATCCTGACAGAGAGGCAGAAAGTCTGGTTAGGAAATAGGTGAGGATAAAGAGAGGATGGCACTGGAAGGAATATTCCAGTGGGCAGAGGCCTTTGGCATCCCAGACATGGCATAGCATGGCATGTTTGGAACCTCTGCAAAGAGAGGGTTTTAATTTGGCTCTTTTATAATGGGAGCTTTGGCTACAAGCTGAAGTTGGCTCATCACTGGGTTTCAGCTTGAGCTGGAATTTGAATTGAATTCAATGAGTTTCAGGATTGACCCCTATCACACCCAGATAATAAGGATGAAACTGTCTCGGGGCAGGGTCCCTCACTGAGGCAGAGTTGAAGGAGATTTTCTCCTTTAAGGATTTTCAGAGCTTTGGGATCCCCTCTTCATTTATTTCAAGATTCTTAATAATGATATCGAAAAGAATCAGCTCCAGGGATATTCAATGTATCACACAACCAATCCATATATACACAGTTAGATCACATACTATGCTAGCATCTATGAGGAGAAAAAACTAAAGTCCCTTCAGTCAAAGAGCTAATAATGGAAGATCCCATTAGAAAAATGCCTTTCCCAAGGTCAGATTATATTTCCAACTAACTATGTGACTTTGCTTTTCACCTGTCTGGAACTATCTAGTCTTAACTTCCTTCAAGTTATAGATGAGAAAAATCAACAAACAGAGAGTTCTAGGTCTCTTAATGGTAATGAACCAGTATATGAATTCAGGCACTCTCATTTGTATACTTTTTACTGGACCTTTCTGGCTCCTGTATAAAGGAACTTAGAAATCTTACTTCTCCTAAGCTTTAATTCCTCCTTCTGATGAGGAACCAAAATAAACTTTTAGGTTCTTTTGAATAGAAATAGTCTATGATCTTAATGGATTTTTCCACTTAATTTCTGCCCTTCTTCTTTTTCCCAAAAGTATGAGTTTAGTTAAAATAGTCATAATTTTAGTATGTGTTTATATTTAAAACAAAAATGTTTATATTAAATTCTTAACCAGATATTAAAAATATATGTTTCTACATATCTGCATTTCTACAATTTTACATCTACATTTTTAAGAGAAGATAGCCATAAAAGTCAGTCTTTCCGATTTTGAAAAAAGTTTTTATTAAAACCTATAAATACAATCAGTTTCAATTGAGCAGTAATGAACTGAACCAGCTATACCCAGTGAAAGAACTCTGGGAGATGACTATGAACCACTACATAGAAATTCCCAATCCCTCTATTTTTGTCCACCGGCATTTTTTATTTCCTTCACAGGCTAATTGTACACTGTTTCAAAGTCTGATTCTTTTTGTACAGTAAAACAATTGTTTGGACATGTATACATATATTGTATTTAATTTATACTTTAACACATTTAACATGTATTGGTCAACCTGCCATCTGGGGAGGGGGGGAAGGAGGGGAAAAATTAGAACAAAAGGTTTGGCAATTGTCAATGTTGTAAAATTATCCATGCATATATGGTAAAAAACACCTATAAATACATATGCTTGATATATTTGCTGGAAATGTGAAAATATCATTTCAATAAGAGTTCTGCAGTTCTACTGTGAATAGTTCAGGTTGAAGTATGAGTGATCTTTATTTGTATAAGCATCATTAGCTATAATATAACCAGTTTAATTGGTCTAGTTTTACTGGTTTGTTAAAGTGCCTCACAAAACCAATATTTCTGTATTCCTGCCACAAAATACAGTCATGTTGTTAGATAATTTACTAGTCTCAATCTTTTAGTCTTGTGCAAATAAAACATCATGTTACATCTAAATTGTAATTTATTAAATTACTTCACATATATTCTCTTTTTTCAAACCTCACAATAACTATGAAGCAGACAGAGAACATGTTATGATTCAAATTTTATAGATTAAGAAAACCAACACTTAGAGATCCTAAATTAACTCACCCAAATTGATTAGGGTCAGTTCTTATAATTCAACACCACTGAGCAGACTTGGAAGTCTCTCACACTGAAATCAATTCAACAATAATCCAACAAAATCAATTCGTAGGATTAAAGATTTAAGCTAAATGGAACTTCAGAAGTCACTTTGCAGATGAGAAACTGAGGCCCAGAAGTGAGTAATTTGTCCAAGGTCACACAGGTATTAAGTTGCAGAGCAGGATTTGATCTTAATACATCCAGCTTCAAATCCAGTATTGCTTCTTCTGTAGTAATCCAATAAAAGTTAATTAGCATCTTCTATGTGCAAAATCCAAAGTGAAAAAAAAAACCCTTACCCTCAAGAACCTTATATTTTAAACACTTAAATCACTCCCTCCCACTTAAAAAAGAAACCAAGAAACATTTGGCTTAATTTTTATCAATAATTAAATTTATTAATAATAATAGTTAATAATTTTATTAATACATTTTGTTTTATATTAAATTTATTTCCAAAGATGTATCCATACCTCCTCTGACCACTGAGCTATTCTCTGTAACAAAGATTTTAAGAAGAAAAATTAAAAAAATTATTTCATCAAAATTAATCAGCTAACTATATTAATGAACATCTAGGTGGTACAGTAGATGGAGTGCCAAGCCTGGAGTCAAAGAGAATTATCTTCCTCAGTTCAAATCTTACTAGTTAGGTCACTGGACAAGTCACTTAATCCTGTTTTGCTTTAGTTTCTTTCTCTGTAAAATGAGCTACAGAAGGAAATGGCAAACCACTCGAGTGTCATTACCAAGAAGAGATCAGAAGTGATCTGAAAAATGACTCAACAATATCTGTGTTAACTATATTTAATTAACTATAGCAACCATTAACAACTATTAACAAATAATCAATTATAGAGTGACAAAATGGGCAACACACCATAGCTGTAATTTTTTCCCTGTGAAATGGAAAATGAAATGAGCATTTTCTCACCTTTTCTTCAAGAAGAAACTTGGCCACTATAATTACATAGTCTGAAATTTCATTTTTTGTTGTTGTTTTTCATTTTCTGTCTATACTGTTATTGTCTTGTTAGCTGATTTCCCAGTTTTGCTTTTTTCAGTGTCTTCTCATACTTCTCTAAGTTCTTCATGTTTACATTTCTCATGGTAGAATAATATGTCATATTATATTTATCTTTCACAATTGATGGATACCTACCATATTCCCAGTTTATTTATACCACATAGACTTCTTCATACAGATAGACAGACACACACATGCACAAAGTTAATAGGTTATAGAAGTCTAGGTCAAAAAGTATGAACATTTTAGGGTTTTTTTACACAGCATAATGCCAAAGTGTTTTCCACTGTAGCTATCTTCCTACAGCCCCTCCCACAATAATTATTTTCATCTTTTTCATCCCTAACAATTCTACATACCTCTTTTTATTAACCTGAGTACTAGGTGCTAATGATATCTTGTTTACAGATAGAGTAATTTAGATGCTGTGGTCATTTGTTCAATTAAAAAAAAAGTCTCCTTTTCTTTCTCTTTTAAATGTTGTGATTTTTTTTCTCACACCCTTTCCACTTTATAGAACTATATTCCCATTTGTGTTATTCTGTAAGCTTCTCCTAGTAATTTCCATCAATTCAGTCTGTGAAATTGGTCCTTATGCTTATTACAACTTGTTTACAAATTTGAATTTGTGCTATTATATGTTAAAGTGCATGTATATATTTAAGTACAACGTTAGAAAAGAAGGAATTATTGATGTGATTTATTCAAAAATAGAGGATTATGGTCTAAACAATTACTTAGGATTCTAGAACATGGCACATTGTTGACGCCCACTCTGCATAATTTATGTTAACACTTCTCCCAATGTTGTTGAATTGTTTAATCCCATTTAAAACAATTGCTAAATAATTTCAAAAATGTAATTATGCTAAAAATGGAACACAACCCATTCCATAGCTTATCTTCCATATACTATTTTGGACAAATCACATTTTATTTGATCTTATATTTTTTTATACCCTATGGTTGTATTTTGTAAGCAGACTGTTTATTTATGACAGTAAAGAAGAATGCAAAATTCAGTGACTATCCTGCAGTCTTAAAAAGAAATAGCTGAGGTTACTGCCTTGTACAATATACTTGATAAATTTGTATAATCTAAAATTTTATTACAGCAATCTTTAAAATAAAGGGCTACAATTTTCTTCCTTTTTCTAATAATGCACAAAATTTCTAATAAACAACTTAATCTGAACCAGAGGGAGAGACGAAAGCTGTTTAGATGCTCTGATTCAATGGATTGCTGAAAATGACTATGTGCTGAAACTACTTTGGCTTGACAATAAATCTTTTTCTTTTCTTTTCTTGTTTTACAATGGGATTATTGTAGAGCATTTGAGGAAAGTAAAATGTCCCGGCTTTCACTAGACAGAAATATTTATGTGCTTGGGGGAAATACAACTAAAATGAATATTATGTTGATTAAACAAACATAAAAGTTGCTTATTTTTTGGATAAATGGATCGCAGAAACATATCTGTCTTTATACTTGTCTCCTTATCTGTTTGAGTGGCTTCTTCCCTGCCTGTTGGCTTATCAATTTGCCTGCTTCTTCATTAAAAAAACAACAGAAAAATGAAACATGAGGTTTGTAATATCAGTGGGAATCTCTGCTGCCACTATTTATAAAACAAATGTAAATTTCAAGGCTGTGTCTTCTGTTCCACTTCATGACATTAAACAGATTAGCCTCCTACTACATGGAAAGGCACCATCGTCAACATTGAGTTTATTTGGTAACAGTCAGCTTGAATTTTTAAAGTGTATTTGCTGTTAACTCTGAAGCTTGCTACTCAAAAATGTTTCTTTTTTGCTGGAAGTCCATCCTAATCGTATAGATGCCTAGTTTCATTAGTTTGCTTTGACTAAAAAGCAAAACAAAACAGAATCTAAAAATAGTAGCTTTGCCAATTCATTTGCATTGTAATCTAATTTTTAAATTACTTTATTGGTGCATATTCAATAGAGCTTTTGTCTTATTCAATGAAAAGGAGATCCATTTGGTTGGGGAGTCTAGTTTTTTCTTTTTAATTTTAATTAAATTTGTGTTGTTATTATTATTAAATATACTCACAAGACTAGATGATATCTATAATCCATCGACTAAAATAATAATGCTCATCATAACAATGGCTACAAAAATTTGATACCATTTTCATTGAGACAGCATGATATAATATGATTATAAGTATAGAATAGTGCTTAGAGTGCTAGATTTGGAGTAAGGAAACCTTAGATTTGAATTCTGCCTCAGACATAACTAGTCTCTTTGCCAATCATTTATCTTGACATAAGAATAATGATAACTACTTCAAAGAATCATCTTAAGTATCAAATGAGATCATGTAAGTAAGGTTCTTTTCATAGCTTAAAAGTGTCAATAATTAATAGTGCTGTGATAATAAAATAATAAATGCATGGATTGTTATTTTAAAAATTTGTTGAGTATCTACTACATGAGAAATACAAGATATGGACTTTTGCTCTCAAGGAGGGGCCTACTAGGGTTCTACAGATTATATTGTAAATAACACAAATAACAGTGAAAAATGGCTTGTTCTAAATGTTAAATTGGAGGTATAAAAATATAAGTTTTCAAAAGAAAGAGAGTCTCTGTGAGCTGGAGTGACTGGAAAGTCTTTTAATATGCAAATGAAATTGGAACGGGAGATTGAAGAAAGAGTAAGGCTAAAATAATTGGAGAGAAGAGATGAGATAGAAACAAGTATATATTGTTTTCTTGGTTCTACTTATTTTACTCGATATAAATTCATATGTTTTCCCAAGATTTCTGAATGTATTCATCTATATTCTTTCCTATGGCATAGTAAAATTCTATAATATTTAGGTGGCAAGATTTTGGTTAGCCATTCCTTAAATAATGAGTATCCACTTTGTTTCCATTTTGGCTATCATGAAAATTATTGCTATGAATTTTTGAAAGGTATGGGACCTTACTTTCTGTCTTCAGTCTCTTTGGGGTGCGTATGCTTAGTCCTTATGGAACTCTCAGTAAAAATATATTAATATTTTGTCATTTTAAAAAAAGAATAATCATAAATGTCTTTCCAGAATCATTCGACTACTTTACAATTCCATCAAGAGTGTATTACTGTGGCTATCTTTACACAGTTCCTTCAAAATCAAATGCATCCATTGTTTGTGATAGTTATCCATTTATTGAGTAAAAGATAAAATCCTGGAGTTGTCTCTCATACTTACTAGTATTATTATTAGGGATAAATCATATTTTTCTTATTCCTAAAATAGGGATAATAATACTGGAAATATTCACCTTACAGTGCTAGCAAAATCATATAAGATAATGTATATAAAATGTTTTTATATAACTTTTATTTAACTTTTGAATTTGCAAAGTTTTTTTACATGTTATCTCATTTGATAGATGTAATTATTAGTCCCATTTTATAAATCATTTCACATAATTAGGAAGTGTTGGAACAGAATAGACTCCAAGACTATTCATGCTTTCCAATATGCACCTGACACAGAGATCTACAAGGGTTAGGCATTGTACCCCAAGGAGACTGAAGACAGAAAGTTAAGGTCCCATACCCATCAAAAAATTCATAGCAACACTTTTCGTGATAGCAAAAATTGAAACAAAGTGGATTTCAATTATTGTTATAAGCATTTCTGTTTTAAATCTTCAGAACTACGATGCTTTCCTTTTTTAGTTTCATGTTTAATCTTCAGACTTTGAATGGTAGTATGGGGCAGGACAACAAATAGGATCTAGAACCACAGAGCACAGATTCAAATCACAATTCTGCTACTCAAGTACTTATGTGACTTCTCTGGACCTCAAGTCACTTAATCTAATAAAATTAAGAGTCTGGACTCTATTATATCTGATTTTTTTAAAACATAAAAAAATAAAAAATAATTTTTCTCCATTTTTACCAATAAAACTGGGCTTTTCAATTCTTTTAAGTAAATTCTTCTTGTCTATTCTGTGTAGCTGTGTATATACCAAAGGGGTAATGCCTATTCAGCTCTTTGCTAACAGGATCATTAAATATAACATTCAACTAAGGCATGTTTTAGTTCCACAGGAGAAAACAGGACATTTGGTATCCTCTTAAAATATCAGGAAATTCAAAGTATTTCTGGAAAAGCTTTCAAGCTCAACCCCCAACACCCCCCTTTTCTTTCTTCTTTCTTAAGGAAAAAAAATAGTAAGGAGCAGAAAATTCTGTACTGATTCTCAAGACTTTATGATATAGAAATTGTTGTGGAAGTGGAAACCTTGCCTTAGGCAAAAGCCTTCGGTACAGAAATTTCTACAGTATGTCAGTGTAAACTATTTAAGTCACAATGTTATTGATCAGATCAACAGAAGATAATTTTGAAATTTCACACTTCTACTTACTCTTTTGCCTTGGTGTATAATCAGAGGACAAATATACCTATGAAAACAAAATCGATAAGGAGAAGGAAGCCTAATTCTGCCACTAATTTCCCCCTTGCCTAATTCATATACACATGTATGTGTATATACATATATACATGTGCACCCACTTAACATACATGCATGTATACATATATTTCAAGCATTTATTTATAATTTTTAAAAAATGCTTATTTTTAAAATATCAATTTAAACAAATTAAACAATATAATGAATGAAATGTACAAGTGAAACAAGCACAGGTTTAGACTCCTACTTGCTACTTTTGAAAACTGCCAAAGAGCAAATAGAATGCTTATAGTTTCCTTTTAGAAGAATTCTAGTCAGTATTTCTGGCCAAAGAATATTCTTGGCTTATTTTTCAAACCATCTTTTTTGATTTCTATTTGATTCTGTTTCTTAAGAAGTAATTGAATAAAAAATTTAATTTGGTTATCAGTTCCTTTATCAGATATTATGTTTACCATAAAGGTCTTAAGATTTTAATTCTATTGTCATAGAAATAAATTACTATAATATATCTGTTCATCTCTTCATTTTGTGTCAGAAATCTTGCATTTTAAGATATGAAATGAATGACTAAATATGTTAAAATATGCATAAGTTCCTATTTGCATTTTTAAAATGTTTGCAATTTATATATGTATTAAAACTAAAAATAAGCTCTTGATATTTTAACCCTGTAGGTCAAAACAATACATGTTTTAGAAAATGTTTAAAAATAAATGCATTCATACAGTACTATTAAGAAATTGAGTTGAATTTCTAAGTGCAAGGCCTGCTTAAAGTCTACTGCAGAATAGATTGCTGGGGAGCCTTTCAATTCATAATTAACAGGTTTTAAAACCAGCTGTTATTAAAACCTTCCTAAAAGCTGGCCTTAATAATAAAATATCTGCCATCTTTCTTTCATCTTAAAGGTCTCTATTTGATGCTATTCATTTCTGTTCTCAAGGAAGCAGTCCTGCTCATATGTCTTCCTTCTCCCCACCATCTCCTGCAATCATTACCCTAAACTTTCGCCACCAAAAGCATTCACTAGTAACTTGGTTTTCTAGCCACTTAATTTTAAGGCAGTGCAGTACTGCTCTCTAGTGGTCGATTTGTTATACAAACTATGCAAGAGGAGAAAACCAAAGGCTAATTTTAAGAAAATAAAAATATTACTCAATAAGAAGAAAATTTTATCAGTTTTCTTAATAGTAATGATGTTGGGATTATTTGGCAAAAAAGTTACTTTAAGAACTGGAAGAAAACTTAGAGATCATGAATATTAGTTCTTCTGTTCCAGGGTGTGGATTTAACAATTAAACAAACTTGTGTTAAGTTCCTACCATATGTGAGAAAGGCCTTGTGCTAAATACTAAGGATAAGAAGCTATAAATTAAATAATTTCTCTTTTCAGGGAATTCTAATTTTACTAATTTTATATTCTGTGCATAATAGACAATACTTGTATAATTAAATTAAATTAAATCAATAGTGTCATAGATTTTAGTCTCTATCTTCAATAAAGAAAGAAAGTAATTTCTCTCATCTCTGCCACTTCCTAACTATATATATGATCATTGGAAAATGACTTCTTCTCTCAAGATTTTAGTTTCCTCAACTGGAAAACTAAGGAATTGGATTAAATGGTCTCAGGGTTGCCTGATAACTCATTGAATCTCTGCATCAAAAGAACAACTCCAGAGTCTTATTACAGAGCCTACAAGCTGACTGCTGCTATTTCTTTATTAAACAATTCCTGGCTGCTTTGGAGTATTGGATTTCTTTGGTACCTCCCAATGGTTCTTTGACCACTTGAGCATTAGTTGATCTTTTTCTACATATGATAGAGCCTTTGTTATCTATCGGCCATCTCCTTCCATCAATTGCTGAAGATTAGTGCTGAGTTCTGTGTATGATAGACAATACTTGTTTAATTGAATTAAATTAAATCTATAGTGTTACAGATTTTGGTCTATTCTCAATAGAGAGGACAGGGAAATAGAAGAGATACAAAGAGTCATCTTGGGTTGGAGACACCTGACTTAAATACTAGCTCTGCTACTGACTACCTTATGAATTCATAATAAAGACGACTATTCATCTTTAAAATGAAGATAGGACTCAATAGGTGCTGAGGTCCCAAATGTCTTGTGTTGACAGACTAGGTTACCTTTCCATTGGACACTAAGGATACTTTCTAAGTGTCTCAACTCACCAACAACGGAATATTTATTTCCTTAGTCTAAGGAGCAGTTTTTGCTAAATAGAGAACATTCAATTATTTCAGTTGTCCTTAAATTTTTTTAACTAGTCTGATATTTATAACTGTAGTGGAATGAAAAATTTTATAAACCTCCTCTGTAGATTTATATCAAAAGAGTTTGGGAGGTGTAATTATTAACCAGAAGAACTAGATGAAATAATTGATTCATCATCCATACTTCCTCAGCGCACCTGCATATGATTCCACTGAGAGCATAGTATAGAATGAACAAATAAGATCTCTAGGTTCCTTCAGCAAATTCACAGTGACTGGGAAATAGGTGCAGTAGAAGAGAAGCCAAAGTTCAGGCTGTCATTGGTTGGTAAATTATTTCATCCAGAAGCAGAATACCTGGGTTCAGAACCTATTTCTGACCTAATCGGGTACTATTGGGCAAATCAGTTCATCTGTGTGGGTATTATCCTTTTAAAATGTGGGTATTATATTAGTCTTATCAGTCATATGACTCTTCATGATCCCATGTGGGGTTTTCTTGGCAAAGATACTGGACCAATTTGCCATTTCCTTCTCTAGCTCATTTTACAGATGAGAAGCTAAGGCAAATAGGGGTATGTGACATGTCCACAGTCATACATCCAGTAATGTCTGAGGCCGGATTTGAACTCAGGAAAATGAATCTTGTTGACTTTAAGCCCAGAACTTTTTCTACTGTCCTACCTAGCTACCTGTTCTCCAAGGTCTCTTCCAGTTCTAAAAATTCAATAATTTTATATTACTACATATACTTTATTTTGTTTACATTTTGCAATTCTTTCTTGAATACTGGCAACTTCCAGAAGAACCTAAGACAAATCCTCAGTTACAACAAAACAGCCTAAATACATAGTTGTCTGTTGTACATAAGTATAGCTATTGGAGCTAATGAGGTTAAAAATATAAAATTTCCAACATAGACAATCATTGTTTAGCCATTGACCCTAAAATCTTCAGCATCAGAAGACCTCTTCCTTGTTCTAAATAAAACTTGTGATCTGTAAGGAGAGATATAGCAACATTCATAGGTTGGGCCCAATCTACCTTATAAATGAAATTGTGTATAAATGTGGCCTGTATAAAAAATGAGACAGAGTTAGTCTTTAGACAAATTGTAAATCAAAATTTAGTTTCCCTGTCCATTCCTCCTTTTCATCAAAGCTCTTCTCAGTAACTTTCTCCATCCTCTCTCTCCAATAACTTTGCATATTGCTTCTATGACACAATTAATATGCTTCCAACCTGCATCTTCCATCCTAGGTTTTAACTTCAACTTTTTTTTTTTCCTGTGTCAACATTTGCTTGTCCTCTGTCTCATTTCCTTAGCGCCTGGTTTATAAATTCTTTAGTGTTAATGTACTAATCAATACCAAAATGTTCCTGGTACTTGTAACCAAGATAAAATATTTGAATTTCTAGAAGAATGGCTTTAGTGACTCCATGCCGTGTAATAATTTTATACAGAGATGAACTTTAGGTTTTATGTAAAATGGATTTCTGCATTACATGGCAATATGGACTGGACCAGGGCTTCTTAAACTTTTTCTACTTACAACCCCTTTTCACCCAAGAAATTTTTATGTGATCCTAGGCATATAGGTATATAAAATAGTTATGCAAATCAAATATTTACTGATAATCATAATTTTACAACCTCCTTATTCAGTTATGAGACCTCATATGGGAATCTCAGTTTAAGAAACTTTGAACTAGATCTAATTCAAACTTCCTGCTAACCCTGAATTGTGTTTATCCTTCTGGAATTAGCAAAGACTACTTAGTATTTTGCTGAAGTTTTCCTAATTACTTAATATTTTAAAATTCAAATGATCTTCTTCCCCTCGGGGTATGACTCTAGGTAGTTAACTTGATACTAAATTGAATAAGCATCAAAAATGGAGAGATTAAGCTTTAGAAGTTTCCAGAACAGTGACTTTCCAAAAAAAAAAAAAAAAACGTGGCCTAAGATCTATTATTTTGCAGGTGAAATACAGGTGAAATAGTTTACTTGTGACACTGGTAAATATAAAAAAAATGTACAATTTTTTTGCTTCTGGTAAGAATTAATCATTTACTAATTTATTGCTTTGTGAAGTTCTCAAAACCAGTCATTCTTTCCACTCATTAGAGTGAGGATTTCTTTGTAAAGGGTAATTTTTAGTGTGTGTGTGTGGGGGGGGGGGGGGAGGTTAGGCCTTATTTTTTTTTAAACTAGATTTAATTTAGTATCCTACTTTTCTTCATTTCTTCTAGCAATAATGACACAAAGTTTAAATTGACTGTGGGTTAAATTTCCTCATTATTAACATCTAAGTGGTATTTACATGGATAAAGGGAAAGTATAAAAGAAAATTCAAATATGAAAAATTATAAGTATACAAATACTTATAAGTATATATGTATAAGTAACAGACATGAATTTATTAATGTAAAATGCTTTTATTTTAAGAATTAGGCAAATTTTTTGAAGTTATTTATTCAGTATAATTATACTTACACAATAGATTTCACTAGATTATTGAATAATGCAATTGTAAAAAAAATAAGATTCTAGTCTAACTCCTCTCATTTTACAGGTGAAGAAACTGAGGTCCAAAGAAATGAAGTCTTAATTTCCCATACAATAAAGAGAGAACATTCCTTGCTTAGCTGTTTATTTCTATAAAAAAAATTTAACATTTATTTTCCTGATGAAAAATCTGAGATTCTTTCAGAGGAAATGTTTCAAAACTGCTTTTTTTTTTTTTTTTTTTTTAAGAGTAAGAAGATAGGGTCTGATGACAGGTTGGTCCCATGTGTTTAAGAAGAGGCAAAACCCTTTTCAGGAAGAAAATCATTCTATATTTTAATGGAATTTTATTTTATCACTGTTCCCATGTCATAAAATGCTAAGAGTCTACTCCCTGGGGGAGTTTATATTCTACTGGGTGTTAACATGTCCATAGATATGTAAATACAAAGTACATACAATGATAATAGATGATGCTATAAAGTTATTTCCAGAGAGAAAATATTAGCTATTTGAGAGAATCAGGAAATATTATGGGTAGAAAGAACTGAATTTGGAAGACAGGTAGGGATTCTAATAATTAGAAGTGAGGAGGGATTTCATAAAGGCAATTAGGTAGGTGATAGAACATCATATATAGGGAATATACCAAGTAAGTTAGTCTGGAACTCAATGTTTGAAAGTAATATGTCAAAACTGAAAATAAAATGGATTAGAGCCAGATTGTGAAGGGCTTTAAATGTGGAGCAGAGGAAGTTGCATTTGATCCCAGAGGCAAGAAGGAGGTGATATTCCAACTTCTTAAACAGGGAATTGACATGTTTAAATTGTGCTTGAGAAATATCAATGTGACATCCTTATGGAGAAAGAAATGGATCTGAAATCAAGACTCAAAGTAGGAAGGCTATTGGAGTACTTTAGAAGTGGTGGTTCCCATGTAGGTTGGAGGGAAGGGAGCAGGAGTCAGAGGAGACCTATGAACACAGTTTAAAGGGCACTGAATAAATTATTTTATGAAACAACACAAAACTGCCACTTTTGCAGTCTCCTTGGCTAGCCAGACTTTGCTCTTGTGGTTTATAATCATGTGGAATGGTATTCAACAGATTAATCATTAGTTCACTTCTACAATCTTTACTACTCTTTTAGCACATAAAATCAATTACTGTTTGATTATAATAATTTATCTGTAATGTAGTGAAAAGAGCATTAAGTCTGGAATAAAAAAAACCTGGCATTGAATCCTGGATCTATCATGTACTAGCTAAATAATGTCATACAAATCTTTCTACCTTTCAGGGCTTTCTGTAAATTAAAGGATTTAACTGGGTAATCTCTGATGTCCTTGTAGTTCTAACATTCCTTTGTCATTCCATAATGATAAAATAATTTTATTTTAACTATCAAAAAAAAATAAAACAGTGAGACACAACTTCTTTATATTTCTTAAATTTTGTTGATTCTCAAGAGAAAAGCATTTTTCAGAAAATTTTCACTGAATAGCTTAATCCAGGGCCTTGAAGCATAAAGGAAAGAAAACTGATGATATTTCTTTGTATTTCCTTTTTAGACATGCTACTCTGTGTGTTTTAGATTTTATTACCTAGGAAAGAAATATTCAATTTATGCAACAATACAAAAATATTTTTCTTGCAGACATCAGTATTAAATTGGTCAAATCTCCTTTTGACCCACATTGTTATATAAAATTCCAGGAGTTAGTAGGGAAGAGTGAGTGAGTGAGATACGGTAGCTAATACACTGTAGTTTTATCTGTTCTTGAACAAATAAAAGCAAGCCAGTAGATATCAGTAGATTTTCTCCAAATCTCTTGACTCTCATCAGACTAATTATATTGAGATCATTGGCCTAGATGATATGGGTAATTTGGGACTAGAGGCTGGCAAGCAATTCTGTGAGGAGGGGCACAACAGATGCTTGTATGGATCAACCAGATGAGCTTGTGAGCCCATGTGCTATTCACATCACTTTACCAAAGTTTAGAAATATAACAATTACACAGAGTGCTTATTTATCTTTTGTGAGAACTGTTCACTGAAGGCAATTTAAAAATATGATTTGCCAAAGTTGTGAGGAAAAGTGAGGCTTGACCAAGGATTTTGATTGTCAGAGAGCCCACTTGGAACTCAATTTAATTTAAACATTCAAAACTCAAAACTCAAAATTTATTAAGTTTTTATATGTCAGGCTCTGAACTAGACATTAAGGATACAAAAATAATCAGTGTGCCTCCTCAAGGAGAAGACATTCTAGTATCTAGCAAATAGTAGACACTTAATAAATGTTTGTAAATTATATACTACAGATACATAAATAAGTGCAAAATGTTTCAGGAAATTAAAAAACACTGGCGAGTTGGAGGAGGGGGGAAAAAAGAGAACACTTCCTATGAGAAATGGCATCTGAGCTATGCCATGTGAGACTATACTAACTTCTTATTGAAACTTAGAAGTCAAAGTTTCTCTAATGTTAGAAATGAGAGTACTTAAGATCACATAAAGATCATACCATATAGTCAGTATCATAGATTATTTATCTGTATGTGGGAGTCACACATTTATTTTTTAAAGAAATCTCATGTTAGGGATGCAAACTTTTGATGCAAAGGTGGATGCTACAGAGAAAACCTGCTGTAAAACCTTAGCCATACTATTTGAGAAGTATGATAGAGGCAGTGTGGTTTAGGAAAACTTTGTTCAAGTCCCACCTCCGACTCACATTGGTTGTATATCCCTATTGTTCAATCATATCAATTGTGTCTACTTCTTCATGTCCCCATTTGAGATTTTCCTGGAAAAGTTACCGAACTAGTTTGCCATTTCCTTCCCTAGTTCATTTTACAGAGAAGGAAACCAAGTCAAACCAGGGTAAGCAACATACCAAGGATCATACACCTACTAAGTGTATGAAGAACTTCCTGAACTCAGGAAGGCAAATCTTCCTGACCCAGAGTCTGGCGTTTTCTCCACTGTGTTACCCAATTGCCTCTGTATATCCCAAACAAGTCATTTACAGCCCAGTGCTTTAGACAATTGAATTAACTTAAGAGAATGTGTCAATTTGGATATTTAAGAAGAGTTTCCCGATATATATATATGTCTGTATCTGCCCTGTATCTGCCCTGACTCTGTGCAAGGCAATATAGAAGAAAGATTTACCCAGCTTTCAAGGTTTCAGGTAATAATGGACTATGTACTTGTCCTCTTAAAATCTGTAAAGCTAAGTTTGGAGAGGTTCATCAAGCAGAAGTTGGCCCAAAGTGACAAATTTATTTTTGGCTGCAACAACTTATTTATTGCCATCCACCAATACATACTGGTGTTATAAGCTGGGTAAGTAAAAGGAGTTACCATATACCAATTAGATCTAATTATCATAACCACAGATGTTTTCAATTAGGAGATGACACATTATAGTGGCAAAGATCATTTGTTCTATAGTAAAAGAACCTGGGGTTAAAATCCTGCCTCTGACTTTTGTTACCTGTGTGACCAGGGATAAATCATATAATCTTACTAAAGATTATAAAATCATCTATAAAAATCTATAAAATTAAGGGAGTTGTACTCTATGGTCCCTGAGGCCCTTTCTAGCTTCATTTCTAGAATCTTATGTTCTCTTTAAGAAATAGTAAGATATACTTGTTTTGTGAACACCTAGCTATGTAAATCACCCATATTTGAATTACATGTAAAAAAAAAAAAAAACAAACAAACTGAAAAAGTCTTTTAGCCTTGTTTCATTATGGAAATGTACCCTGGAAGTGATAAAAAGAGTGATTCTTCTATTGCTAATCACAATACTTTATGCTTATGTGGCACTTTATGGGTAGTTCAGAAAACACTTTCCTCAAAATACCAATAGTGATATGAGTAGTGCAAGTATTGAATTCAAACTCATTTCATAGATGAGAAAACTGAATCCCAGAGGTGCTATATAATGTGTCTAAAGCTATACTATTGGTCAGAAATAGAATTTCAATTCAACTTAGGCCTACTGATCTCAATCTGGCTGCTTAAAAAGCAAGAGCCATGGGGAGCCAGGACATCTCCCTCCAGATAGTGATACTCAATTCATATCAGGTGATGGATTCCCTTTATTTTTCTATTCTTCATCTATGGGCCCCATAAGAAGTAATTTATAGCTCTTGACTCCACTTAGGGGTACTACACCCTTCCTAAAAGCAATATGTCAGGGACATGGCTACTCTCCTCATTTAGATGATCAGAGAGCTACTGACTACAATTCTTCCAGGAAGATGTTAGCCATTAGACCTTACCATCTGCTCTGCCATTGCTTCCTAAGGTCCTTTGGGTCTTACCATTGATTGCCCTGATGGCAGATACTCTGGAACCCTTGGTATTGCATCCTAAAGATGCCTTCCCTTTGCCAATTACTGGTTCTTCATCTTAAGGATCAATGAACATTTTTAATCTATCCTGCAACTGAACTCTGCTGTATACAATATTTTTCCTGATAGAATGTAAGCTCCCCAAGAGTAGTTTTCAATTTATATCCTATGATTAGCATCTAGTAAACACAATTCTTTTTCATTCATTAATTACGAGTCTAAAGCTCTTTTCCATTACACCATAGAAGAGTAAATTAGCACATTATAATTAGTCATCTGAAACTTTAGGGGGAAATTAATGCAATAATATTAACTTCTTATTGTAAAAATTAATTCTACAATGTCAAATTGATGACCACATTGTAATCATACTGTTCAATCTCTTTTTTAAGTCTTCTTGTATGTCCCTATGTAGGACTTTTGAAGTAAGGATCTTAGAATGAGGGATTAGGCATCAAGAAGCTTTAAACCTCCAAATATGACCCAATAATGTAATTTTTATTTTACAAAGGCATTTTATAATGATATTTATGAAAAAAATTAAAAACATTTGCACCAAGGCCAAGACCCATTACATCAAGTTTCAGCTTGGGACCACATTTTTATGGCTGACTTCTAATCCCATAAAGATAGGGATTTAAATGGAAATCTCCATGAAACCCCTTAACCCCTAGCATCACAAATAGGAATCTATAATAGACTTAATGACTGTATATGAAGTAGAGCAGTACATGCTATATAATTATCTCAGGCAGCCTTACTGGTTTCTTAGTTGCTGTCAAGAGTAGGCCAGCTACTTCAGGAAAATTGAACAAGGCTAAATACTCTAAAATTCAGATTACGAAACATTGCATTTCCTGCCTTGTTATCTAGCCAATTCAGTACATATATTTTTGGCTATAATTTCTTTTTCTGAAAAATGAGCTGTTCTGCTCCCTGAAATTATTAGCCTCTTTCAGTTCCATAAAATCAGCGGAATTTTGAAAGAGTAATGAATGAGATCTTATTGCAGCTGGTCACCAATATTCAAGAAATTATGTCTTCAGAAAAACTTTACACAATTGACATTTTCATACAGCTGATTGATAGAGAAAGGGTTGTTCGGGGTTAGAGTCTTTTTTTGGGTTATTCATTTCAACTGGCCGAGTTTTTTCGTCTTTATGCATGTGTCAAGAAGTTATAGAGGCACAAATGCCAGATTTGAAGTCATAAGATCCGGACTAGCATATGGTTCTGCTACTTACTGGTAAGTCATAAATAAAGGATTTGTCTTTAGATAAAGAATTCTGATAGGAACCTAAAGAGGATACATAAAATTTAACATTATATAATTGCCTATAAATTAATTAACTTCACTGTAAGGAATTACAAGCAAGTTTAGTTTCTTGCATTAATATATAATGGTAAAGTTTTAAGAATTATTTTAGAAGTATGTTCTATATATATCATGATATGTGATGTGATATAGTACAGTAGAGAGAATGATGAATTCAAAATAGGTGTAAATCCTGGCTCTATCCTTTATTACATGTCTGACTTCCCTTATGATCCTTTTTCATCTGTAAAAGGATAGAATTGGACTAGATTATTTCTAATATCTTTTGCAACCTTAGGTCTATGATCTATGCACTAAAACGTAAGCTAGGCAAACACAGAGACCATGGTTTGTATACTGTACATATGTTCTCTCTACATGAGATACATGCTCAGCTCAATACTAAATGTTTGCAATGATAAAATTTAGAATTAATGATGCTTTTTGTTTTTTAGTTTTTCTTTCTGCTACTCATGGATACCTATTTATTTCAGAATGTCATAAGATGTAAAGCTAGAAAGAACTTTCAATACTTCAGAATTTTGCTTCATTTGAAAAATAAGGAAACCAAGAATCAAAGAATCAATTTAGCAAATAAGTGGAAAAATGAGAATTTGAGCCAAGCATGGCCTATTGCAAATCCAAAACTCTGTATGTTACAAATAGGGTCTTTAAACACATTGGAGATTTTATATATACTTATAGAGACAGAGAAAGATAGAGAGGGAAACAGAAAAACTCAGAGAGAGAAAGAGCACACCCTTGATCCAACTTCTCTCTTCCCTTCATAACTAAGGGTGTAGGACAAGAGAATGAATTATATGTTCTCAAGCTACCAAGAAACAAAGAAATAATTATGTAACCATGATTCTTTTATTCAAGGGAACATAGGACTAATTGGTATTCAGTTACTTGCACATATGTCCCTCTGGACAATAGACAAGCATGAGAAACATGAGATAATCTGACTCCTGCCCTCCCATACCATTTTACTTGGTGCTGTAGATTATGAGCTTAAAAGTCATGATCTAGGAGCTTTGGAGATTTGGAGAAACTAAATGGACTCGACTGAAGCTGAGGAAAATTTTGAGATAGACCAACTATGTGAATTTCACAGCTATCTTAACTCTGATTCTCAAGCAGCCACAAATGGGAACTTGATGGATGATAGTCTATGAGTAGGAAAGTTGTGAAAATGGTTCCTAAATTCTGCATTTGAGACATTCTTGTTCTTGGTAAAAGTAATCAAGTCAAGGCATCTAACTGTGACTTGGAACTCCTAGCTCTGGGAGATATCTGCAGATTGATGAAGGTATCCTAAGTCTGGGAAAGGCTTTTTTTAATGTAACCTTCTTGTTAGCTATTTGTTACTTTACTATGTTTTGATTGTATTACTTTTACTTCTTTGGTTACTTCTGTGTGGTTGACTCTATTATACTATATCCATATGACTAAGATTCATTGAATTGTAGCAGATCATGGATGGGAGTATTTAAAATGATTCTAATTGGATAGAAAAAATGTTGGAACTCAAGTGCAGAGGTGGCAGCTTACTAAAAACCATGTAGAGTATATCAAACATGTCCTGTTTGGGTTAGAGTCGAGACCTGAGCTCTTATAACTGAAAAAGGTCAAAGAACCGGGAAGAGTACAGCCTGCTATTTAAATATGGATTTATACCATTATAAATTAACATTTTCTTTTCTCTGTAGAGTTTCAACAATCCCTTTTCAAATTTGGACCTAAGTACAATAAGGGAATATTTATTTATTCTCAACTTTACATTTGTTGGCTCAAAATAGGAGGATATTCTGTTTTCCACCTTCAAACTTATTGAGAAATCAGAAGTATAAAGAAAAATAGAGAGAGACATTTTATTCTAAATATAATTCTTGGATTAGAGTGAATAGAAGTACCTAAAAAGTGTCCTAGGTTCATTATCTATGAGAGTAGAAATAAGGAAGTGCTTCACCTGCTAGGAACAGAACATTAATGTTTGAGACAAGGGAGGAGAAAGACCTAGCTCTTGCTCCTGGCTAGGCCTTTAGGCTACTCATTAGGATCTGGGCTTAGAGTCAGAAGACCTGGGTTGAATTAGAAATCCATCTCTTACTAATTATATGACTTGGGCAAGCCATTTGGCAGATGAAAATATTCTGGGAGATTTCACCAAAAATTTTCAACTTAATTTTATAAATAAGTCTTTTTGACAGCTTGAGAAAATAACCAAAAATATTACCCTGTTTGCCCACATTTATTTGTTTGTTTGCCTACATTCAATCTTCACCCTGAAAATTTGTGTGGAAAATGCCTTGCTGTAAAGCATAAGGTAAATAATTTCCATTATCTGGTTGATCTCTTTTAAAAGCCAGGCCTGGGAAATCGTTATCATTATCTGCAATGCAAATAAATGCCTTCAACAGCATTTCAAAGAGAGTCAGTTTAACCTGTGTCCTGAAAATGTAGCCAACTCACTGGTGTCATGGCGATGTGCTATGTGAGCCAAACAATCTCTGCATTTTCTAAACTATCGCCATTAGCAAAATTGGCTGAGAAAAGGCCACTAAAAACAAGTGACCTAACTTAGAGAAAGAACAGCTAATTAATGCCTCAACAAGCAGTTTTCTCATCCTACAGATGAAGAGCTTGGACTACATGCTTTATAATTTCCAGTCCTAAAGAAAGATCTGATTATATTCATGGGGCACTTATCATGGACCTAGTACTATCTAGATGAGTATGTGTGCTGGAAGGGAATACACAAAGATAAGACAATGTGCTTGCCTTCAAATAAACATGAAATTTAGCTGGAAAGGCAAGATCTAGCTATAAACAAATCATTGAACAATAGTAAAAGTAGGTATCCAATACTAATTTTTATAATAGTACCTACATAATTCAAGATACCTTGAAACTGATTCTCAAATAGGCTCCCAATTCTGGTTTGAGATGTGTTCAAGATCAGGACAGAGTAGAAGGGAGAACGTGGTTTTTTTTGTTTGTTTGTTTTTTGTTTTTTGGGTTTTTTTGAGGAAGTGAAGGATTCCAGATTGAGCGGATTCATGCTCTATTATATATTTATACATAGCAGTATTGTTGTGGTTCAGTCATTTTAGTCATGTCCAACTTTTCTTGGAAAAGATACTGGAAAGGTTTGCTATTTCCTTCTTTAGCTCAATTCCTCACAGTTAAGGAAACTAAGGCAAAAAGGGAGTCACACAGCTAGTAAGTATCTGAGGTTGGATTTGAGCTCAGGAGGATGTTTTCCTGACTCCAAGTCTGGTGCTCTATTTGCAGGGTCCATTTAGTCCAATTTCATCATTTTATGGATAAAGAAACTGAAATCCAGAGAATTGTACTTCCTCAAGGTCAAAGAGATCAAACTGGTCCTTTGATCCCCAAATTCTCTGCTTTCCACCTCATTGTTCACCATAGAGCAAGTGTATCACTAATAAAGTCTCTAAAAATCCAAAACGAAGAAAAATTTCAAAATATCTCTTAGATGATTCATTAAAATTTAAGTCACTTCCATATTCTGTATTAATAGTATAGCAACTCAGGTTATATCATGAAAAGCAAAGCACATGAGAGAGAGAGAGAGACACACACACACAGACTCAGAGAGAGGAGCAGACTGTGAGAGAGTTAGAGACAAACAGAGACAGAGGCATAAAGAGACAGAGAGGCAAAGATAGGCAGAGACAGAGACAGAAACATGGAGAGGGAAAGAAAAGAGAAGAGACAGGGACAGAGAGACAGACAGGGAGAAAATAATATTTAAGAAATATGTATATATTTCTCCTATCCCAGGAGGTAGAATCCCTAACTAAATGTTATAGTGAAAATCCAGTTTAATTTCACCTGTCAAGTTTACTAAGGTGGTCTAATACAAAAGTGTCAAACTTATGGGCAGCACGTGACTGGCAAATTGATGAAACTAATTAAAATGTAATTGGAAATAGTTGACAAAATAAATATACATATAATACAACATGCATAATGTGATTTGTGGTTTTCTAAGTTAGTATGTGATTTTCAATAATCTCTTTCTATTTGAGTTTAATATTTTACTGGTTTAGTGAATACTCTAATCTGCTGTATTATAAATTATATGTGCCTAGAGTTGTGAAAATGCAACATGGCTTTAAACGTTGACATTTATGACTGCCCCAAAATATAAAAAAGGATATTATCTCATAATAAGGAATCCATTTTTCTATGATAGTAATTATAATACAAATACAGTTTGCAATCTAATAAAATAAAAAAAAGCCCACTTTCACTTAAATTCAATTCACTTGCATGTATCTTGGCATTATCTCCCTGAAATCAAGGTCTTCTCCAAGAATGAAGGACAAAGAAACAACAATAATCTCATAACAATATCTGAGTTGTTGAGTAACAAATAGTTCCTGTCTTCATAAGCATATTGACAGAAATACACCAATTATATATGTAGTGAGCCTGAACCAAGAGAAGGTGGGGAAGCCTAAGAAAAAGGCAAAAAAAAAAAAAAAGTCCACTATGAAAAAATTATTAGGCAGGTGGTTACAATACTTAGCCCCAGAAAGTTAGATCCTTTCTGAGTTGCAGTAAGAATGAAGGGTAATTGGACCATTCCACTGACCTGCAGAGATTAGAAAATGGTCAAATTATGCCAGTACCAAGTAACAAAGATATATCTACACATTACATTGTTATATTGTTGGATAAAATGAAAGGACCTTTCTGTCTTCTCCAGCAGAAACCAAAGAACTAAATTTTCTTTAAAAGAATGGATAATATGATTCATAGTGGGTGTGCTGGGCAAAGTTAAACAACTCACCCTCTAAATGTACAATAGGCTTTTACATTTAATCTGCATTATTAATTTTCACTACATCACTTTCTAGACAAATAAGAAATAATTTAAAAATTAACAATAAACTCATTCCTGGTTTATAGTATTTGCCAATTTCTGAGGTGTAAAAATTCACATTGAGGTTTTGACAACTTGTTCTCCTAAGCTAGTAAGAACTAGCTCTTGTCTATCTCTGTGAGAGAAAAGGGTAGTAGTGGGGAAATCCAAATTCAAAAGATAATTGAAATTCATTCTAAGGTATTGAAGAATAGAAGAATATGACATAAGGAAGGATTTAAGATAGGCAGGTAAGCAGGAAGGAAAAAAAGAAAGGGAGGAAGGGAGGAAAGAAAGAAGGAGGGAAGGAAGGAAGGAAGGAAGGAAGGAAGGAAGGAAGGAAGGAAGGAAGGAAGGAAGGAAGGAAGGAAGGAAGGAAGGAAGGAAGGAAGGAAGGAAGGAAGGAAGGAAGGAAGGAAGGAAGGAAGGAAGGAAGGAAGGAAGGAAGGAAGGAAGGAAAGGAAGGAAGGAAGGAAAGCAAGGAAGGAAGGAAAGCAAGGAAGGAAGGAACAAAGGAAGAGGGGAAGGGAAGAAGGAAGGAAGGAACAAAGGAAGGAAGGAAAGGAAGGAAGGAAGGAGGGAAGGACATACCTATGACATTGAACAAGTCATTTAAGTTCCCTGAGCCTCAGCTTACTCATTTTTAAAATTAAAATCTGGAGCAAATGACCTTTTAGGTCTCTTCCCCCTCTAGATCTATTACCCTATGACTGTCTGACTATCACTGGCACTTCTTCATCAACCTCATCTTCTTCATCTTCCTCCACCTTTTCCTTTTTTGCTCTAGTTTCTAAGGAAGAGATAGACTTCCTTCTTTCCAAGACTAATTAATCTCTTCTTATGTTTCTGAGATAGATAGATAGATTTATATATAGATACAGATACATATAGAGACATGCTATACACACATATCTACATATATATCCATTCATCAATATAAATTCTAGATCATTCTGTCTCTCATCTTCAATCTCTTCTTCCCCAATAGCACTAAAGATATGCCCAAAGCTCCCCAGCAAAAGAACTCTGGGAGATGACTATGAACATAGCATTCCCAATCCCTCTATTTTTGTCCGCCTGCATTTATTTCCTTCACAAGCTAATTGGACACTGTTTCAAGTCCGATTCTTTTTGTACAGCAAAATAACTGTTTGGACATGTATGCACATATTGTATTTAATTTATACTTTAACATATTTATCATGTATTGTCAACCTGTCATCTGGGGGAGGGGGTGGGAGGAAGGAGGGGAAAAATTGGAACAAAAGGTTTGGCAATTGTCAATGCTGTAAAATTACCCATGCATATATCTGGTAAATAAAAACTATAATTAAAAAAAAAAGATATGCTAAAATCTCTTCTTTCCCTTACATCAAAAACAAGCCTTTATAAAGCACTTACTATGCGCCAGGCTCTGTGCTAAATATTGGATATACATAGATTTTTTTTAAAAAATCTTTATGCTACAGGAATTCAAAATGTAGTGGGAGAGTCAAAATGAAAGCAATTATAGATCAGCAAGATATATATTGTGTGGGATAACTTGGAGGTAATCTCAGAAGGAAGACATAACCACAAGAAGGACTAGGAAAGGTTCCTTAAGAAAACTTTCTCTTGACCCTGCCATCCCCTCAAACAATTGTTTTATATTTTCTCCATATATCACTGACAAATCTCTAGTATATAAATAAAGCCAACTTTTCTGAACTTCTATACCTATCCATGGTTTTGAACACATTATTACCTGGAGTCCATGAAGAAAGCCTCAAGGCATCTGCTGCCAGCTGCAGAGAGAGAGATCTCAGCAGCTGCAAAGAGAGAAGGACTGAAAGCTGATGATTTCTCATTTCTTATTTCTTTAGCTCAAGCCAGAAAACCAAATGCAATCTGTTCTGTAGCAGCTTCTGTTTCCTATAGAGATAGTCACAATCTCTAAAACATTTCCCCCTTTGTTCACTTACTGACTCTTTTTCTTGGATACATAGGGATGGTTTGTGTATGTAATTCATGGTGACCTTATCAATAAAGTAATAGAAAATTTTAAAAAGTAAAGCACTTAATTGTCAAATACTGTTTGAACTGCTTAACCATGTAGGCTTTTGCCCTTAACAAAAAAATAAAATAAAATAACTATAATTATTGCCAACACATATTTAACAACCATTTACTTCTCAACCTAATGCAATCTGATTTCTGACCCCACGAAATTGTTTTTGCGAGAGTTATCAAAGAACTTTTAACTATTAAATACTAACTGACTTTTCTTAGTCATCCTTCTGGAACTCATTTCTTATATCATTGTTTGTGATGGGGCAGTGGAAAGAACACTGACTTTAGAGTCACAAAAAAGAAATTAAATTCTAGCTTATCACTTCTATCAAGTTTCCCCTCTCCTTGTGGAGATCTTACACTTTAATTGGATTCAAGATGTGTAAGTGTAAGTAAGTGTAAGATCACTGACTAATAGAATAATAGAAATACATTACTAGTAGGTTGTGAGCTATGCTATCATAACTATCCATGGGATGACTCTTTTAAGGATATTGCAATAGCAGCCACAGTCTAGGGAGTCAGTTCTTGAGTTCCAGAGCAAATTGGGAACCAGAGAGGGCTGAAATATGTTCTAGAATTTTGCCAAATAGTTAAAGTCAATATTACTGATATATGGTTTTCTGATTTCAATTCTCATCCATTTAAAATAATATTTAGATAAGAATTCCTTTCTCTAGTCCTGTTCTTTACAATCTTTGGAAATTCATTGATAATGGTACAGAAATTGCATTAATCAGTATCCTAGGTATTACTTTTTCTGGGCAATTATCATTGTTTGTAGCAAATAGCAGGCTGATTCTTTCTTTGATCCTCCCTTGTCCTTCTAACATAGGTAATTTTAAAAAAACTTTTTGTTCTGAACTTTCTTCAAAAAAATTAGCATACCTGCCATCTTTTGTGGGACCCTTATACTTATTTTGCTTATCTTCCCTTGCTGTAGACTTCTGTACATATTTTTTTTAAATTTCAAATTGGTCAGTGAGCTCCCTGAACCTCTATTTCTTTCCTGTTCATAATTATATTTTTATCTTTAGAATTTCTCATCCCACTTGGACTAGCATCTTAAAACCTTGTTGGCCTACATTATCCTCAGCTTTCCAATTCACCCCAGTCATCAATTCTGGAATTTCCATATATTTGATCTCCCTACTTCCTTCTCTGGTTAACAAATATCTATCTCCTATTTTTCTAAACCATATGTTTCAGAATTTCTACCTGCTTAAATAAACAAAACCCCAATATTCTTTCCTTCTACGATTTGAGTAGTAGAGTAATGTGATTAAAATTGTGCCATAGGAAAATTATTTTGGCAACTTGTACAAAATGGCTTTAGAGTGGCTATGAGGTTGGAGGCAGGGAGACTAAGAGGCTGTTGTTACAGTCTAGGCAAAATGTGATGAGGGCCTGAATACCATAAGACTTTTAGAATTTATTTTACAGATAAGAAAATATGGCATTAACAGGTTAAATGACATGTCCTGGAACCTTAAGCTCTATTTTTCAACATTCTCATAAATGTCAGCACCTCAATAGAAAAACATAACAAATCCATATCCTGATCACCATATTCAAAGAGCTCTGGGCCAGCAGTTTTTAAAATGAGTTATTTACTTGAAAATAATTTTTCTTACTATTTCCCTAGGTTTTAGCACAAAGACTGAAGGAGAAGAAGATGGGAGCCCTGGTGGAGTCTAAGGACTGAACCTGAAAAGAACCAGGAACTTCTAAGTATCCCAATTGGTGCCCCCAATTCTTTCCCAAGTTTGTCTTACTTACCTTTTTGCTCCACATCCATTACCTAAATAATACATCTTTACCTAAATCTGTCAAGTTCAGTCTTGTGCTCAATTGCATATTGTGTTCATTCCCCTACCCCCAATCTCCTTATCAAATTTGCCCTTTCTCCAAAAGTCAGCATTTTACAACCCCAGCCTAATGACAGTGAAGTGGTCTGGGATAAAACATCTTCCTACTTTAATTATAGCAAAGATTTGCTCATACTTAAATCTTATGATTGTACAGTCTATACATTATTAAAAGACTGAAGCTACTGAACCCTTGAACTGTGAAATGACAGCTCTCCTAGGCAACTGACAGCTTTTAAAACTGCCTGTTACCCAGCCAAACTTAGGGATCAAAGAATATTGCAATTATGACCTTGAAGTACCTATTTCTCTTTGGAGCTTTCTGCTTCTTCTTCCATCTTCTCTGACTCCTGACCTTGGAGTTTTGGGGAAAACACAGTAGAAAGGATTAAACAGCATGCTAAACTAGTACTGACCCAGGGAGGATAAGAAGAAATAACTACAGACAATGGCAATAGATGCTGAAACAGCTACTTTATATGAATGACAGGTGATTTTGATCAAGAATAGTGGTATTGTGATGGGAATAATGATATAATATCCCAAAACTATGCAAACTTTCCAAGTTAACAGTCAATAAAGAAATAGATTTATCCCCCACTTAATATTTTTTCAATTAAATGTAAAGATAGTTTTAAACATTCATTTTTTAAGAGAGTTCCAAATTTTTTCTCCTCCCTCCATTCCCTCCCCCACCCCAAAACAGCAAGGAATCTGTTATAGATTATACATGTTCAATTACTTTTAACATATTTCCATGTTATTAATGTTGTGAAAGAAAAATCAAAGCAAAAGGAAAAACCCAAATAAGAAAAAAAGGAAAAACTGCATTCAGTCTCCATGATTCTTTCTCTGGATGTGGGTGGCATTTTCCATCACAAGTCTATTGGAATTGTGCTGAATTGCTGAGAAGAGCTAAGTATATCACAGTTGATTATCACATACATTGTTACTATATACAATGTTCCTCTGGTTCTGCTCATTATACTCAGCATAACTAGATTTTCTATAGTAAAGAACATTCTATTGCTTGGGGGGCAGAATTTTTTTCCCAAATTCATCTACCTTAAATAACTTTCTTTTTTATTGATGGGTGGATATCTTCTTTTGATATTCTTAAAATTTCCAAACAAAATTTCAGCTCTTCCTTCTCTTTCTGAAAAGACATTTGCTGATTAGCCCTGAGAAAGTGTATAACATTCCTTTCATCCCCAAGCAAGTTTCAATTTATTGTTAAATGATAAAAGTAAAAATTAACCACCAATTGATAAATAATGATTGTTAAACATCATGAAGTACTATAAATTATTTGAGTAGCTGGTTTTGAAAGTTTTATCCCCTAGTTGGAGTTATAAAACTAAACAATCTTAGAACAACAGGAATTATTCCACAAAAGATATATTTATGTGATAAATTCATCTCAAATTGTAGGCAAAAACCTAAATCCATCTTTTTAACACCAAGTCAGATCCTGGTTCTGTCCCTTATTACCTTGGACAAATACCTTTATCTATATGTCTCAGTTTTCTCAATTATAAAATGTTGAGATCAGATGACTTTATGATTCTTCTAGATCTCTGTATTTGATCCAATAAATAGTTTCATGTAATGCCACAGGGCAGCAATTCAGAGAACACCATGACCTCATATGAATCAAAATGGCAGAACTCCCAAAGAGCAATTTAAAGATGTATGGCAAATTCAACATATGAAAAAAAAAATCTGAGAGATCAACTGAGATACTGCTGCAATAGTCTGGGTGTTTGGGCTTATCTGAATGAGAAAGAATAGGAAGGGTCTGATAGAGATAAATTTCTTAAATTCAACTGGCAAGATTGAAGGCAAGATTGAGAGAAATTATTATTTTCTCTTACATTAATACCCCATTTTAAATTAGGATCCGGGTTACTTATTTCTTCATTCAGGAACCAGGCCCTATAAATTAGTCAGCCAGTCTCTGAAAGGCTTGGCTGATAGAAGAGATTGCCTTAATCCTCCTGGTATGTGTTTCTAGATCTTGGGCAGGCTCTATCTAATCTAGGTGAATTCTTTCCCTCAGAGAATAAATCCATGCTCTTGTACCCCTCCATTAGAGTTTAGGAAGATCTAGCTCAAAAATAGTCAGAATAGTATGGATGGATTTGCATCCTCAATCCAGATTGCTGGAGGCAGGAGCTGAAGATTTTTTTGCCCACCTCCTCATTTAAATGTATATTCCTTCATCATTGTTCACCAATCAGGGTATATCCATCAGGGGCACCTTCTTTTTTCCCAAAAGTTCTTTAAAACATTTAGAGTTTTTATGGTTTTGTCTTTAGTTACTGGGAGAAATCATTGACTCATAATTTATTATCTAGACTAAATTAATAAGTTGATTTTTAATTAACTGGAAACTCTGTCTCTCTGGTCTTCTCATTCATCATATAACTAATGAAAGATTCATCTTTTATTCTCAATCTATCAAAAATAAAATGACTGAGCCCTGAAATTTTTCTTCAAACATTTACAAACCCAGAAAATCAAATATCTGGGAGAAAGAAAAGCTATGGAAGTGATGTTTCAGGCACTAGATGTCACTGTTCCACTTTTGCTCAGGAAAATTGTTGGTCACTATTGAAATCAGAATGCCACCAATCTAAAGAGAAAAGTGGCTTTAGATCAGAATTTATTCTTTTGGGTTCAAAAAACTTCCAAAGGAAACTGTCACCTGAATAAGTAGAGACTTCAAACTGCTTGTCAGAAGTTCCCAAACATATCATTTGTAGAACACCAATCAGTTAAAAAGTTATTTTAACTGATTTTAATTGGCCTAATAAAAATGAAAGTTAATTTGAGCAATCTCACTAGAGAATCAAAGCAAATTTTACTAATAAAAAATATTATCTATTGTTTACACAAAGTGTCGCTTTTTTGGTTTCCCCACCAGCCTTTACTTTTGTAACATTTATATGTAACTGATTAGTCATGTTAGGGTAAAAAATGAATTTTTTAAAGGCATATGGAATTTTGGCAGCATTATGTAATGCAGAGGTTCCCAAAATTTCTCAGTTCATAGGACCTTTAGTGTTTCAGTGATTTTTTTCATTTGCCTCAGGGTCAAAAGAAATATGTAAGGATTCCATTTATTGAGTATTTAGGTTTAAAAAGTTAATATTGCTAGGTGTCTTTCTGAGTGGCACCTGGGGCAGTGAGGTGTATCATTTAGGAATCATTTAGGAACCTAAGCCATGGTCTCTGAAGACCCATTATTGAGCATCTTCTCTGCCATTAGTAGCTATGTGATACACAAGTCACATCCACTTTGAGTTTGTTTCCTTATTAGTAAAATGGGAATGTAAAATTTGTAGTACCTATTTGAAATATTAGAAGTTCGGAAAGTGTTTGGTTAATTTAAAATTCCATTGAAATGTTAGAGAATAATAAATAAGGGAAAGTTCAAATTATTCTGTATGTTTATGTGTGTGTCTTAAAGGGAGAGAGACAGAGACAAAGAAGAGACAAGAGAGAAAGACAGCAACATAGACACACTGAAAGACAAGAGACAGAGACGGATACAGGCAGAAAGACAGAGAGAGGCAGAGACAGCTGAAACTACAGTTACAAAAGTTATAATTGGCTCTAACCACCAAATGTCTCCTACTCTCCCATCACCATGTCAACTTCATTCCCTCAGTACAACCAATCTTATATTTTGCAATAGAGTGCAAAAGTATATATCTGAAATATATATTTGTTCTAAGCCACTAAGATATATCCCTCTAACCCCCTCCTGACTAGCTAAAAATATTCCTAAACTTAACCAATCCCAGGTTTTTGAAGGTTCACTACTTGGACACCTTGCCTGGGACCCATCTCATACTTCATATTATCATGATTAAATTCAAAGCCTTTTATCGGGGAAAGTGATCAAATTCTTTAAAATAAATGTTAGAATTCCCAATAATCACAATGTATAGTATTTCAGAGATCTTTTATCCTAAGGCTGCCTACTAAAGAACAAGAAGAAGTAAAAATTTCAGGTTGTTTTGTTTTAAGTGTTGAAAGCAAAAAACAACTCCCTCCATCATAGCTCCTTTCCAGGAAGTTGGAAAGCAATTTATATTCCCTAGCTAATTGTATCTCACATTGTTCCAAGAAATAAGCATTATTACTACATTTAGTGTAGAAATAAATAAGACAATTAGAGATGATTCATTGTCATACTAAAAATGGAACCAAAAAAAAAATCATGATAAAAAGGATTTGGTAGGAATGAAAAAAGTAGAAGGAGGAAAGCTCATTTGAGTAGAATTCAGAAAGAGAACAGCCATTTTATGATCATCAACAATTGATTCATTGTCATACTGAAAATGGTACCATAAAGAAACATGATAAGAAAAAATTGATAGGAATGAGAAAAGTAGAAAAGGGACAACTCATGTAAATAGAAATTAGAAAGAGAATAGCCATTTTATGATCATCAACAACTACTAATAATGGTGATCAACCTATCAGCAAAGGAATAACCAGTAATGAAGTAACCAAATACCATTTATTAGTCCCAGCATCTATATTGTGCCTAGCCACCATGTCAGACTTAAAAGAAATGCAAAATAAAATAATTTTTAAAAATTAAATTTAAAAGGTTTAAAAAAAAAAAAAAACTGGTGGTTTTACAATGGAGAGCATAGTAGTGTGCATAATAAATGGAGAATTCAACTTGAAGTCAGGAAGACCTGAATTCAAATTGCCCCTCTGACAGCTGCTAGCCATGTAACCTAAATAAGTAATTTTTGACTCTAGCTCTGAAAACAACACTAAAATTCCTGGTAAAAAAAACATATTAATCAATTGCCCTACAATTCCAGTCATCATTCCTATGATTTCCCTGACCACCACTCCTAAACATGGACACACACACACACACACACACACACACACACACACACACTTCCCTATCAGGGCTTGGTTAGAAGCTGCCATAGATTTGAGTTCCCAGTTGATTCTTTATTTAGAGAAAATAAACAGGCTATCCCAGACTCCTCAGTTAGTACCAGTATATCTCCTGTACTGTATGACATCACTTCATCCAATAGACTTCACTCCTTCCAATCAATAAACTAGGTAGTTTGAATAGCTTTGATTGATTTATTGTTTCAATAGAAATATTTTCTCCTGGTCAAGTTGTTAGAACTAGAGTTATTTGCTGGTAGTTTTAGGTGGGTAGAGGTTACTGACCTGGAACTTCACCATGTAGCAGGCCATGTACCAGTTGTCTCCCTTGGAGATGTAATAAACTCTTTGAGGGCATAGCCTGTTTCACCTTGTCAGTATACCCCCAAAACCTAGTACAGTGCCCTAGCCTAGAGAAGACATTTAACAAATGCTTGCGAATTGGTTGTGTACTAATGAGTTAAGAAGAAATTATAATGTTAATGTCAAGATAATTTCCTTAGCTCCAGTAGCCTCTACTTAAAGAACCTTACTGAAATGAATTGAACCTTACTGAAATGTCCCATCCTTGTCAAGTAGATTCTAGTAGATAACAACATAATTCAAGAATCACTTTTTTCTCCAATCTTGGTCCAATACTAAGATTAGAACTGACATACTTGGTGAAGGGGAAAAATGTCAATGGAATAGGATTATGACTATTAAACCAGACAGAACAATTAATAAAAATTTCATATTTGTTTCTTTTTGTATCACACAGTAAATGAATTCAAGTTTTTGATGATGTAATACACTTTGATTTTAGCCAAGCAGCTCTTTTAATTTTTAATTTAATTTAATAAAGCAGCTCTTAAGCCATACAAATAATTTATTCAAATTGGCCAAGTCAAGCTCAGTAAAAAATGATTTTTTAAAAAATAGATTGAAATGGGGAAAGCAGTTGGCATAGTAGATAGAGCAACCAGTCCTGAAGGCAGGAGGATCTGAATTCAAATATGACCTCAGACATTTAGTAGCTATGTTGAGCTAGTTATTTAACTCTGGTTGCCTGTCCTCTCCTGCCCCCTCAAAAAAAAAATTAGGTTGAAAGACAACCCGTGATAAACTACAATGAGTTAATAGAAAGCATCTAAGGAATTCAAAACATTACTAAGCTTAGATATCGATTGTAGTCTTAATTAATATCTTCAGGGAAACAGAAAAATTTTAATTCATATATATGAATCACTCATATTTAAAAATCTCATTGACTTTGGGAGCACATTTTGTCAAATTAAATCAAGAAGCATTTATTAAACTCTATGGTAGCTCCTTTGCTAACTGTTGGGGTTACAAAGAAAAGCAAAAATAGTCCCTGTCCTCAAGAAACTCATAATCTACTGGGAGAGAAAACATTTAAACAACTATCTATACACAAGAAATATAAGGGGTATCTCAAAGGGAAGGTACTAGTGTTGGGAAAAACCTGGAGAGGCTTCTTTCAGAAAGAAACTAAGATGTTTAAAAAAAAAAAAAAAACCTTATTCAGTGCATTGGGGAGAGTCAGTGAAGGGGCATAGAACCAAAAGAAGAAATCTATGTAAGGAATATCAAGGTTACTGAATCATAAAGTGAGTACATCGAGATTAAAGTATAAGAAGACTTGCAAAGATATGCAGGAGCCAGATTGTGACTCTTAAGCCAAAATGAATATGTTATATTTGAGTCTTAAGTGATGGGGAGCCCCAATTAGCAAATTATGGAAGGGATAACATGAGGAGATGTATGCTTTAGGAAAATCACTTTGGCAGCTAAGTGGAGGATAGACTGGAATGTTGAAAGATTTGAGTCAGAAGATTATTTTTATACTTGGGTAGGATGTGATGAGGGCCTATGCCATGACAGTAACCATGTTAGAACAGAGAAGTGGGTATATATGAGAAATAGTGTATATATTATTGAAGGACAACTGCTTTATCCCCTTTATTTTTGCTCATCTATGTTCATTTCATGGCAATGTTCTATCTGTGGAAGAAATCTGGAGAATTTAAAAGTTTCTGAACAATTCTGCCATCTTTCTAGAATGCACCTATGTAAAGTTAGAATCAAAAGGAAAAGAATTGAATTGAAGATGTCTTCTGATCTAGTGAGCTAAGCATCCTTCATATATTTAAAAAATACATATTTCCCTTTCTTTTCTATCCTTAATTTAAAGAATAAACTCAGAAAACCCAGAATATATAGTCCCTTTTTGTTTGATTAATGGTGCAGGGCATGGAATGGCCAAATAAAGAAAATCATTTAGTAATTATTATACATAGTAAGCAATCTATAGATTTTCCCGTCAAGTGCACTCAAAGAGGATGAAATCTCAAGGGAAAGTTCTGGGAACATTTGCTAAGGAAAAGATCAATGTTAACAAAGTTATATCATTCCTCAGAAGACAAGTGTTACAAAGGTCATGGAGAGTCACAGCCAATAAGGAAAATTATAAAACTTCCCTGGAAGGACAAGGATTTCACTTATGTTTCAAAGTTAAGATGACAGAGCAAAGGCTCTGTGTGAGTTCTTCTATAGATATTTATATATTAAAAAGAGATATTATGACCAAAGAATCTGGCCCATCTCTTTAGTGAACATCATGGTTTTATTTAGAAATTAAATTAAATTATTTTTGAAACTAAAGGTTGATACAAAATGCGGTAAAATCTAGTTTTCTGGTTTTTTTTTTTAAGTGAAATTTCCAGTCTGAGAGTTGCCTGAGTTAGAGAGAGGTTAAGTGAGTTGTTCCATCATAGGCTTATAGATGTAGAATTGGAAGGGACCTCAGGGACCATCTAACCCAATCCTCTAGTTTGATAGATGAGCAAACTGAGGGCCAGAATGATTTGTCCAAAGTAACACAAATAATAAGTCCATGGGTCATACAGGTTGTAAATAACAAAACTACATTTCAAACTAGTTTTCTGATTACAAAACCTCTGCTCTTTCTTCATCAAAGAAGTGATGAAATAAAGAGGGGGAAAAAAAGTAAATCTCTATTTCCTGAAAGCTGAAGAAAAGCAGTGCAGAGCCAGAAAAATCGATTAAATGAGGTCAAACAAAGAAAGCTTCATTCTTCTCACGGGCAGTGTAACCTGAGATGACATGCTAAAAAAAAAAATCTAAAATTTCATATTTTAACTTAAAATCTGGCTGCAAAAAAGGGGTTTAGTAAAGTTAAAATGGTCATTTTGAATAATTTCTTAAATGACATCACTTATTTATTTGGACTTATTATGGGTATTTGACCCAGTGCTTGACACATAGTAGGTGTTAATAAATGATTAGTTTGAAAAATATACTTCTTGTCTTATTATTGCCCATGAAAGGAGGCTTTATTTTTTTCTTTCATACCTAATTAATGCCCAGATAGCAACATATAGGTAAATGTTTGTATTTATATACAAATATACATGCATGTACACATACATACTCATATATACAAATACACATGATATCTCTACATGTATTGTGTTAGACACATATTTTGTCATTGTTGAGTTGTTTATCAATCATAGTCCACTCTTCCCGACCTCATTTTGGATTTTTTTGGCAAAGATACTGGAGAGGTTTGCCATTTCCTTCTCCAGCTCTTTAACAGAAGAGGAACTGTGGCAAACAAGAGTTAAGTGACTTGCCCAGAATCACACAGCTAGTAATTGTCTAAAACCAAATTTGAATTTAGGAGAATAAGTCTTCCTGATTCCAGGCCACTGAGTCACTTAGCTGCCTATATCTATATGTATATTTATACACACATTATATCTAGAGATTATGTATATATACATACAAATTTTATTTGTATGTATACGTGTATACATACATTATATATATGATATATATATATGCTAACATATATATGCTAACTCATAGATTGTTCTATAAAAACAGAAACAAAGCTAGAGAAATATATTCATCCATAGATTTCTACTAGAGAGATATACAAGGTATCCCAGAAGTCTTAGGTCACTTTTGAATTTTTTAAGTCATTAAAATTTAAGTGTGCCCTAAAACTTCTGGGATATACTGTTTCTCTCTCCCTCTCTTCCTCCACCAACTCTACAGAAAGAAAAAGAGAAAATTGAAAATTAATGAATTTAATGATCCATCAGTCCAATTTAAGATCTTAGCTCTAGAGCAGAAGGCATTTCAAAAATCCATTTAGTCCAACTCATTTTATAAATGAAAAATTGAGGCCCAACTAAGAGTAACATGCAATTGGTCACACAGATAGTGAATGAAGAGGAAAACCGATTAGGCTTTCAACAAAAACAAATAACTAAAAGGGCTTTTTTTTTTTTTTTTTTTTTTTTGTCAGATCATTTCCATTCATATATTTGATCCAGTAAGTATGGCTTGTTTGCTTTTCCCAGAAATAAATATACCATTTCCCACCTCCCTACCTTTATACATACTGTCTCATGTACCTAGAAAGTACTTCCTACTCGCCTCTGCATTCTAGAATCTTAACTTTGTTCTAATCTCAGTTACAGTTTCAATTCCTGTAGGAAATGTTTCTACCCCACCAACCTCAGTCAAGTCAGTTGCTAAGCATTTATCAAATCCTACTATGTGCCAGGCACTAAACACACATAGTAGTGGTTCAGATGAAAAATAAGCTCATTAACAACGGGAACCAGCTCATTTTTTGCTTTAAATTCACAACAGCTAGTCTTTATTCTGGTTCTCTTTCTAACTGCTTCTAACTCCTCTCTTCCCCTGCTTGCCTTTTTCTTTGGATCTTCATCTAATTTACATGACCTAATTATGATTGTCCTCTTAGGATCTGTCTTGAAATCTCTTCTCTTCTTCCTATATATTCTTTAGTTTGGTGATCTAATGTGCCATAGATTCAACTATCATATCTATGCAAATTATTCTTAAATATATTTACTCAGTCCTAATCTCTCTCCTGACCCTCATTCTCTTATTGCCTATTAGACATCTCAAAATGAATGCTCTATAGACATCTTAAACTCACCACTTTAAACCTCAATTCATTATCTTTCCCCTCCAAACCTTCCCTTCTTCCTAACTTCCCATCACTATGAAAACTTCCTATCACTACCAACCTTCTAGTCAGCCAGGCTCACAACCTAAGGTGTGTCATCCTTGACTCCTCATCCTTTCTCACTCCTGTTGCCAAGGGCCATGTATTTTACCTTTTATCTTTATAACATCCCTTGCTTTTATTTGCTTCCTTTTCTCCTCTGATACTAAGTATGGTTTTGTGCAAGCCCTCATCATCTCACACCTAGACTACTGCAATATCTGGCTGGTTGGTCTCTCTACCACAAATATTTTTTTCTGCTATCTTCCACTTAGCAGTTAATATGATTTTACTAAAGCTCAGGTACCATCATGTCATCTCCCCTGTTCAATAAACTACAATGGCTCCTCCTTACTTCTAGAACCAAATGTAAAATCATTTCAGTTTAGCTTTTAAAGCCCTTCATTACCTGACCCCTTTCTACCTTTCCAGACTTCTTATACTTTACTTCCCTCATCTAACTCTATAATCCATTCATAAGACACTTTATCATCTGTCTTTGTCCTTTCTCACTGGCTGTCCCCCATTTTTAGAATGTTTTCCCTCCTTTCCTCATTGACAGACTTCTTTGAAGTCCTTCTAAGTTATTTTAAGCTGGTAAATTATTTCACTGTCTTTTTCTAGGTTTTTTTTACTCCAGAATCTGTTTAGAGGTTTGATTTAATAATATTTCAGAGGGAAACTTGGGGGAGCTCAAACAATTTCCTGGCTTCTCCCCTCCACCTTAACCAGAAACTAAATTTCCTGAGAGCAAAGAATATTTGTTTTGTATTATATACCTACTCAAAACAGTGTCAAAAAATTGATCCCTTGATAACACTTAATAAATGCTTTTGGGGTTGAATTTAATCACCCTTTATGTGCTTGTCATTATATCAGGGCTAGGAGATATGAATAAAAATATGGCTTAAAACCTAGTACTTCTCCCATCATTCTCAGGGTTCTTCCACCAAAACATTTTGAAGTCTTATAATAGTCTTATATGTCTCATTGTCCCAAGATAATGACTCTTTGAAAATTAGAATCGGTAAAAGGGAAGCCAGTGAAGTTACAAGAGAACAAGAAATAACAAAACAAAATATAAAGAATAAAAAATATAAAAAAAAATGGAAAACATCCTATAGACACATTTGGATACTACTTAACCTAGTAAAAGTAACTTTTTGTTGACTTGTCCTTTGGCAGAATCCACATTTGACATACTCTCCATGACCCGAATTATTGTTATTTTTGTCCCTAAGTCTGGATATTTTGGTGCTACATAAAAAGTAACAGTCAGAGGAGGATTGTGAAAAAATGGTTGAGTTGGTCAGAAAATTTCAAGCTCTCCAGATTTCCTCCAAAATAAAACAAAATTGTGCTTCATGGCTAATGTAGATGACTGAAAAAACAAACACACAAACAAACAAATATTTGGGACAAAACAGGGGGGAAAGCTTGGAAGAAAAGACTCCCCCCAGAAACCTCTAGGCTAATTCTGCTAAATCAGCAAGCAGGGGAGCCCTACAGCTAGTTGAGTTCAGAATTAGCTTCTGCCTGAACTACAGGAATTTTCACCTCCAGGACAGTTGAGAAATCTTAAGGCAGAGTCCAGAAAGACTGGAACTTCTGCTGATAAGGTGCAGCTGTGCTACTGAGACTTGGCAGTGGGATAAAAAGGAACTAGCAAAACCTACAAGTGCAGAAGCAGTTCTGGGTTCCAAGCCAGAAGGAAGAACTGCTGTGAAGCCACAGACACCATATTCCACTCCAACCTATACTCCAGAACTTGGGGTGCTTATACTATTAAAGCCTTATTTTTTTAAAAAGAGCAGACATATTGGGCTTATATCCCAAATAAATACTAAAGAGGGGAAAGGGACCTGTATGTGCCAAAATGTTTGTGGCAGCTCTTTTTGTAGTGGCTAGAAACTGGAAGATGAATGGATGTCCATCAGTTGGAGAATGGTTGGGTAAATTATGGTATATGAAGGTTATGGAATATTATTGCTCTGTAAGAAATGACCAGCAGGAGGAATACAGAGAGCCTTGGAGAGACATCAACTGATGCTGAGTGAAATGAGCAGAACCAGAAGATAGCTGTACACTTCAATGCTGTATGAAGATGTATTCTGATGGAAGTGGATATCTTCAACATAAAGAAGATCCAACTCACTTCCAGTTGATCAATGATGGACAGAAACAACTACACCCAGAGAAGGAACACTGGGAAGTGAATGTAAACTGTTAGAACTACTGTCTATCTACCCAGGTTACTTACACCTTTGGAATCTAATACTTAACGTGCAGCAAGAAAATTGGATTTACACACATATATTGTATCTAGGTTATACTGTAACACATGTAAAATGTATGGGATTGCCTGTCATCTAGGGGAGGGAGTAGAGGGAAGGAGGGGATAACTTGGAAAAATGATTACAAAGGATAATGTTATAAAAAAAAATTACTCATGCATATATACTGTCAAAAAAATTATAATTATAAAATAAAAAAAAAAGAGCAGACAAAGAAGAAATAAATCAACCACAGAAAGCTACTTATGGGAATAGGAAAGACCAGAGTTCATCTTCAGAAGAGGATATTGAAATTACAAAAGCCTCTTCTACCCTAAAGAGTAATGTTAAAAGACTCCTTCCTTAGAAAGAATTTGTAGAAGAACTTTTAAAAAGACTAATTATCAAAGGAGAAAGTTCAAGGAAAAACTAAAAAAAAAAAATGAAATGACAATCCAAGAAAAACAAGATTATGAAAAAAAAAAGTCAACAAACTAGAAAAGGAGATCCAGAGTCTTAGAGAAGAAAATGACCTTTGAAAATTAGAAATGGTAAAGGGGGGAGTCAATGATGTTATGAGAGATTAAGAACTAATAAGACTAAGAAATAAGAAAACAAAATATTTTTTAAAATAAGAAAATAGAAGAAAATGTGAAATGTCTTATAAGAAAAACAGCAAATCTGGAGAACAGATTAAGAAGAAAAAACATAAGAATAATTGGACTCACTGAAAGCTATAACCAAAAAGAGAATTTTGACACAATCTTACAAGAATTAATAAGTAAAATTGTCCTGAAGTGATAGAACAACAGGGGAAGGCAGAAATAGAAAAAAAAATTCTACCAATCACTACCTCAAAGGGATTCTACAAGGAAAACATATAGGAATATCATTGCTAAATTTCAAAAAACCCAGATAAAAGGGAAAATTTTACAAGCAAAAATAACACCAAACAATTTAAGTATGCTGGAATCACAATTAGATTTGAACAGGATTTATCAGTGGCAACAATAAAAAACTGAAAGCCCTTCAAAGATATATATTGACAATCAAAAGAACTAGTATTGTGCCCAATGACTACTATCTTTTGTATCTAGCAAAATTAAGCATAATATTGAATGAAAAAAAAAGGATATTTAATGAATTTTCAGATTTTCAGAATTTTTTTTTCTGAAACAAACCTGAACTCAATGGAAAGTATAACAGATAAGAGTTTCAAGGTACTTGACAAGAACAAATTATTTATGTTTTAAATGTGGAAATGTAAACCATTTTTCTTGGATTGTCATTTCATCTTTTTTTTTTTTTAGTTTTTCCTTGAACTTTCTCATTTGATAATTAGTCTTTTTAAAAGTTTTTCTACAAATTCTTTCTAGGAAAGGAGTCTTTTAACATTACTCTTTAGGGTAGAAGAGGCTTTTGTAATTTCAATATCCTCTTCTGAAGATGAACTCTGGTCTTTCCTATTCCCATAAGTAGTTTTCTGCGGTTGATTTATTTCTTCTTTGTCTGCTCTTTTTAAATTTTTTTTATTTTATAATTAAAAATTTTTGACAGTATATATGCATGAATAATTTTTTTATAACAGGTGGAATGCACACATATACATATGCATAAATTTATTTATGCTTAACTCGAGCCTGCTTGGGGAGGGAGGGAGGGAGGGGGACAGTTGAAAGGGATAAAAATGAATAAAGTAAGAAGTACATGAGAACAACAACAAAAATTATAACCTACAAGGAACCATAGAAAAGAGGGACATCATGAATATTATCTTTGGAATTATTACATATGCTTTCTTTAAACTGAAATTTATTGTTACATATTTTGAATCCTCCCTAGTGTTCTGCAGAGCACTTGACAATATTTTGTTTTGTTGTTTTTTTCTCTCTTTTCTTATTTTGTATTTAGTTTTAAATAAATAAAATTTAAAAATAAAAATCATTAGACCACTAAAAAATAAAAAGTAGCAGTTCAGGACTCACAAGTTTTCAAGGGAGGACTTATAGCTATAGAAGTAAGAAATAAGAAGGGAATTTTGCCATTCCATGGGGCATGCCTACCTAGTGCATTAAGACATGGGTTTTTTTGATGTTTGTTTTCCTCCTATATCATTTCTGAAATTAGGTGGTTCTTCTGGTGTAGGTGAATATATAGTCATGCAATCCAAGGAATCCTAGACAGAGCAAGAATATTTTTTATCATGTCTATTCAAACACAATATCCGTAAAAAATTTAAGTTTAATTGTAAGTTACAAATATTATTACTGTTTTTTCAGAGTTATTTTTTCTTCCTCTAAATTTCTACTAAAGTACCATTAAAATGGCTCATCAAACCATAAGCTCTCAAAGTCTATGCTTTATACAAACTCTAGTAGGCCCTTTTAGGCTTATTATTTTTTTTTTGTATGGGCTCAATAACCATCTGACATTTACCTCTTATACAAGGCCCAGCCTGAGAGATGCAGCATTTTGCAAAGTGATAATGAATTTTCCATCTATAGAATCTCTTTTAAAAGTCTATTAAGTTGTATAGGGGTTACAGTCTGTATCAGTGGAAAGAGTTCCAACTCTATTGAAAATGGAATTACAGGTTTAGAGCTGGAAGGTGACTTAGAGAATATCAAATATGTAAAAAGCTAAATAAATGTTTTCTCATTGATATAGATGAAGGTACAGGGGTAAAAGAAGATTAAATGATATGTCCAGAATCTAAGAGCTAAGTGTTTAAGGAAGCATTTGAATCTATTTTTGAATTTCTGAATTGCTGAAAGGCACTGGCCTTCTGTATTATGTCATGTTACCTCTCAAATCACACATTTTTGAAGAATTGACGTGAATTAACTTTCTTCAATATATATTCTTAAATTAGTTTGTTTGTTCACTTCTTGGGTTCTGTATCCAGTCAATTAAGTTGCAGAAAGATCACAATCCAGTTATTTATCCAGGAATCAAACAAATGTTAAAATGCATGTTGAAGAAAATTAATTAGAATAAATGAAATAAAAGAATAAGAAACAGCAGTTGGTATTTCCTGCCAACATGTGATTACACAAATTGCCTACCAGCCTATTCAATATGAAGGCCAAGTTTGCATTTTTGTTCTTCGTGAGCAGAACAAACATTCAGACAAACTCAGGAAGTTTTGCAGCTCACACACCATGCTGGGACTACCCAGGGATGCTGTCCATGCTTCTTTGTGAATAACTGATGAATAGTTCATTATGTCTAAAGGAGTGACAAGGGATAGATGTGGAGGAAATAAGCATTGTCCTTATATGTCTTTCTGAATGTTCTCCAGTAGCATATTGAGCTACTTGAGCATAATGAATGGTTCATTAGAGGACCACCTGTTGCCCATTTAATATCCATAAATGAAGATCAGCCAGAGACCACGAGATTCCTCAGCACTTCGGTCAACCCACAATTAAAATGTCTAATACAAGATTTAGTTCTCATGAACAGCCACCTGAACTGACAGTCAGAAAAATCCAGGTTCCATTCCAAAATTTTAAAAATGGCTAGATAATTTGATATACTTTATTAAATCATTGTATATACTTTGCACCTGAAAGGAATCATGATACCAGGAACTTGGAAGTTTCATAAGGAATGGGAAATATCACAGGGAAATGGATACCATGACACCTTAAGGTTTTTTGAAATGGAAGGATTTTTGTTTTTCAAAAAAGTATTTGTTTTCTGAATGTCCTGAACTAATGGGAATACCAGGAGTTTCTATAATGGCTTGTAAATTGGTTGGGACAAGCAACCCTTTTGATACAATTTCATTATGTGATTTCAACAGTCACATGTATGTGCTTTTTTGACAGTATCCTAACTCAGACTTGGATCAACTGGTTTTTCCAACTTTAATTGGTTCTTCAGCAATTGAAAACTAGACTCCCTTTCTTTTTTGTGTGTGTGTGTTTTTTTTAAATGCATAATATCGAGGAAGAGAGAAAGTCAGGAATAGGTGGAGCAGACAAAAATAAGAATGGAGACTTCCAGGTTATATCTGTATCTTCTCAATAGGATTTATTGGGTCCATTCCCAACCTGCCAAAGTCATCCAAGAACAGCATAGAGTATGTGCTGGGGTCTAGGGAGAAGGCATTGACCATCACCCAAATTTATCTCCCTTAACCCTGCCTCACATACAAAACAATTAAATTTTTTACATCATGTTAAATTTTCCAGATATGTTGAGAACATTTGATGTAATCTGATGGCATAGATCTAGTGGTCAGGTTTTAGAAGTTACTGGTAACAAAGCAATAGTTCAATTTTTTTTAAGGAGCTTCAGTTATAAATGCCAAGGAGATAGCTTGTGAGTTTACAGAGATAGTTATTCTTCATACACTTGGATCTGAGGATATGCTTGGTTGTATTTTCAATGATTCTGGGGAATAATCGATAAAGAGACCCAGTCCTAGCTGAAGACTTTCTTGATGTTATAAGGCAGCCAATCAACCCATAGATAACATCTGTTGCTCTTTGAATTTGGTCAATGAATCAACAATTGTGTATATTATCACTTCTTGTCTGACTCTAAAAATAGCAGAATTCCTAGCTTTCAATCAATCTGGGAAGGGGAGACCTTCAGAGTTTCTGGCCAATATAGGAATGCCAATACCAATACCAATAAGCATGTATTGGTCATTCTAACCATATGAATTATTATGCTGAAGCTCTTCAAGAGGTTTCAACAGCTTGAGAAGAAATCCCTGACTGAGGTGACTTTCCAAGCTACATGTATATAGATTTGGTCACAATATATAAGCAAGCTGTTTTTGAAGAAGTCAGGAATGACTTAGTTACTCAGATCTTCTGTCCTCATCATGGCTATATGCTCTCATCCCATACCTAACTTGGTTAGATGTATTACGAATCTATATAGATAGGCAGTTGTCTGACAAATTTATTCACTAAAGTGTTGCCTCCCTTGTCTCAGTTAATAAAGTCTGTTGGAAAGGATATGACTAGAAAAGACCATGCAGATATATGTGACTAGTTCTATGCATGTTATATCATTGTTAAAGATATACATACCATTAAAGTAGTTGTTGGAGTAAAAATGTTTGCAGAGGTTTGAAAAGTTCTTTATTAGTCAGGGTCTTTATGAAAATCACACTGTGAAGCTTTGAAAAGAATCCCTCAAAGAACCCTGAGCAAAATTTACCCTCAAAACTGAGCAAAGCACTAGTTTTGACTTCATCTCTGTGAAATAATCTTCCCTTCCCTCTCTCCTTTTGTATTGGAGTTTATGTGTTGCCCTGTAATTAAAACAAAGAAATAGGTACTCTTCCTGGTGTTTTAAAGTGGTAATAGACTTTAAAATATCCCTTTTTCAGAAAGTCTGGGATCTTCAATGCTTCATTAAAGTGACTTCAAATTGAAGCTGTTTTTTTGTTTTGTTTTGTTTTTGTTTTTGATCCTTGTGTTTGTTGTTGTTGTGTTGTTCTTAGTTCTCAAAGAGGACCATGATATCAGGAGATGCTGGCATTACATGTAAGTGAATTGGATTTAAGTGAAAGAGGGCTCTGACCATGTTATCATTCTCACTTTCTCTTCCAAAGTCATCTGGGTTCAGTAGTAAGATATAGATCATGATAACTGGAGATGGCCTTGGATACAGTGGGAGACCCTGACCTTGATAAACTAAGGTCTTTCCCAGATCTCACTTTTGACTGGGACAATAATGTCCAATCAGTAATTAAAGCTAGGTAAGAAATGAGACGGAAAATGATCTCTTTTACCTAGTCAAAAAAAAAAAAAAAAAAAAAAAAAGGGAAGGGAAGACCCTCTCAGGATTTCTAATCAATACAAGAACAATTGCCATTTACATTCACTTTAAGTCAATCAGGACGGATTGAGTGGGACATGGCCTGGGACCAATTGTTGGTAAGAGTGAGAGCCAGAATGATTTGGGGTTTAAAGCATGGTCTTTAAGATTTCTTTCTTAAGCTAATAAGCCCCAAGATATCTTGAGAGGTTTCAGGGATCAGAAATTGCATTCCTTTGAACAGAGTATTGACAAATAGAGGAAGATACCCTATGTAAACAGAGGGAGGGGAAGGGAAAGAAGTAAGAAAAGAGAAAAAAAATGAACTACATTTCCCAGCTGGCTAGTTCCAGTTAGGTACCCAGTGATTAGCTCCTACAGCTACTCAAAAAGGTTGTTCTTTGTCCTTCATTCTTGAGGAGGACCATATCATCAGGGAAATGATGGCCATGACATCAGAGAAGTGAAGCCATGTCACACAAGTGAATTGGATTTAAGTGAAGGGGGACCGTGCAAAGCCACCAGCCTCACTTTCTCCTCCAGAGCCATCTGAATCCAGTGACCAGATATAGATCAAGATGACTTGATGCTTGTGTTTTTATATAATAATGTAATTAATAATTTACTTATACCCTAATTTTGGGGAGTTTCTGGACCTTATTTCCTTAAACCTCTTCAGGAATATAACTAGATGAAATGTGATTCTTTTAGGCTCCAAGGGACAAACCTAAATTTGTGCAAATCCTTTAGGAAGAGTGGAGAGGCATTTATTTAATACCTCTTACTTGAGAGCAAGTCCTATTGTCATCATCTACATTTTAACTGTTCGCATGTTGCTGCCTAAAACAAATGGTACTTACTTATGCATGTACCATAGACAGAATAGCAAAAGAAGTCTTTTCTCTCTAATTATAACCATATCTGATGATGAGGATGATGATCTACAATATTTAAAGCCAGAGCATAGGCAACCATTGATTTTGATTCTGACTTCGAAGTGAAGAACTCTTGGGTTTGAGTGCTATTCCTTTTTATCATAAACTCACAACTTTTGCACAAATATTATTTAACTGGTAGTACACTGAGTTTCCTACTTTGGTGATCCTTATTGAGTTTCCAATGCAGAGGACTTTTGAGGTCCCGTTATTATTGTTGATACTGCAAAAATCATTTAGCTTATTAGAAAGAGCATAGATGGGCTTAAACAAACACACTATCCCCATTTCACCTTGATAATTCAAGTCATATTAGTATTCTGACATGGTCTAAGTGTTTAAATATATAAAATCTTTGCCAAAAACTGAAAGCATAAAAGAGAAAGAAAAGCATGTTAGCTCATGTAAATAGATATTTTGGATTCTGTTACATAGCGTTCCCTTTGGTCCTGTTTTTTAAACACTTTGGCCTCTCTAGAGTTAATGCCACGACACAAATATTAAATTGAGATTTGTCAGGATTCTAATTTGCTCCTTCCTGATGTTTTCCCTGCAGCTGTCTTTCATGAAGTTTTTCTGTTTTTGGTTTCTTTATAATTTGGGTGCAATTACAATTTTTTCCTAGGGCATTTCATTCTTAAAGTTATGTAAAATCTTTTATTTATTTTTTTTTTAGGGAGAGAGGAGGGGGTTAGTATAAAAATGTAATTGTCAACAACATGACATCTAAATATTACAATAGGAAGTAAATGGTAAATAGAATTTTTAAAAATGAATGTCACTTTAAACAGTTAAAAGTTGTTTTTCAAGCTCATATTTCAGTATTCTGTTAGAAAGTTGTAATAGTTCTTGGTGTGGGGAAGTCAAGCATCTGAAGGATAATTTAGGGTCATCATGAAATAAAATTTGTTTCATTAAAGCAGAAAAGGAAAGTATGCTTTAAAAACAAACAAAAACCCTCAAAAAACTATCACTTCAGAATAATATAAATAATATTCAAGGCTCCCTTCAGAGGGATCTTGAATCTGGAGAGGGGATATTATTGATTCCTCTACTATGTAGATAATGAGTTCTGTTATGGACATTTGGGTTTAAGATGTTTACTGGATATCTAATTCAAGATGTCTGAAAGATTTCATTATCAGTATAAAATGGTAATTAATTACATATGAACTATTCAGCTATAGATGAAGAAGGAAAAGGAAATAAAGGGAAAGGGAGAAAGGAGGGAAGGAGTTAAGAGGAGAGGGGAGAAAAGGGAATAAACTATTTCAGTGAAAGAAATCACTGCCTATTACATATTAAAAGTTTTTTGAAGAAATAAAATGTTATGAGGTTTGCTGCAATCAAAAGTTATTTTTTTTTAATTTTATCCTAGATGATTCACATTGTAAAGTAACTTGAATAATTATCAAGAAGTCATAGTTTAGTAAAAAGATCACTGAACTTGGGGGTTCAAGAGCCCTGATTTCAAACCCCAATTCTGTTACTTAGCAGTTGGGTCACTTTGGACAAGTTCGAACCCTATGATAATGTGATTGAAGTGAAAGGTTTATCTAACAAATTAATTTATTCTTTTTTCTGCCAATTCTAGTAACCAAAATAGAAATAAATACATACAGATCAAGCACAGAAACCTTATTGTTGTTGTTATTAATTATAGAATTTAAAGACTTGAAAGTATTTTACATGTACTATCTCATTTATAAATTACCATGAAGACCTCCAATTCCATACATCCATGGGAGAACACAAATTTATCACATTATTTTGGGTAATAATTCATCTAAACAAAAACTATATATTTTCTGGGGCAAACTATTAATGAAGCTGTGATAAGGAGCTTGTTTTTAGAAGTCGCCATATTGCCTTTTTCGCCTCTTTATAATGAAGCAGTTAACAAGCTTTTATTAAACATTTTATTTTTAGTTGCATTTTTAGCATTTTTCTAAATTTTCTAGGCTAAAATTCAGGCATTCAGTCAAGCCTGAGTTTACAAAGAAAGGCAAAAATAGGCTCCACCCTGAAGGAGTTCAGATTCTATACCTCTGTCTCTTCCCTTAGTAGGGTATTTTATGTCCTCAGGCTCCTGTTTACCACCTTGATCCAAGCTGCTCCCAGAAAAGGAACTGATAAATTAATTCCTACACTAGTAGAGATGATTAATTAGACTCAAAGTTTTCTCCCTCCAAGATATACTTTAATAAGCTACTAAGAATTGTGGGATTTAACTATAAGAAGCTAGTAAGAAAGAAATTTGGGGCAAAAAGATGCTGTTTCTCATTGACCCTACAATGCTAACAAATATTTATTATATGTACCCATAATTAAGGCTAGTCCTGTATTTCTGTTCAAGGAAATTACCAACTAAGTTATGCATATAAGATAGAATTTGATATATGCCATGGGATTATAAAGGAATAAGTAACTACTCAAGCAGTTTCCAGCATTTCTTTTCCTTGGTGATATGTTGTGATTTGGTGAATTCATGATTTTGTCATTGCCAAATAGCTACCATCTTTCCTCCTCTAAATCAGAATGTAATTTCTCCAGGACCTTCTTATTCTGGTCAACTTTGCCCCATGTTTTCTTTATAGACCTACAGAAGTTATTTGTGGTGCCTGCCACCTGGTGGATTCCTAGAAACTTAAAGCATGAATAGCAGGGAAATCTCTAGCATTTAAAGAAGATTTCAGAGACTATCTGAACTTCATAGTATCAAAGGTACTGTAGGAAGCCTTGCCTAGCTAAGCATCTTGTTCATTTTCCAAGAGAGGTTCTTTAATCTCTCCGGAATATGTCAATCTTTTTTTTTAGTATATGACCCCTATGGTGGTCAAGTGAAGTATATAGTCTTCTCAGAATAATGTTGCTTAAATATATAAAATAAAATATACAAGTTTTCCAAAAATGAAAAAGATAGATCCATTCTAGCATAAACTCAAAATCCAGAGCTTGCCTCTTTCAATTCCCTCTTCTCAAATGTCATTCTCTAGTTTGGACTAATTCTGCTTCTCTTTCCCTAGCCCTTTCCCAGTAATTAATCTGTCTGATGAATTTGTGATTGTCTTGATATCTGACCTCCACCTGTAGTGGGATTTATCCCCTTTCCTTTTCCCAGATCCCATTGTTAGTAAGGAGGCTTCAGTCAGCACTATGGACCCTAGATAACCATAGTCCTCAACAGATTCCAGCTCAGACCTCTCCCCAGGGGCAGAAGGAACTAAATAGAAGACCTTCCTCATCTCCTTAAAATGTATCATTGCAAAGAAATAAAATTATACCATACTCCTCAGTAGACTCACTGATGGTGATTACTTTGTTCAACAATGCACTAGTACTAGTATAATGGCATGGTACTTATGTGTAATACTTTAAATATAGAATCAATGTCACTAAAGATTTTCTGTGTAAAGTCCAAATAAAATTAAATTCCCCTTAATGGTGAGAATTCTTCAAATGCTTCTTCTCCTTGGATATCATTTCTAATAATATGACAATGAAGATCAACCTCCTTTGAGCTTTTTCCCAAGAGTCTTTTCCTTTTGGTTTAATTTTTCCAAAGGAGTTTACATCTTTAAAAATCAGATTCATTGGCAATTTATGGAAGTATGTTGATGGCAAGCATATCTTAGATGCTAGGTGACACGGTGACCAAATTTGGTCTTACTCATTACTTAGGACACTAGGCATGTGACTGTCATTAAAGTACCAAGTCTAACTGACAGGTGCACCATCCAATACCAAAGAATGTTCTGGGGCAACCACCAAGTTTCCTCTGCCTTCCCTGTCACAACTCCTTGGCTCCTGTCAATAATGAGTAACATTATTCCTGCCTCTTTGTATTTAATGTCAACAACCTCATCTATCTAGTTTGTATAGACTGCTGTTTCCATGAATCAGATCATATCTTGACCTTCCTTCTACTGATTTCTCCCAATCAAAAAATTAAAAATTAAACAAAGCAAGTTAAATCATACATCAATGGATAAATTCTCCAGCCCGAGATCCTCCAGTAGAACTGACAAATAACAAACAAACAAACAAACAAACAAAAAACCAAACCTTTAGTAGAAAGTAGAACAAGGCAGAAAACAATAATCTATTGATCCCTATGGCTAGCCAGCAAGAATGTTTCTTTCACTTGTGACAAAACCTCTGTGGTAGATAATTGTCCACTGATAAGATAAGAAAATTTCAAGTGATTGTTAGTCTCTTCTGAAAATGACAAAGGTTATGAAAACAGAACATATCTGATGTGCCTTTCAGAAAGCCATACCTCCTTCAAAACATGATTTCCAGCTTTATCAAGTACAAAATTAAATTTGTGTCATTGTCTTACACAAGATTAAATGCCTGCTACATAGTAGAAGCTTAATGAATACTTCTTCTTCCCTCCCTTCCATTTCCCCTCCCTTCCTACTTCCTTTCCTTTTCCCTCTTCTTTCCTCCTCTCTCCTTTCCTCTCTTGCCTATTTCCCAATATTCAACATCAAATGCTCTCTGAATGCAATTATATGGTAAACTACTAGTGAATCATTAAAAGATTAAAGAAAATTACAAAGATACAAGTGACTATACTTCAAAAAAGATTACTAACTTTTAATAAGCAAAGAAATACATAATAAACCATCCCTTATTGCAAATATTTCCTCTACTAGGAAAGGATCTCCAAAAGTGGAGGTAGAATCTGCTATTTCAAACTACAATAATTCTTAAAGGCATGGTCATGGTCTATCACTTATCTTTCACTTCTGTTGATAGAAATTCATGCATCAATAGTGTCTCAAACCCTGAAGTGAATCATAACAATTTAAATAAGGTACAGGGTAATGAAAAGACCTACTAGCACAGTCCATTTAGCTGCATAAAGTGGTGAAGGAGTTTGCCTCATGAGTTACAAACTGACTACCACCATCCCATCAAAGCAGATGGAGAGAGAAAAGATACCAATTCCTTCAAATGACTATTTTCCTATCTTCTAATCACATTTTAAATCATCTCTTTTTAAGTCCTCTTGCCCCTCCATTATGCACACTGCCTTATCACTTAGTCAAATATATATGTATATTTGACCATATGTCAATATATTGACTATATATAATGTATATATAGGTTATATAGGATTATACTTCTAGGAAGTGTTAAGTGTCTGAAGTCAAATTTGAACTCAAATCCTCCTGACTTCAGGGCTGGTGCTCTATCCACTGCAACACCTAGCTGCCCCTGCAGAAAAAAAATTAATAATGTCTAGGTTTTTTTTTAACAATCCCCAAGAAAACAGCATGAAAAGTGAAGGAATCTTAAAGTAGTATTTTAGCCTGGCTGGGAAGATGAATAAATGGTTTGAATAAGTTTTTATGACAGACTGAGTATTATTTTATGATTGTGTTATAGATCTCAGGTTTATTTTCAATGTTTATTTTTTATTCTTAGGTTTCTTTAACTTTCTAAACATTACTTAGATGTTTATCAAGGGTGTGGTTTTTGAAATGTTAACCCATACTAAATGATTTTATGATAATCTCACTGGCTACTAAATCAGGGTTAATTTTTGTGAGAGAATATAATGAAAATAAAAGAGAATCCCTTTGGGCTCCACAAAAGGTGATCTAAACATCACAAAGATACTCTTTTCTTCTTCAAGCCAATATTGCCTCTACTGAAGACAATCAGACTCTGCTTTCAGTTAGTTTTATTAATAGTTTTAAGCATTTGAAACCTATTGAATTTCTCCTTGAAATATACGTGAACAAGTTCTCATACCAAAGACTAATGATACCCTGCTTCTGTTTTGGCAATGTTGAATTTTATCAGCTATGAAGGAATCTGATGTGAGCTATGGTTTATTTCTTCAACAGACAAATGGATAATTTAATGCCTCATTAAAACGATAATTTCATTCTGAATTGCTAAAATTGTATTGTAGTAGTTTCCCCCTGCTAGCTTTATTCAGTCTCATATTTGTTCCTGCAAAGCTTTATTAATTACTAAAATTCCCACTATTAAGATGATGATCAAAGAATGCTAACTTTTTCTTCCTTTAGTAGAGTGAGGAAGCTCTTAATATACCTAAATACTTAAAAAGAGAGAATAATACTTGTCTTTTGTACATTACAAAATATTTACAGAAACTTTGCAGGGGGGTGTTGTCTTCTTGGTATCAGACCATGGATAAAAATCCCCATACAAAAACTTTATTATGATTTTCTGGTAATTTTATTTAATCTTGGATACTAAAACAGTTTCTCACCTTGAAAATCTTTAGGAATTACCCTTGGAAAAAAGTTTGTCTTGGGTCATTAGCTGATATATATATATATATATATAAGATTCATATATCTAGCTCAATATCTAGTATATAAATTAATAAATAAAACATAAAAATATTGTGGTTTTTGTACAATTACTTTCAATTGTCCTTGAAAATAGACACTTATTATGAACCAGGCATCATACTAGATCAAAAGCAAAACAATCTCTGGTTTTTAGACCTTACAATCTTATAATTATTGACCTTATAATCTAGATAAAATTTCTACGTGAAGACATTTTATCAAAATCAATGAATCTTCAAACTTCATTGGTATAGAGATATAACTATACGTTGTCTTAGGTAAGTGAGAAAAGCTTTATGGAAGAAGTGGGCCATCTACTAAAACCTTCCACTTCCAAATAAATTCCTGCTTACCAGCTAAACTGTCTTTGCTGAAACACAGGAGGCATACGGTTGGCTGCCCTTATAACCTATATGGGATACATGGCTTAGAACAAAGAAAGGCTTTCCTGAATAGATTTCCCTTTACTGGGACAGTTTATTACAATCCTGTGAGGGCAGAATTTTCCTTACCTGTTACTGACAAAGAAGCCACAAAAGGCAAAAAGGTGAGAGGGGATGTGCACTATTATTCAATTTGTCAGTTATTGGCAATAGAATCTCACTATGGTTAAGGTGCCATCTATCAAACCTCAGATATTACTGAATAACAGCAAACAGAGCCCATTACAGATCATTTTGTTTGGTACCTCTGCAGTTCCCTAACATAAAATTTTGTCACTTATAGTTATCTGGATTTGTATTTTATATCTTGTTCGTACTTCTACTGAGCTTCTTGAAAGTGGGGACAATGCTAACCAATAAATGCAATTACGCCCATGGAAAAGTTTTCCAGCCCATTCAATTGCGTATACCAAAGGTATTGAACAAACATATTGATGTGATTTAGGAGAGCAAGTCCTACTTCCAAATAATGTGTTTAAGGTTTGGAACAAATAACGAGATTGAGATTCTAGCACTGAATGTTGGGGTTTGATCATGTGAAGAATTCACAATGGCCATTCTCTTTGGCAAAAGATAGGTTTATTTAATGGAAGAGGTTACAGACAAAATGAAGAGATTCAATAAATAGCAGGAATGGTAAATATGAAATAGAGTTGGGAGAGTATATAGTTAGCAAGGAAAAAGATTTTAACAACTAATGACGGAAAAGACAAATTCCCTAATGGAATTTACAATTAACCAACAGAAAGGGAACAACATCCCATGAGGCTGAAATGTGCCATTAGCTGGGCAGGCTAAATCTAGAGAAGAGTTTAGCACTCTAAAAAAAGTTAGCTATAAGAAGGAGAAATAATAGAGGCATGGAGGGGCATGAGAGACACTGTGTGGCATGGGGAAGGTAGAGAACATCCTGAGGTGGAGTGCCATGATAGACTTACCCAAAAGGGGTTCAGCAAGGATGGCATGAGCTATGGACAGATTATTCCAGTCCCTCTCTGCCAACTGTTACTCAGGATCTCATCAATATCACTTCTGCTTCTAAATAAATTTCCATGGCAGCCTAAAATTATCACGATGACTTAAGCAACAATTATTTTTGCAGCAAGTCCCTAGAATAACATATTTATTATTAACCTATATCATTAACATAACAATAATAAACATACAAATCACTTGTAAATTTTTTTTGATTCTATGGATGAAAAAAATTCAGGTTCTATAAACACATAAACCTAAAAACAATTATAAATTTTAGAGACATTTGGACTTTCCACTACAGAAATTATAAGAAAAATACCTTTAATCCACACATTGCTTAGAATGTCTAACAATTGCCTAAAAAAATTTCCTCATTACATCATCTGCTCATATTTCCAATGAAGTTTTACATATATATGTATATGTAAAACTTGCTGAGGCAATTGGGGTTAAATGACTTGCCTAGGGTCACATAGATAGAAAGTATTAAGTGTTTGAAGAAGTTTTGAACTCAGGTTCTCTTGACTTCAGGGCTGGTGTTCTATCCACTGTGCCACCTAGCTGCTCCTACAAATACATTCTTCACAACTCTCCGAAATAGAGTAGTGTATGAAGGAATATGTATCCTCAATTTACAAATGAACCTCCTAAACCTCAGTAAGAAAGTAGGTGACATAGTGTTCTGGTTCTAGAGGGAGTCAGGGAGACCTGATTTCAAATCCCACTTCAGATATTTAATGGCTATGAGACCCTGGGCAAGGCTCAGAGCAATAAATAATAAAAACTAGAACTCATACTCTTCTGACTACATCTTTAGTGATCTTCAGTGTCTCTAAAATGTAAACATTAATGTTTCCATTCATTGAGATTCAATCAAATAAATAGTTTATCAGTTTTAATCCAATTTTAAAAAATATAAAACTTTTTCATGTGTTCTAATAAGAATTTGAAATTTAATTTATTTTTCTGTCTATTAAATATGACATTCATCAACAGGTTTAATCTCTCTTCAAAACATTTTATTCATTTTTGTAATCATTGCTAAGATTATTGAACCTCAGTTAATCTATGATCAGCAACACCAATAATTTCAATTAATACAAGCTATACCAATCAAAAATGATATTTATAACATTTATTTTTCTGGAAATATAGGATAATAGTAGCTTGGATTTTTATAGTTCTTGGAAATTTACAAAGCAGTTGCCTCACAATAACCCTGTCTAGTAGATATTGCTACAGTCTTACACAGAGAAGATATTTAGTAAGCACTTGTTGAATCAGGTTATTGAATTAAAAACAACCTTAGAAGAAGATATCCAACTGAGTTACATCTGTAAGTACAAAATCTTCAATATCGTGACAATTTGTAGTCAGTTTTCTCAAATTTGGAAATGAACTAATCAGTTTCATGAAAATAACCAATAAAATTGACTGTGCAAATAAAATGAGTAGGTTAGAGTCTTCAGAAAATATCTTTTTTAAATGTATCCTTTTAAAAAAGACCACGTGATTCTATATATTAGTTAAATACAGGAGTGGAAAACCATACTGTACTCCTGAGAGATGGTGCATTCTCAATCAACTTATCAATAAAATCTATATTGAGTATCTCCTATTGTTAAAGTCAGGGTTCTAAGTATGGAGAGTAGAAGAGAAGCTAAAAATAAAAAACAATATTGTACAAGGTATATGTGTGTGTGTGTGTGTGGTGTGTAGGTATCTATGGAAGAAAGTCTCAGAGTAGAAGTGAAGAACTGGGGAGAGGGGTAGGATGGGGTAGGCAGAGGAAAGCTTTCTGTAGAAGATGAACTTTGAACTGAGTCTTAGAGGAAGACTTGAATTCCATGCAAAAGCTAGGTAGTTCAGAGATATGAAGTCAGGAAGATTTACCAGCTGTGTGACCTAGGCAAGTCATTTAACCCCATTTGCCTCACTTTCCTCATGTGCAAAATGAGCTGGAGAATGAAATGGCAAAACCACTCCAGTATCTTTGCCAAGAAAACCCTAAATGGGATCACAAAGAGTCTGACAAGACTGAACAACAACAGATGGACTATAGAGTATGTGGAGAGAAATAATGTATTATAAGATAGGAGAGGAACCAGCTGTGAAGAGCTTTAAATGCAAAAGTTAGGAGTTTATATTTGATCCTGGAGGTAATAGGAGGCTATTAAGTTTATTGAGTTGGGTAGGCGGGGAGGGGGTGGGGGGTAGGGTGATATGGGCAGAACCATTATGCTTTAGGAAAAATCACATGGGCAGCTGCGTGGAGGATGGATTGGAGAGAATTGCAGCATGAGCACAAATAGAAATCTATTGTAGTAAGAAAAAGGTGACATGGACATAAATTAAGGTGGTGGTTCTGTGAATGTAGATAGAAGAATCTCCATGGGAAGGGAAAGGAATAAACATTTATATGGATCCTATTATGCTCTAGCCACTGTTAAGCACTTATATATATACATATATATATATATATATAATCTTATTTAATCCTTATAACAATCATTAAGATAGGTGCTATTATCATCTTCATTTTACTGCTGAGGAAACTGAAGCAATCATATAGTTTTTGAGGTTGGATTAGAACTCAGGACTTCCTGATTCAGAACTTAGCATCTGATCCACTGTGCTACCAGCTTCCTTTTCCTCCTTAGCACAGAAGTCATAGAGAAAAAAATTATAAGATGAGGTAAATGATTAGATATGTGAGGTGAGTGAGGATGAGAATTTGAGAATAACCTGCAGTTTCAAGCCTGGATGATTGAAGCTAAAGGCACCCAAGTCAGGTAGGGATGATGAATTTCCCCAACAGGGAAAACAGCAAATTTTTCTTAGCAAATACAAACAAAAATCTATAATGGTCATCTTTTTTCAGAATACTTTGATAGAAAGCCAATAGGATTGAATGTTTTGCCCTCAGAATAAATATCTAAATGGAAACTCGTTCCTGAACAAAAATACAAACTACAGTCTTTAATGACATTTTAGTACTGAGGCACACACAAAAGGGGGCAATCACTCTTCTCTTTACGGTAAGAAGTAGAGACAGAGTTCCTAAGGGCAATATGAAAGAGAGAAAACCTGGAAACATTTGGGAAGGAAAAAAGAGAATGTTTTTTTTTTTTTTTCTCATATGGTTTACTAAAAATATCTTAAAGAATTATCCAGACTTCCATAAGGGAACAAATAACAAAATGAAAGTTATTCATATCTCATATCTAAAGAGGAAACATGGGATGCTATTGTAATAGATATTTATAGATACATTGATTACTCGAATATAGTAATATATTAATATTTCAGTCATTGGTGATCAGTGTGTTCCAAGTATGGAGAAAGAGAAATGTGGTCAAAGTTGAAGACATAAGCAACATTGCTAAACTTATATAATTTTCCCTTTGTTTTCTGATTTAACAACAACAATAATAAAAGCATTGTTAAACTCTAAGAAAGACTGATAATGACCTTCAATTTTATAGTCATTCTTTTCTTTTCTTTTTTTTTTTCTTTTGAGACAATCAGGACTAAGTGACTCGTCCAGGGTAGTATTTGAGGGCATACTTGAACCCTGATCCTTCTGATTCCAGGGCCGGTGCTCCATCCACTGTACCTCTAGGGTTCCCCCTCACTTCCCCCCTTTTTATTGCTTTTCAACACTTGAACGAAATCTAGGAAAAGGAGATCCTGCAAATGGATACCAGTTCCTGGAGAGAAAAAAAAAAAGATAGATAAGGGTGAATGTGAATTCCATGGAATCACTTTGATGGAAATCAGATTGATTTAAACATCAAGATAACTTCAGAAAGCTCAGTTGTGAAAAGGCAAGGAATTGGGCCAATGGCACAAACAGATAAAAGACAGAAAAAAAGCAAAAACACAGATATAGATATACATAATCAGAAAGAGCTTCCTAAAAGGATGAAAGGATGACCTGTTAAAACATGGAATCTTTTTTATTTTTCTTTCCTTGTAAAAAGAAGCTGTGGAAATAATCTCTCCAAACATGTGAATGAGCTTTAGAGAAAAAGGAAAAGACTGAATCTGTAAGGAAATTTTCTGGTCCTTTCCCAGAATAATGAACTGGTGGAACTTGAAGGTTTTTACTTACTTGAAGTAGTCATATAAAATAGGTATACAAATCAAACAATTACTGATAATAAGTCATAAGGAAATTTTTTAAAAATTTGGCCTACATATAATTTTATCATTTATTTAAAATGAAGTAAATTTTCATACTAATAAAATGCATGTGCTTATTTTTTTTAATTTTCATTCATTTATTTGTTTGTTTTTTGGTGAGGCAACTGGGGTTGAGATTTGCCCAGGATCGTACAGCTAGTAAGTATTAAGTTTCTAAGGCCACATTTGAACTCCTGAGTTCAGGACCCATGCTCTATCCATCATGTAGATGCTTCAGTGTTTGTTTATTTTGACATAAAGAATTAAATCTTGGTGGAATATTTTGTAACCTTTTATTGTTGCCCAATTTTTGCCATCCTCACATTTAATAATGCGACTCCATATGGGATCATGACCAATAGTTTAAGAAGCTTTGCTGTAGGCTGTCAGCACATTTTGGCCCCTCCTGTTCAAAATGGAGGTCAGCAGTTCTCAAAGTCTTTTTTAGAGTTCTGGTATCCTTTATACACTTAAAAAAATTATTGAGGATCCCCTATGAAGAGCTTTCTTTATATGGGTCATATCTATCAACATTTATCATATTAGAAATAAAATGCCTAATTATTATTATTATTATGAAAATAATTTTGACTTAATAGACTTCCTTAAAGAATCTTGAAGACTTCTAAGGGTCCCTGGACTATACTTTGAGAACACTAGTATAGATGTTTGTTTGAGGTGCTCACTTTGGACATGGAAAACTCCTGTTGAAAATTCTATTAACCTGCATGAGTTTGATAATGGGAAGAGCCTTTTGAATGCTATAAAATTACGTCTTAAGAAGACAACCAAAAGAAAATGAATGAAGCCACAAACTCAATTCTACGAAAGCCCTTAATTTTTCTCACTGAAATAGAAAGCAACTGCCACAAAAAAACCCTTGTAAGCCAGAACCTTTAATTAGTTTATTTTAGTCATTCTTAGTCATTGTACTGTATTTCTTTGAGAGATTCTTTGTTTGTTTTATACCTGACAATCAAGAAAGATACAGATTTCCTAGCTGTAACTGCAACATATGGTCATATTTTAAATAAAAATATGATAACTCTTCATGGAAACAAATGCTTCCAGACAATAGAGAAAACAAAAAGTCATTTTAATTTTGAAAATCAAATTATTTAAATTAACTTGAAAACAATAGTAATATTTTTTAGAAGAGAGAAAATCTTTCAACAGTAAAGCTGGGTTCCAATTCTACCTTTGATATATACTGGCTATGTGAGCTTGGACAAGTCACTTAATCTCTAAGTAATATAGGCAACTCTAAAAACCACAGATTACAAAGAAGGTGCCAATCTGCTTGAGTAAGATGGAAATATCATCAACTGGGAGCCCGCTATATTAATGAAATCAGTGGTTCAATTCCTATACCTAATATAATTAAAAACACAATAGGCAGCTGTCATCAAATTAAATATCACTACTCATTTTGTTTTTGGAGAAGATATGATGAAATATATTTCTCCTCTGTCAATTGAGAGGTGAAGAATCACAGATGTGGAACGGTATCTATACCTTTAAACACAGTTAAATGCATTTTGTTGGGCAGTGTCTTTTTTTTTTTTTTTTTTTGAAAAATTAGATGGGAAAAAATGTGAAAAATTAAAGTCATCAATAAAAGTTAAAAACAGATTGAAATTTCTCTCAGTCAGATTTCCCTAGGCTGGTGAAGTTCTAACTGTTTTTATTCTTATTTCTTATATTCCCTTATTATACCTGGGAGGGCTAAAAGGGCAAAAGCCACAATTCCAAGCTTTAGAACCAAGAAGTGTTAATATTTTTACCTTAATGGATCAGCAGAATGATTTATAACTGACATTATTGTCATCCCAGTCTTTGAGCCTGTTCTTCAATTTCCCTTCTTCATATTTTTTAAACTGAGTCTAAAGTAACTGCAACCAATGGACTTCAGTAATTTGTAGCAAAGAGTCCTAATTTTATTGTTCTGTGCTGAGAAGCATGCTAGAAATAAGAATTGACACATTCTTGTGTTGTATAAATTACTGGGTTATTTCTTTAATAGTTTATAGTTTTATTCATTGAGGGCCATGAAGATCAATAAACTGCATTATATTCTTTCTAAACCATCTAACTCATATAGTAACATTTTAACATTTCAAACTATTTATCATCCACAAATGATTTTTTAATCCACAAATGATCATTTTGGAATAACAGGGAGCTTAAAAGCTTCCAACTTTTCACAGAAACTTCAACGATTTTCCTAATATTGTAACCACCATTCCTTAAAGCATAAATGAATTTGTAAAGTACATTAGTCATTTAGAATTACCTTGGAATACTACTGTATTATCAGAATGATGAACCAGTTGATTTTAGAAAAACATGAAAAGACTTGCATAAAATAAGGAAAAGTAAAAGTTACCAATACCAAGAGAATATTATACATAGTAAAGAGAAATACTCCTAAGAACAATGTTGAATGACTAATTTATCTTAATATACTAATTATTCAAATTATCTATAAAAGACTGATGAAAGAATATGATAGCCACTTCCTGAGAAATAATTGACATTTATAAGTATGTATAATGTGGTTTTACATGTGTGTCTGTGATTGTAGGGAGGGGCAAAAAGGGAGGGAGAAAAAAAATGAACTACAGAAAACAAAAATAAACTTAGAAGTTCAGAAAACCAAGATTGCTTTGAAAACAATGTGTAGCATTTATATATAACCCTCCACCAAAAAAAAAGTAAACAATCTGAAATGGGAAAAAAAAAAAAAAAAAAGAAATTGTCATAACCAATTGTAATGAAAGAGTTAATGTTGGGGGCAGCTAGGTGGTGCAGAGCACCAGCCCTGAAATCAGGACTGAGCAAGTCACTTAACCCCAATTGCCTCAGCAAAACAAACAAACAAACAAACAAATAAATCTATAGCATTAACTCTTTTGAGTTGTTATATCCAAGAGAGTTAATCTCCTCAGATAATAGCTTTGGCATAGGTAGAACATATCTCTTTGCAAAATATGACCACAAGTTTACAAGGAAGCTTTCTTTTGCAAAAATTATTTTTAAATTTTCAATTTTTTTTCCCTTAGAAGCAACATTTAATGACATTCCAAATTACCTGCAACACTAGCATAAATTAACAATGGTTTAACTTTTATTTGCAGGGTTTGCTTCTTTCAGATTTCTCAGAAAATAAATGGGATTACAGTTATATGAATTTCTGTTGGCCTTCATGGAGTGCTTCACACATTACCCTTCATCTCCCCTCTGGAGTTTTTTTCCTTTTGCTTCTTCTCCTGCCTAGAACATCTCATCATCTCTGCTTTTTAAAATCCCTGATCTATGTGCCCCTATCAAAAAAAAAAAAAAAAAAAAAAATCCCAAACTCCACTAAGTGTCCTACCTCCTCAAACAACCTAGTACTTATTTTGCAAATATTTTATGTAATTTTTTTTAATTTTTGAAAATAAAATTATTGCTTTCTCTTTAATTGTCTATAAGATGCTTGGTTCTTCTTTCGAAACTAAGGCTATGTTGGGTGGGGTGAACTCTTACTTCAGCTGGCAACTATCACCATTACAAACAAGCAACTACTCATCCATCTCCTGAAATGGCCACTTGCTTCTACTCTGCCCTCATCCTTCACTATGATGAGGTTATGGTCATGGAGGATAAAATTAATGCCCTCATTAAAGCAGCAGGTGTAAATGTTGAACCATTCTGGCCTGGATTATTTGCAAATGTCCTGAACAATGTAAACATTGGAAGTCTCATCTGCCTAATAGGAATTGGTGGATCTGCCCCAACAGCTGGTGGGACTGCTCCTGCTAGCACAGCTGCCCCAGCTGAGGAGATAAAAAAGAAAGAAAAAAAAGAATCCATGAAGAACAAGGATGACATGGATTTTGGCCCGACTAAATATTTTTTGCAACACTAAATAAAAATTTCTCAATTAAAAAATAGAATTGTTTTTTAATATTAATTTTGAAATTTTTTTGTCTCTCCCCCATCCATTGGAAAAACAAGAAATGTGATATCAATTATACATGTATTTATTTCTGCTGATCGAATGGAATAAGTTCCTTGAGGGGAAAGGCTAATTTTTTGTCCTTTTATTCCTAACACTTAACACAGAATCTTAAACATAAAATGAGCCTAATAAATGCTTGCTTATTGAATAATTGATGCATCCAGGGACTTACTTATTACTTAGATGATTGATGACATTTCCCTTGTCTAAACACTTTTTTAGAGGACCTGTATCCCAGAATGTCGAAATAGAGCCTTGCATCCTTGTTTGTGCTGTATTTCTGGGTCCTTTATAGGTAAACAGTTTTGGATAAGAAAAAGAAAAGTAGATGTGATAACAATTGGGGAATGTGGTCACATTTTATCATTTGTCCTCACCCCTTCTTATATGCAACACCTCCCATTAGCAGAAACTTGAATTAAACAGTGACAAGAACACCATTCCTGCATTATATGACTATCAATAATATGTTTCCTGTTAGGTAGATTGCAGGTGTGGAATAAGGCATATATTGTCATCATGGCCAAGATATGAGAAATTTTTTTTTATTAATTTTACTTCCTTTTTCCAAAAGAAAATTCTACTATGTGCATGACAAGGTAAAGAGCTATGGGGAAGTGACAACAATATCTATCCATCATCTACCTGCCGATATAATTTAGATAAATAAATATATACACATTTTAAACCAAGAACAATAATGAAAAGTGTTTTTGGTCTGAGAGCCAGGAGACATAAGGTCAAGGGTTGTCCCCTTCACCTACAAACTATGTTAATCTCCCCATCTCTCAATTTCTTCATCCATAAAATAGAAATAATAATACTTCCAGTATATACTTCACAGGAGTGTGAAGGAAGGACTTGTAAATCTTAAAGTAGCATTATCTTGGGCTCATAACTATGAATGTCAACAGAGCTATTGTTATAATTGATAGGACCCTGCATTCATCCTTCATCCAATTCCAAGGAATGGTACAGGTTTTTAAAAATCATTTCTATGATAAGATTAACCTTTTTCATACTACAAGAGGTTTAAATAACTTAATTTTCTATTGTAGTTATCCATAAATCAATAACAAATCACACTTGAGACTACTATTTTATCTTGTTGAACCATAATGAAATTATGCCCCATTGGGAAAAGTGATTATGCAAAAGTCACAAGTTGCTGCTTTAGTACAGAAGTATCAATCACATTCCCCATGGACAGCAATACTCCAAAATATGGTCCTAAGTAGATTAAAATGTAATTGGGAAATAGTAAAATAAATGAAAATAGAATAAAACATAGATAATGTTAGTACATAGTTATCTAATTTCATATGTAGCCAGCAGAGAACCTTGTGCATGACTTAAGCAGCTCTGTTTGAGTTTGACACTATTGTTTTACTATATAGAGCCCAAACCTAGTATCACATCATCATGGCAGCTATCAGGATGAAGTAAAAGTGTCCTGACCAATGGGAAGAATTCTGAGGAAGAGGGTCAGGAAAATTCCAAGATGTTATATACAAGATAGTATCCTGATTTTCACATTACATCTCAAATCCTTAAGGATCATATCTGGATAAATCCATCAGGCAATAAGCGGGCTTGACCTCTGACCTGAAGAATTACTTGTCCATGAAGAAAGTTTAGTTGAATAAAGTCCTGATAATATTGAAAAGTCTACCTATTGGCTTGACTTCTTTGGAAAGAACACTAGTTTGGGAGTCAGAGGTCTAGTTTCAATTCCTGATTAGATTACTTTTTTCTGTAGCTTTTGGAAACTCATTCATTTCCTCATTTTCAAAAGCCCATAAATCAAGAATTCTTTTTTTTTGTGTGCTGGCAAAGCCTCTGGATCACTTCTTGGAATGCTATAAAATGCATATAATAACGATTATAATTATGATGACAATGATACAATGATAGCTAGCAATGATGTAGCATTTCATGTTATCACTATGGATCCTCACATCTCTAAGATGTGAATAAATATATACAATACATATTATATATAATATAAATATAATATAAAAGATTACAAAGGCTACCAGTTATATTGAAATATAATTGCCAAAATATTAAAGGGGGAAAAGTCCACAATTTAAGAACTCCTGACTTTTGGTAGGTTGGTAACTTGCAAAAGAGTCCAAATTTCACTAAATCCAAGACCTCTTGCCTGAGGAATTCTGCTAGAACACCTACTGTATCCATGCATGGATTTATTCTACTGTCTTGGTGAAGAAATGTATTCTCTTCATCACTTCCCCAAACAGAAATAATTATATTTTTCTCCTTTTGCCTTAGATATGGGTGATTGATATTTTTCCTCCTTGATACCCTGAATTTCTTAGACAGTGGGTTGTAACCTGTTCCAGTTTTATCAGGTAAGTGATCTTTCTCACTGATTATTAGACCTTAACAGCAGGCAATTAGATTTATCTACCAGACCATTTCTTTCCTCTGTCTTTATTTGATAAAGTCTTTTCCAAATTTCACTCTGCAGGAGGTTAATTTCTGCCCTTATCGATCTGTTTTGTTTGGATCAAACCATAGCTAGTAAGTTAATATCTTAGACTTAGATAAAGAAAAATATATACAAAAATTCTCATTACTCAACAAGCAAAAAGAAATGTAGCAGTTGCTTCAAGTCTCATTTTAACAAAGGACAGAGATTCCTTCCCAACTGCAATGCAGATCTAGGTTATCCAGTGAGAAGGATTTGATGAGATCATTTAAGGTCTTGACTGCAAAATAGCTGCAGAAAACAAGGATATATCTGCTTTTGATTTCAGAATTGGCTTTTAGGGCAAATCCAGGCTGCTGCAGACAGATCCTACCAAAGTTCATTAAATGAGGCTATGCAGGGCCATAACAGTGGAAAGTTTAGGATCAGGTGTCAAAAGCACATCATTTTCAACATAGGCTCACTGCCTGTGCAACCTTAAATAAGGTCACTTTCTCATCTGTAAAAATGAACAGAATTGAACCAGATGAACTCTAAGATCATATCAGCTAGCATTCTGGCAAGGCAGCAAGTATAGTAAGTTTAGATCAAATACTTCAAAAGGTATAGACAAAAGAACTCTGAAAGATGACTTCAAATTGTGGGAAAGGACTGGGGAGGATGTTCTTTATGGAAAGACTGGTCTCAAGATATATGACCCTAAGCAGGAAGCAGCTGGGTTGTGCAATGCATAGAGCACTAAACCTGGAACCAGGAAGAGTCATTTTAGTGGTTTCAAATATGACTAAAAACTCTTACAAGTTTTGTAATTCTAGAAAAGGTACTTAACTCTGTTTGCCTCAGTTTCCCCTCTGTAAAATGAGCCAGAGAAGGAAATGGCAAACTATTCTAATATCAATGCCAAGAAAATTCTGAATGGTGTCATGAAGAATCAGGCAGTAATAAAAAACAATTGAACAGCAACAATCCTGACTTAAACAATCTATTTGGTGAGATAATAAGCTAGCTCCCTAGTAAAATTGCTTTCAGCAGTACATCATAAAGGAAGTCTCTGAGGTCCAATGTACTTGCATTCCAGCTTCTTGGTGATCCCTATAAGTGGGGGATTATGTTTGACATTTCTGTAATTATCTTCCCTTTCAAGTAATGATGATAATATCAATAAAGATAGCAATGATAGTAGAAAACAAGTATGGGTCAACTCAACAGCATGACAGAGAAAAAGGTCTGAAGTCAGAATTAATTTTGTGAGTTCAAATCCAGCCTTATATATTTGCTAGCTATGTGACCAGACAAATCACTTATTACCTACCATATTTATAAAATGAGCTGGAGAAGGAAATGGATCCACTTCACATTTCTGCCAAGAAAACCATATAACAGCAGCAAAAAAACAGGAAATCAAGTATATTCAATTATTTATTATATTCAGAAGAATTTTTTTTTTTGCAAAATATTTCTCAAAGGTCTTTTTGATGTGGTCCCTAGAGATGTGAGAATTGAGGTGGAGCATCCCCTTTGGTCAGCCAGGTCCCATGTGAAAGAATTCTTGAACCTGAAAAGTCAATGGCAGAAAAAGAAATTCATTGTTCACTAAGAAGGAGATCTCTTAGCGGGCAAATTCCTAAGGAGGAATTTTTGCCAAGATGTGTTTGACAGACCCCTGTTTGGCCTGGGGCTGGGAGCTGTCTAGGCTAATCAATAAAGGACCATCAGACAGAGATCTTCAATTGAATAACTGGGAGTTTTATGGCTTCTTCCCAGAGTCTGGGAATTTCACCCCCATCATTTCCCCTTTAATTACCCCTAAATTCATTTGGGGTAAAGGGGCAAAGGTCTCATTCTTCTGTAATTGCTTCAAGCTACCAAGGGTTGTAGAGATGTCCCTAAGTTCACTTGGGGGTTCATACCAGGAGGGAAGGTGTGAGATCTGAAAACAGCAGCAGGGCATCTAAGGGGTGTTGTGTGTCCCAGTCAGTCATCCCATGATCTCCAGGCTGAAGGTGCAGTTGAAAATTCATAGCTTGTGAATGTTGGAGGGGATGTAGGAAAACTAGGACGCTGATACATTGTTGGTGGAATTGTGAAATGCATCCAGCCATTCTGGAAAGTGATTTGGAACTATGCTCAAAAAGTTATTAAACTCTACATACCCTTTGATCTAGCAGAGTTACTACTGGGTTTGTATCCCAAAGAGATCTAAAGAAAGGAAAGGGATCTGTATGTGCCAAAATGTTTGTGGCAGCCCTCTTTGTAGTGGTCAGAATTTGGAAATTGAATGGATGTCCAGCAATTGGAGAATGGTTGAATAAATTGTGGTATATGAATATTACTGTTCTATAAGAAATGATCAGCAGGATGATTTCAGAAAAGCCCGGAGAGACTTACATGAACTGATGCTGAGTGAAATGAGCAGGACCAGGAGATTATTATCCATGGCAACAAAAAGACTATACAATGAACCAAATCAGTTCTATTTGTTCAATAATGAATAGAACCAGCTACACCCAGCGAAAGAACTATGGAAAATGCGTGTGAACTACAACATAACATTTCCAATCCTGTTTTTGTTGGCTTCCATTTTTTATTTTCTTAGGTTAATTTTACCTTACTTCAAAGTCCGATTCTTCTTGTGCAGCAAAATAATTGTATGGCTATCTATACATATATTGTGTTTAACATATACTTTAATATTGAACATGTAATGGTCTACCTGCCATCTAGGGGACAAGGTGGGGGGGGGGGGAATTGGAACAGAAGGTTTTGCAACTGTCAGTGTGAAAGATTACCCATACATATATCTGATAAATAAAAAGCCATAATAAAAAAATAAAATGTTTACTAAGGAGGGGGGGGGGGAGAAGAAAATTTATAGCTTGAAGCCTAGAGGAAACAAATCACAAATCTCAGGATCATTTTAAAAGTGGCATGCCATCCAGGACGGAGATATAACATTTGGGAATGAGGCCTTTTGCAAAACAATGCATCAGGTTCCATCTGTGGGCTGCCTTAAGGATGCTGATGGCCTACCCGACATTACTGAACAACCCCACTGTCCACAGAGCTCCTTAGCTGAAAGGTTGAGAAGGAGTTAACTACTGGCAGGGGGTCATAGAATGCTAAGGAGTTAATTGCTGACAGAGGTCATGAGATGCTAATCAAGAAAAGCAGGAGAGAAAATGCTAGGAGCAAAAATTCTCATCCTTGGAGTGAGAAAAAGTTAGGTAGAAGAGTGAGAGTGAGCGAAAGAAGGATCCAGACAATTTCACCTGTCTTCCTCCATAGTGCTCTCAGGAGTACTCTGAAATATCTGGAAAGTAAAAGCTGGACTCTGTCTCTCTGCAAGGAGCTTAGGCAGGTTTAGCAAGTGCTAAGTACCTTCAGAGCCTTCTGAGTCCTGCAGGGAAAAACTTCTACCCAATTAGTGAAAGTGTTAACAAAATCAAAAGCAGTTTGAAACCCCCTTCAAGGAGGAGTTTGCATAGAGTCTTCTTGCCAATCTTCCCCTGGGTATGTGCTCCTTCTCTGAATTGGCTTCAGGAGAGCGGGAGGTTTAACAGCTCCCTCAGGATTCACTTGGACACAAATTGGGCAGGCCTGGAAGACCTACTTGATTGTTTCTCCCAGCTTGTGACTTGTGAAAATGCTTTCACCAGGGATTGAAGAGCATTTCTCCCCAGGTGTGTAGCCTGATGAAGACTAAAGATCAGTTTCCATCGACTTGCCTCTGGGATAAAGAATTGGTTTGAGGGTGTTTGAAACCAGCCAGAAGGCGGAAGGATGTACCCCCTTTCTTCTGCAAGGACATTTTCCTGTGAACTATAGGAAGGGATATAAGAATCAGGGAGCTGGGGATTAAAGGCGCCATGGTCAGGGGTAAACAGCAGCAGCAGCTTTAGCAGCTGAATCTGCAAACCTATTTCCCTTGGCCTGAAGTGAATCTCCCTTCTGTGGTGTCCTTTACAAAATACAACTGAGATCTCCCTGGGTTCGTGAATAGCTTGCAATAGCTGGAGAATTTCTCCTGCATGTTTAATGGGAAAATTTTTTGTTGTCAAACGGCCTCTCTCTTTCCATGGAGCCCCGTGAGCATGCAAAATGTGAAAAGAATATTTGAAGTCAGTATAGAGGTTGACTCTCCTTCCCTTCCCCAGTTCCAAAGCTCTGGTCACAGCAATGAATTTAGCCTTCTGGGTAGAGGTCCCAGGAGGCAGTGGCTTAGCTTCCAGGGTGCCATTGGGAGTCACCACAGAATAACCGCCTTTGGTTCCCCATTTTCAAGAAAGCCATGAATGATGTCTCCCCCCTGGGTGAAGTCAGGGAGCAGGGTAGCAGGGGTGATGCACCCGGAGAGTCAGGTCAGGTAGGAGACCCTGATATCTATTAAGCCTCCCACCAAGCCACTGATGCCCTATGGCTTCTAAAATGCTCTGAACCCCGGGGGTTTAAAACCTCTACTGGCTGTCCCAAGGTTAGTTTTGAGGCATCTTCAATTAAAATGGTCGTGGCAGCCACTGCTCTAAGGCAGGAGGGGCATCCGAGGAAACCGAGTCTAGTTTCTTTGAGAAGTAACCAACAGGTCTGGGGTTGGGTTCCAGAGTCCAAGTAAGACCTCTAAAGCCTGACCTCACCTTTCATAGAGAGTGAAAGGCTTCTCTAAGTTAGGGCCAGGGCAGGGGCAGAGGATAGTTTGGCCTTCAGGATTTTAATCCAGATCCTGCAGACACCAGCCATGCTCAGGGAAGTATGCAGCTGCTTCTGTGAGGCAGGGTCTGGAAGGCCTAAAATGGTCTGTTTCCTCTCCTTAGAGAGAGAGAAGTGGGGGTTAGATTGTGGCCCAAATAATTGCTAGATTGTCAGGCTATGTGGGCTTTAAGTAAGGAGGCTCTGTAGCCCCTGGAGGCTAGAGAATAGACAATCAGTCTGGGGTCTCCCAGGGCGTGGCTCTGTCTTTCAGGACTGCAGACCCAAATAAGACTGCAGTTAAGCTTCTCCAAATCTTTTAACTCTCTAACTAAGTTAGTGCTTAAAAAATTTCTCTGGAGGTCTGAGAAGAGAAAATTGGGTCCCCAGTTTTACTGTTAAATCATGCCCCAATAAGGAAGCAGGATAGAAGGGAATAATAAATGAGCATTTAAATGACAGGTCACCAAGCTGGTGAGGCATAGGAGAGGCCTGGAGACAGCTATTGGGTTCCCCTGCAATCCCCACTCTATGTGGGGAAGGGCAAGTGAGACCATAATTGCAGAGTGAGAGTGAAGGAGAAGCTCCTCCCCTAGCAAAAAGAAATTCAATAGTCCTAGGGCCACAACCGGGGATAGCCAGGAGGAGTTTGACCAAGCCCCAAACTCCTCCCAGAGAGTAGAGCACTGGGGGGTAGGGCAGCTCATCTCCTGTGGGCAGTCTCCCCTCCAGTGCTCCTCCTGCTCAAACTCAGGACAAGGACTGGCGAGTTTTAAAGCATGGACCTTTTGGGGTTCCCGGAAATAGAAGCCAAGAGTAGGGACTTTTCTCCAAATCTCTTTCATTCCGTGGCCTCTCTCCTCAGCTATAGCCTGATTCCTATCATTAAAGACTTCAAAAGCTGTTTTTAAGGAAGAAATTTGAGGGATCAAATCTGGCTTCTGAAGCTTCCTCCATGTATCCGGGGCAGATTGTTTAACATTAACATCTCCCCAGGATAGATCAAGGCAGGCGTTGGTCTTGGACCCCTCAAAAGGCTGGGTGGGGTACTCAGTGCAATGGCCAGGTTTCTCCTCAGTCTGGGAGAATTTGACATTGAAAGAGGCACCTCTGCTTTTGAGTGTGTCTCCTGGAGAGTCTGCTGCTTCTCCCAGGGGGGTAAAATCAGAATCCTGAGGAGGAGAAAAAAGGCTGGGAGTCTCAGGATCTGGTTCAGGTGAGGGAGGTAGAGTTAAAGAGATATTGTCCCACATAAGGTCCTGTTCTGGAAGGGATCCAGAAGCCTCCTGAAAGAGACTGCCTAGGGGTGCAGAGGAAGGCTTCTGTGTCCCTGGAGGAGCTGGAAGGAGGGAGTTTGATTTCCTTCCAGTAAATTTAAGCAGTAGCCTGCAATGCTGTTTTAATTTAAGCTGTTTAGTTTTGAGCTCTTTCAAGCCGAATTCGTCTCTGCCTGAGGAAGGATCCTTAGAAACAGAAGGGTTCTGTTCCATTTTGCCAAAAGCCTCCATTTCCCTGATTCTATAGCCTCTTGTCAGTCTCTAGACGTCTCTAGAGATGGAAAGATGACAAAATGCTCGCTGAGTAAGGGGACTTTTTTTGAGAGAATGCAGGAATTCCCATTTCAAGCAGTCCTGAGAGAATTCTGCTCCAGTGTTGAGCTCCAACAATCCAAATTTTCCTGGGAATTTGGATTGTTCTGACTAGAGAATAAAACAAGAAAAGGCTTTACCTTGTCCAGATTCTTAAGGATTCCCAGTCAGGGAACCAAAATTGATGTGGTTAATAGCAGTGCAGGGAGTTGTGAGAGTTGAGATGGGAATCCCCTCTGGTCGGCACACAGGTCCAACATGAAAGAATTCTCGAGCCCAAAAAGTCTGAATGGCAGAAAAGGAAAGTTTATTGTTCATTAAGAAGGAATTCTCTTAGCCGGCAAAATGGCAAAGATGTGTTTAACAGACCCTTGGTTCTATGGGCAAAATGTTGGCCTGGGGCTGGGAGCTGTCTGGGCTAATCCGATTGAATTAAAATCATTTTGATGACATTTTCCAAGAGTCTGGGAATTTCCTGAAGGGAATCCAGGCATCCCCAAAAACTTAATGAAGGGCGATTTGACCAAGATCTCTACTGAAGGAGATGCTTAACTTGGGGAGAACGTTGTCTGGGAAAGTATGCTTTTTCCCCTGGGAGAGTCTGAGACCCTGAATCTTGTTTTGGGGTTCATCCCCACAGTTTCTATTGATTTTGACAGCAACTCCTTGAGGTAGATACTGTAGATTTTATTATCCCACTTTCTAGATGAGGAAACTGACAGTTAAATAGATCAGATGATTTGCCTATAGATACCTAATAAGTTTTTGAGGCAGAATTCAAAATCAGGGCACTCCTAAATTCAAATCCTATGCCCTTTTTCTTCAGAAATCTCCTCTTCTCTGTCTTAAGTGCTTTAAATTATGTTTCTTCATTCCTAATCTAGAGCTATATTACTTTGGGGTTTTATTTTAACCAGATGAATTGTGCATTAATATACATCTTCTGAATATCATAGAAACAACTAAGTGGAATAAATTATTTTGAATAAAGGTAACAATGAGATAGTTTCTAAATATATATTATTTACTTCCTAAACACATTTCATTTTAAAAATCATTAGAATTGTAATCAAGATGAAAATATTTTTAATGATATTGGGGAAGGGGTTTAAAAAGACTCATTTAAGTAACAAATTTTAAAAGCTTAACATGTGTTAGTGATAGACTTTTTTCACTTTCCTGGTTACTTTTTATTTTTAAATTTTATTTATTTAATATTTTCCCCCAGTTACATTTAAAATAATTTTTTTTACATTTGTTTTTAAAACTTTTGAGTTCCAGATTCTCTCCCTTATCCCCACTCCTAATTCCCATTAAGAAACCACATGTGAAGTTATGTTTTCTTGTTGATTATTTTGAGTTTTGCTTTGTTTTATTGTTTGTTTTGTTTTTAGCACTAGAAGGACATTATTTAGTGTGCATATGGGATTTTTTCTTATAGTTACATCAAGGATATTACAGATAAAACTTAGACTGGTCTCACAATGATTTCATAAAAATGAGAAAGTGGATATATGTCTGTAATACCTTCTTAATTAAACTTTCAAAGTTCATTTTGCCATTTAAAAGAAAAGAAGTTTTATATATCTATATCTATATCTATATATGTATACACACACACACGCAGAGCCATATATATATAATGTCTTAAAAATATTTAAAGATTAACTACTTTCATCAATCCTACTTATTAACTGAAATTTTTGTATTTGCAATACTAGTCTTAGGTTGATCCAAAGATTGAGATTTTATTCATACACAACAATTTTAAAGTGATCTCACAAGAAAAAGCTTAATGGAGATCAGATGACCATAGTGGTCACTCAAAAGGGCCTCCTAAACCAGCAGCATGAGAAAGTTTCATTCAGAAACTATTCTAGTATCTTTGCCAAGAAAACAAGTAGCAAAAAGAGTAAACTATATCTCATTCCTTTCAAAATGAGTCTAGCAAAGTCTAGGGAAGCCCATTAACAAGTAGGATAGGAAATTATGCATATTTTAATGATAAAAACTATTGAAAAATAGCTATCAACTCAGAGTAGAGTTTTACTTTATATGTGTAGTGGTAATTCTGGGAAAAACCTTAGCTTATAAAGGTCAAGTTCTCCAACTCCACTAGTCCTGATCCATATATTGCCATATATTGCCCTTGGATATAGATGGCTTTAGAGGAGAGAGTGAGGTGACTTTACATAACTCTCTCTCACTTCAATCTACTTACAGATCATGGCTTCCTTCCTAATGTCATGATCCTCTTTGAGAACAAGGGACAAACAACAACAACATCAATAGCTCAAGAAGAGGAAGAGGAAGAGAAAGAGAAGGATGAGAAGAGGAAGAGGAAAAGGAGGAAGAAGAGGAGAAGCAAGAGAAAAAGGAAGAAGAGGAAGATGAGAAGGAAGAAGAAGATAAGGAGAAAGAGGAGGAGAAAAAGGAGAAGAAAGAGGAGGAGGAAGAGAAAGAAGAGGAAGAGAGAGAGAAAATAGAGATAAAGAAATGTTGAAGAGAGAGATATTCATTGCACATTAGGTTGGCAAAGTGCTTGACAAGTATTATCTCATTTGATCTTACAACAATACTGAAATTTTTTGCAAAGGAAGAACCTGAAGCTGATAGGACAAGTGACTTGATCAAGATTAAAGTAGATTTAAATTCAAGTGTTTTTGACTCAAAGCCCAGCATCCTTTACATTGTCACTTTGTTTCACTATTATATATTCCCTTTTATATGATATATATATATATATCATATACTATATCTATATGTGTACACATATAAATATGATTGACAGTAGAGATGAAATTAAAATAAACCTCTCTTTAATTTAAATGTAAGGATCCATGTCTTAAGAAGATAGGATGAAACATTCATTCTGAAACATCAATAAAGAGACAATATTACTTTTGAACATTAATAAGTCAAATTACAAAGTAAAATACATATATTTCAACTTTAATATAATACACAAAGGAATGGCAATCATGCAGCCTGATTTGATGGTCCCTCTAACCTATAAATGATTTTCTGTGGGATCCTAAGCTCTCATTTTAATAGATATTGGCTCCATGCAATGCTTCAGATTTTGAATTTGCTCACTTTAATAATAGATAGCTTCTGATATAAGATGCTCATGATCAAACAATCCCATCTAGCAAATCAGTTTTTTCCACCTGACCCCTCAAATGAAGCAAGTTTTGAATTTTACCTGATTATGTCATAATTCAAGCTCCTTTAGAAAATGTTCTGTTTTAAAGAAAATATGTCTGCATACTAAATTTAGCTCACTTTTCCACTTCAATAAGATTAAAGAATATTCCTAGTTAGTGGAAGAAAAGAATCACTTTCATCATTTTATTTTAGGCCTGGAAGAAGTAAGTCCAGTAGAATTTCACAATTAAATATTCTTATGTACATAGTACAAATCACCAAATAATCTTGGAAACTTCCCCTACTTTTGTTTGCTATTGATTCTTATGAGTTCAGAAAACATAAAAACTTTGCTATTGTATTTTTCCGTGCCTTGTATCACCATAGGAATAATTTCCCACAAATTTTAGGGAAGTTATTACCATCATAATCATAATGAAAATATCTGTTAATGCAGAATGAATTAATTTCTTTCATGTTTTGCTATGCCTGGCACAGGTCTCTTACAAAATTGTAAAATTGCAATGGTCCTTGCCTTTCAGGAACTAAATTAATATAACAACTTATGACTACTCTGTGCATTCCCTATTAAAATAAATGGATCATGATATACTTCAAATAGCAAGAAGCTTCATTATGGAAATCATCACTCAAATTTCTTATCAAATTTCCCCATGTCATGGGAAGCTAGGATGAATCTTTCTACAGGTAACAGAAAGGCCAGCAGCAACCCCCTTCCTATGTTTTTAGTCTCTTTGTGAGCCTAAAGTTTATTTTAGAGCCGACTTATGTTTGGGGGAAGGATGATACACTGCCTGAACCCTGAGGCATGGAGAATCCGAATGCATTTTTATTACTCTAACAATCAGGAGTAAGAGATTGGAACCTTTCTTTAAGAAATTGAATCTGGAGGTTTCTATATTTGCCTGAGGGGCTCTTTTTTTTTTTTTTTTTTAATGCTTCAAATGGAACTACAGGGCTGATAAACAACAGAGACTAAAAATGTGTTGCCCACCCCTGAAATACATTGTCCTCTTTGGAATCTTTCTTCAAAGTCTAAGTGATTTAAGAGAGGAGCTTTCAAACTTTGACAGGAGATTCCAAGTATAATAGCTAGGATAGAGTCCTTGAGAGTTCCTGGATTATGTCAAGGAGATAACAAATTGAGAACAAGCAAGGGCCAGAGACACCATATGAAGGAGCAAATCTGGACCTTACCTTTCATTCATACTATTAAGTCCTATCCACTGTGCATGTTCTGATGGATGCAGGATGCATGGCCAAGCATAGGAGAGAGTTATTTATCACTCTTATAATACTGAGTTCTTCCTTTCTTGGGAGATTCTCAATCACAGTCTTGAACAACTTTCTAATTCCCTGGAGAAGATAGAACTTCCCAAAAAGGGAAATTGCTTAACTGACTTGCACCAACCCCATGTGTGATATCACAAGATTAAAACTACTGTATCAGACCCTAGGGTATTGGGATTCACCAGCCAGGAAAGTTCTTTTTCATTTTATGGGGTTAGGGATGAGTCTTTTGGCATTCTTTCTTATCTATAATTACTTTGTCCTATATATCATGTTCCTTTATCTTGAGTCTGGTAAGGAAATTGAAAACATTTAGATGAAAGCTAGAAATGAATCTCAAATTCTTAGGAGAATTCTTGGGGCTGAGAAAGTGGACTATGAGCTACAGAATATAATTTATTATCAATTGGCTTCCCAGATTGAACCCAGTCCATCTGTCTGTGATTAATACAATGCTTTATAAGTCACTGTAAAATCTACATTGGATTATCAAATAATTTCCCATTGAAATTAATCTGTCAGTTGAAAAACCCTGTTTAAAAAAAAAAAAAAAAAGTCCTTCAATCCCAAATTATTTCATGTTTGAAACAAAAGAAGCCTTGAAGATGAAAGTCAAATGCAATTATCTGGTAAAATTATTTATTTACTACATTTTCAGAGATGAGGAGAACTTGCAACATATCATATGACTTTGAACAATAAACATTTTTTCTAGGGAAGAAACTTTAGATTTCAACATTATCTACTTAAATTTAAGAACAAATCCAAATTGAGGTGTCAGAAACCTCTAAATCCCATTATTATAATCATTTTTCATTGTAGGAAATTCCAAATGTGACTATTATTTTGGTAAATCATTATTGTGATTTCTTTTTCTCCCCTTCTCTACTCCCCTATCCCCACCTCTCCTAGTAATTGGTCAGTACTCTCTTATATCCATATTAGATTCTAGTTTATACTATATAGTTATCTGAGTTGCTGTTATCTTCCCTACCATAATATAAATAAATAAATAATAGAAATAAAGTTTAGGAACTGTGCTTTATTTATCTTTGTACTTTCTTTAGGGCCTAGAATAAGACTTTATAGTTAGCATATATTCAATAATTATTGGCTAAATTAAAGCAATTTGAATTAAAGTTGTTAAGTGTGAATTTTAGAACAATTTAAAGTATTATCACGGATTATTTAAATAATTTCTATGGCTAAATCATCCCTATGTGTCTTTGTGAAGGAGGAGCAGAGTCTTTGGAGAAGATATTAGCAGATTGGAAGAGCATCATGTCTTCCATAGCTATGTATTCCTCTAATTACAAGCTAATCTATACTTCTAGTCTGTACTTCTAGTACCCAACTGAAAAACTTCGCTGTTCCTCTACATTTTTTTTGTCACCAATTTTCATCAGTGGTGTCCCAGAGTGCCATTGTATGGAAGAGATTAAGGAGTATTGTAAAGTAGCAGGTGCCCACTTGACATGACTTCTGTCCCTTGCAGCAGCAATAGCAGTTCGGTTTTTTAAAGCATTAAAAGACATTTCACTACAACTCTGGGAATTGTCATCTTAACAAGACTTTGACTCAGAAAACATGATTTCCTATCTTACTTTGGCTATTTGCTCCACAATCTTGGACTAGTCATTGTTTGTGGGATAAATAAATAGATTATCTAAAGAGGTTCTGAACTGCATGTCCCTGTGAAGAGAACAATATATAGGTGAAACAAGGAGGAAATTAAATTACTTGGGTCCTGATTATATTCACGTAGCAAAATTAGGGAGTATGGTATAGTAGAAAGTGCAATTCTTTGAGAATTAGAAGTGCTGGGTTCAAAATTAAGTTCTGTAGCTTATTATTACCGTGAACTTAGACAAATCATTTTTGTGCCTGTTTTCTTTTATATAAAATGAGATTTCTTCCTCATCAAGTTGCATGATTCTATGTTATTATTTACCTGCCTCTGTCGAAGTAAATAATGTCTTAATTCAATGTGTGTTTTGATATGGATTTCTGAGATCTGCTTAGTTTAAATTGAGTTGTCTGGAATCTAGAAAAAATGTTTTGCTCCTGTTCTGGACTGTTTTTACCCTATATATTATTGTTATTTAAATGCAAAAATACACAACAAAAGGCACCCTTGTTTGTTCATTTCACTTGTACTCTTGTTTCTCACCTTTCCCTCCTTATTAGTAGCAGAAGATAACTCTGATATATTAGCTCCATTCTACCTTTTATCACTTTTTTTCTGATTCATCTTTCCTTTTCTTTCTTTTATTATCACACTTTCTCTGCTTCTTTGACATATTTTTTGTCTCCATTTCTCTCTTTCTAAATCCAGTTTTCTCTGTCTACTTTTCCAATAAGTAAATGACTTTCTAATTCTAAAAACTATCCAGTTTGGGTATCTTCAAACCAGTTGAACTGGCAAAGTGACACCTCCTTCCTTGAGTCAGATTGTCATGTTGCCAGGACAACTGCTGATGTGATCAAGCCCAAATCCTTTGCAATAGAACACTGCTTCTTGTTGTCATGACAATCTCTAAGACTCCTTGCTTTACCTCTCCTGTTGTCATTTAAATATTTAAAATCTATATTTCTTTAGTCCAGAATCTGAAAAAAAAATTGTACACTTTCAATTCATTCCAAGCTGCTAAACATTAGATGACTGAATTTGGATAGGAATTTGGATGTTTACCATCTTTGTGAAGAAATAGATATAGGTCATAGGGTAGAGATAATGGCCTTGGAACTCAAGTGATTACTAAATGATGGCTATTTAAGGCACTAATCTCTTTATCTGCTACTTTGGAAGAGTTGTAGGTTGTGTATATGTGTATGTGTCTGCACCTGGTTAGAATTTGTGATTTTTGGTGCAATAATGTGCATTGTGGGCCCTTAAAGTGGAATCTGTATGTAAGAACTAAGCATGTCCTGTTGCCTTCCTTACACAAAGGTATTGAACTTTCACACTGAAGTAAACAATAAGCAATGGATGTTAAAGAAAAGTTAGTCTTTCCTTGGCTTTGAAAAGGACAGATTTTTTATTAATAATATGCTAATTACAACTCTGACAGGTTTTAATGGATGATTTCATTGATCATGAAGGCTACAAGTACCATCTTTGACAATATACTAATCTCTCTCCCTGTCCTCTCCCTCTTTCCCTCTCCTTCACCTTCACTATCTCTCCCTTTCCCTCTCCTATTTCTCTCCCTCTCCTTTTTCACCCTCTTTCTCTCCCCCTCTCTCTCCTCTTCTACCTCTCCCCTTTCCTGTCCCTCTCCCCCTTTCTCTGTCTCTCTGTCTGTATGTATGTGTGTTTGTCTATTTGCGTGTCCCTCTTCCCTTCCCCCCCTCAATTTTGTGTCTCTAGGATCTACTTCCAGATCTGCAAATCTGATGAGGTGGCAAAGAAGAAGCTTCTTATTATTCCTACTAAACACTCCCTCTGTTCTTTATCATGTTGAATTCCACAGTATTCCACAAACACTCCTCTGGCAGAACTTTTGACTCCTCCCTTCTGTTGCTAAATCCAAAACCAATACTAAATCAAGCACTTGAATTAGTTTACATTCTCTCTTTCACTATTGTCCTGGAAACCTTTGGTTGAATAACCTTTGTGAGTTATCTGTTTAACATTTTACTCCAACAGGAGCTATTGGAATCCCAATCCTAGAGCATTAGTTTATAATGAGATTATAGAAAATAAGATCTTTGTTTCTCAAAAGAGAAGTTCTGAGAACCAGATTGAGACTTCTATAGTATAGTAATAGATGATTATAGGATCAATCATTTCTAAAAAGAGCTGAAATGGATCTCAGAAGACATCTAGTTAAGCCTCCTCAAGATGAAGCTCAGGGAAGTATATGACTTGACCAAAGTCACTAGATAATAAATTTCTAAGACAGGATTTGAATTTGGATCCTTGATTTCAGGGTCAAGATTCTTTATTTCAAGTCAAGCTTTTTCCCAATAGAGAGCAACAGTCATACTTTCCTTGCAAATACTCAATGTCCTCAAGGAATTAATTCTGGTGACATAGTAGATGGACAAAGACTGCAGTTTGGAAAAGGGTAAAGAATTCTGCTACTCGTGATCTGTTTGGATAACCACTTTCCTTATATAGGTCTAACTTTTCTCATCTGTAAAAAGAGTTTAGATTAATTGATTGCCGAGGTCTTTTCTGACTCTAACTTGTCTCTAACTTTTTGTTCTAAGCCAAATTTACCAATTTCAACCATCCTGGCAAGTTCACTGCTGCCTTCACCAAATTAGAGTTGATGGATCTTTCTCCATTGCCTTGGACTAAAGTGTGCCTACATAGTAAAGTCATTAAATCTATTTCATGCAGCTGCGTTGGATGCTAACACAAGGAAGGTTGGGTTCAGAAATCATTTCCAGTCTCCTAGGAAATTTTTTCAGTCCATTAAGTACCTGTCAAGATCATCAATATCTCTAAATAGTTGCCAATCCATTGAAATTCCTAGCTTCCTGAATTTACTTCAAATACTAGCTCTTCCACACTCTTCTTCAAACAATCCAGTTGTTAGCATTCTTCATACCTTCAAAATCACCTTATATCTATTTTGTACTTATCTATACGTGGGACATACACACACATGTATACATAGATATGTGTGTATAAAACGTGCGTGTGTGTGTGTGTGTCTGTGTGTGTGTATATATATATATATATATATATATATCTCCACCCTTCCCCCATAGAATGTACATTTCTTGAGGGTAGTAACTGTTTTGTCTCTAAATCCCTAATGTCTTAATTAAGCAATCAATTAATAAATGCTAGCTGAAGTAAGCTGACCTAAATCTAGAAGCTGATGTATGTTGAAGAGTTCCCATATGTGTTTAAGGATAAAATATATAAAGAATTACGGGTCCTTTGGCAGAGTTTATCGCATGCATTTTTAGACTAACAACAACCCTGAACAAGACTGAAATCCATTCCAGGAAAAAAGCCTACATGCAGCCAAAGATTTCCATCAGCAATTCAAGCTAAATGCTGCCACTAATTTATGCTCTTTAGATCTTCCCACCCAGATCTGAAATGGAACAACAAAGTGGAAAAAAAAAAATAAAAGACACCATTTTTCTCTCCCTGCAGAACAACCTGTGAAATCAAGTTTTAGGCAAAACATAAGGATTCAGAGTAGAGGGAATTATAGACATCTCTAAATGTCTTATCTCTCTACCTAGAAAGACAATACAGTATGTTAGAATGAAAATTGAACAGCAACTTTTAAGGGCTGTATTCTACTACTGACTCAGTAGTATTTGAATGAGGCTTTTAGGTTCAAGGATCCTATGATTTTGTCAAGTTCTTATGAAAATTTCGCTCCTGCTCCTTAAAGTTCCAAAGTAGATGGAGAAAGTAGCTTAGAGAGGACTTCACCATATGAACAATTTGCCATAACTGTTCTGATTTGCTAGACTTTGATGATAAAAATGACTTAGACTTCAATGTCTTTAATGTCTTAAATTTTTTTCCCCCCTGAGGCTGGGGTTAAGTGACTTGCCCAGGGTCACACAGCTAGGAAGTGTTAAGTGTCTGAGACCAGATTTGGACTCAGATTCTCCTGAATTCAAGGCTGGTGGTCTATCCACTGCGATACCTAGCTGCCCCTAATGTCTTAAATTTCAAGAATTGAGTTTCCAAGGCTAACCTAACCATCATTTAATTCTATCTATCCTAAATGATGGCAAAACTTGGACATGTTATGGATATTATATCCACTAATATTGAGCACCTTAATCAGCATTAATTAGAAAATATTTTGTTAACATTAATGATAAGAGGACAATGACAAATCTTGAAATGCAATTAGTGAATTGATAATTAATTTATGAAACTAAAATTACCCTTGGTTCTTTGGGTATTTGCCAGGAAAGGCCATCAAATGGACTATTTATGCCTAACCTGTGGTAGAGATTCCAAGCTCATATGGGACTGATGAGTCACAGTGAAACACATTTTACTTTGACCCTAAAATCATGATGTCATTGGTCTTCATCAGGTATGAAGGACAAAAAGAAAAAGAAAAAAAAACACCTTCAGATATCTGGAACTTTTTTTTGAGATCTGCAATATTATAGAACCAAAAGGCCTTGACAGGAAAGGTTAGATGACTTCCCAATTCAGTACATATTACCAACATATGATTTTTGATTAATATGTCATACAATTTGTAAATTATGCCCCTCTGATCTTTGGGGAAACTTGTATGTGACTTCTAGGTTTCCCCTTTGCAACTTTATTTCCTATTATTACCATTTCATACTAAGTACTTATAAATTTATTGATCATAGAAGGAAGAGATGGTTAGGGAAACCAAAACAAAAAACAATTTTAATATAACCAAATACCCAAATATTATTAATCTTCCATGATTAGATTTTTTGGTTTTTAAAATTAACAATAATAACTTACATTTGTAGTATTCTCTCTAGGCTCATCCCCTCAGGCTTCTGAGGACTTAAAATTTCTATTTACTGTCTCTCCTAAGCCCCCATCCAGTTGTTCTCAAGCATCAATTAACCAATTAAAATAAATTAGCTTATGCAAAAGACTATACCAAGATGGTATAGCAAGAACATTAGTTACAAAAAAATTCCCCTAAACACGAAAGGGAGTATATTCTCCCCTTATACAACATACAAGTTTTTTGGGGATAGTGAGCTCACATTTAAAAATGAATACTAGTTAAGTAGACACAAAGGGAATATGTGAGGTCAAGGGGTACCTTGCAGCTCCTGGCCCACAGAGTCCTTTTCCCTCTTTATGGAGTTCCCACTAAATTTGCTTTAGAGTATTGTATTAAAAATTGATGAGTTGCACTCCTGATGAGCTGAGTTAGTTCTTTATTTGGTATGCTATCTCAACTAAGAAGTCAGTCTAACTCTGGGCTAAAAAAAAGAAGAATGTTTGGCTATTGCACTGGTTCCTCATTGGACTCAGCTGCTGCTCCTACTGCCTGTAGTTCCTACTAAAAATCCTGATGACTTTATGGCTATCACAGTTTCACTTTAACCCAAGATAAACCAAAAAGGAGAACCAGGAGCCAGTGGAGAGGAAATAGCCAGCTTTCCATAGCCACAACCCTGAAAATATACTTTTGAGTATGAAAGAAGAATGAGAAGTAATGCTCCTTGCACCCTTTGAATAATACAGAACTGGCTCAGCTTCTGCTCAATCTCCAGTATTTGAGATCCTCAAAAAACCATAATACTCTCCATGACCCCCCACATAACCAGCTCCTGTTACTCATGCCCAGAAATATGCTCACCACTACTCTTAATGCTGGGCTGGAATCAGGCTCAGTACATTTCTTTTTTTTTTCCTTCCTGCTTTATTTTTCCAATGACATGTAAAAACAGTTTTCAATATTCATTTTTTCTAATATTTTGAGTTCCAAATTTTTCTACCCTTTCCCCAAGACAGCAAACAATCTGATATAGGTAATACATGTACAATCATTTTAAATATTTTCCATATTAGTTGTGTTGTAAAAAGAAAATCAGAATAAAAGGAGAAAACCACTAGAAAGAAAAAGCAAACAACAAAAGAAAGATGAAAATAGTAGGCTTTGATCTGCATTCAGTCTTCATAATTCTTTCTCTGGATGCAGATAGTATTTTCCATTTCAAATCTATAGGAATTGTCTTAGATCACTGTAAGTCTATTATGATTGATCATCATATCTTGCTGTTACTGTGAACAATGTTCTAGTTTTGCTCACTTCACTCAGTATCAGTTCATGTCTTTTCATGCTTTTCTGAAATGACAGTCTCGTATTTAAATGCTCGGTTTAAACCTATGGGGAAGGACAAATCAAGACATTCTAAAAACTAGTCCCTCAATGGTCCTTCCTCCCATTCCTTCTTCTTTATTTTAAAAAATACTACTGAAAGCAAATTAATTAGTTTGCATTTTGAACTCATTTTCTATACCCATAATCTAAAATAGTTTTCCAGGGTCCTGGGGCGGCTCCCATATTGTCCTTGTGGAATGCTTCCCTCAGTTTCTTTGTACTAAAGAATCTCAGAAGAAAGATCCATGTGGCACAGATTTTAAAATGCCTCAAATATGCAGGTATGAATCACACTTATCAACCTCCCACTTCCACCCAAATACAGAGTTATTCAGATTTTTCACAATGGTTATAGAGTTACCTCTTTCTAAGTACACAAAAACATCCTGCTTTAGTGAGTAAGACAGCCTTCTTCCACCAAAAAGCAATTTTTTTAAATAAGCAAAGGAAAAGAAAATTAAGTTTACCTTTTCAAAAGAAAGGCTTATGTTTCCCAGACTTTGTAAAACACTCACTGAAGTTATCAAGGACCTGGGCACTGATTATGTATTATCCCTCCCACTTCAGATGAAAAACCAAATTGTTCTATAATTAAATTCCCCTGTGATTCTTTCAATACATAGGGCTATCTAACTGGGTTTGAACAAAATTATTAGATGTCCCTTTCTACACAAGGTACACAAAATTTTTTCCTGTTGTTCCCCTACCATAAGTGACTAACTGAGAGTCAATCTGACTGAGGTAGAATAGTATAGGAAAAAAATTCCGTTCTAAGATATGTATTGCATTTCCCCATTGATCCAAGTTGGATATTTCAAAAATAACTGATATAAGTGCTGATATGAATTTCAGGTACCCTAGCAGGCCAAGAGGGTGACAAATATCTGTAGCAGACGGAACCTTATTATCTCCCTTAATCATCCTAAAATTGGTACTCATCTACTCATTTATGGACGAAATTTAATGAACACTCACTGCATGAAAGATACTGTACTCAGGGCAGAGAAGCAAATACATGTTATACTTTTGAGATGCTTATAATCTAGCTGAAGAGATAGGGCATGCTTCTAAAACTTTATTTAATACACTTCTGATTAACTGCCAAATTATTGGAATTCAACTATATACAACTACAAACTATGTAGCACTTAGGGCAAAATGACTATAATTATAAAATACATGGTGTTTTATATTAAGCAAAAATATCAGCCATACAGAGAGAGAAACAAATAAGATCACTTCCATCAATTGACTGGATTACAGAAAAGGTTCCTACTTGGACTCTTCTCCAATTTTCTCTTTCTCTTCTTTCTTTTGTCTTTCATATAACAACCAAACTGTTATTCTGAAAACAAATTTGACTGTCAACCCATACTCAAAAATTTTAAATGTTCTCATATTATCTCTAGGATAAAGTACAAAATCTTCAGCCTGGTTTTTGAAGCTCTATATGATTTGGCTTTCACTTATTTTTTTAATCACATTCTATATTGTTTTCTTTTCTGAACTCTCTGTTCTTGTCAAACAACTTATTGTTCTCTGAGCATAATATTCCATCTATCTCCATGCATTTGTGTAAGTTGCATCCTATGAATGGAAGTCATTTTTATCTCTGCTCTGCCTTATACAATCTCTACTTCCTTTCTGAACACAGGACAGATATTACCTTTTTCAAGATGTCTTTCAAAATCTACCACTCCCACCCCCATTACTAGCACTCTTTCCTCTTTGAAATGATGTAATGCTTTTCATATACCTTGTGTTTATTTACATTTATACAGTCTATACCAAGAGAAATTAATTCAGACTATTCACTGGAAGGACAAATATTGAAGCTTCAGCTTAATATATTTTGGCAGCATAATGACAATACAAGGCTCATTAGAAAAGGTCCCAATGTTGAAAAAGATTGAAAGCAAAAAAGGAGGCAACAAAGGATGAGATGGATAGATAGTGTCATGAAAGCCTGCCAGACTTTGGGAGATAACGGAGAATAGAAGGTATGCCATGGTCCATAGGGTCACAAAGTATGGGACATGACTGGATGATTGAACCACAACAATCACATCACTCCAGTACAAGATATGCTCCTTGAAGGCAGAAATCATGTTGTTTTTGTCTTTATAGCCCTTGTGAATTGGGCATAATCAGTGTATAAGAAATAATTTTTAGACTAAATTGTTTTTAATTTTTTATATATCTTCATTTTTACATATTTCCATATGAATTGGGTTGGGAGAGGAAAGTCAGAGCAAAAGGAAAAAAACACAAGAAAGAAAAAGAAGAGAATGAGAATTTTCACATTGTAGACTGAATTGTTAAAGTACCAATAAAAGAAAATGCTGAAATAACCACCTTTATAGATAGAATGGAAACTGAATGACTAATTGTAATAGTTATTAGTATACATACATGGAGTAACATAGTTATCATCTACCCAGAAAATGAGTCTGTTTTCGTGTGTGTGTGTGTGTGTGTGTGTGTGTGTGTGTGTGTGTGTATATATATATATATATATATATGTATATATATATATATATATAATGTGTGTATGTATGTGTATAAATGTGTATTGTTTGTAGACACAAAAGTGTGTACATATATGTAAAAGATAAGAATAGGTTATTCCTTAAATGTTCTTATTTAGTATTCAAACTTTAATTTTTAAACCTCTTATTTCTTTTTTTTATTTATTTAGAATTTTTTTCACATTATATATGCATGAGTAATTTTTTTATAACATTATCCCTTGTATTCATTTTTCCAAATTATCCCTCCCTCCCTCCATTCCCTCCCCCCCGATGACAGGCAATCCCATACATTTTACATGTGTTACAATAAAACCTAGATACAATATATGTGTGTAAATACCATTTTCTTGTTGCACATTAAGTATTAGATTCCGAAGATATAAGTAACCTGGGTAGATAGACAGTAGTGCTAACAATTTACGTTCACTTCCCAGTGTTCCTTCTCTGGGTGTAGTTGTTTCTGTCTATCATTGATCAACTGGAAGTGAGTTGGATCTTCTTTATGTCGAAGATATCCACTTCCATCAGAATACATCCTCATACAGCATTGAAGTGTACAGCGAACTTCTGTAAACCTCTTATTTCAACAGATGTACCTCATTTTGACTCTTATTTTCATATTGGTTTCTGTTTATTCTGATTTTCTGACTTCATTTTTCCAGTTTGAGAAAAATATTTAAACTCTTATCACATAAGTCATATAAGACTGCTTACCCTCTGCTCTTCTTCCCTTTAAAGTCTTAATAATTTGCTTCTTTCAGAAAACCATTCTGATGCTCTTCTACAAAGTCATAAATATATTATTTAGAAAAATACTAAAGAATTGTTATCACTAACTCTCAAAACTCCTGAGTTTATCATTTTTTAAAATCCAAGTTTTTACTTAAATCCTGAGCTCTTAATAAGGATCAGTACCTTTCTATTGGTCTTGAACTATACAGACTTTTGAGTACTTAATAAGTACTTATTTACTTGGATACTTTGAAAGATCCATGATCTCATCTTCATGGGTACTCCCCTCCACCAACGCACATCACAACATTCCCACATTCTCTAGTGGAAAGGCTGTATGTACCAACAGAGGCGAATTCTGGTACACCAGCCATACGTTGTTGAAAAAGGGTCCAACAAAGAACTGTGTACTTGTCTATTAAAGAGCAGCTTCCAGGGGCTCTTCACCTGAAGGTGAATATAGATGACTTAAGCTACACCTTGAGAAACAGATACATTTATTTAAAAGTATAAGAAAAAATAACTAAGGCTGCACATTTGGCTCAAAAAAAAAAATATATATATATATATATATATTTAAGGATTTCTCAAAATCTGAATTTGACATGTTTCTTTCAGGTAACTTTTCAAGTAAGCGAACTTAGTTCCCAACTTTCACTATTTTATTAACTAATAAATTTGTATAACACTGATAAGAAAAACTGGGAAGATTGTACAAACTACAGCTCAATCAAAAATTCTAGCTTATTATCTGGATGCTTGAAATATGTTGCCCATTTTCTAAGAGCAGTCATTCTTTGGTTCATTTTCAGAAATATTGAGATAGATTAATTTGATATCTTCTATGATTAAAAAATGCATAAAGTATGAAATGTTTTATGTGGTCTGTGTTCAATACTTCCTTCTAATACTAAAACTATATACAAATTAAAGGAATAAAGGGGCTTAGGGTCTTAAGTCAGTAAGGTGCATCTTCCTGAGTTCAAATCTGTCCTCAGGCACTTAACAGCTATGTGACATGGCTCTGTCATGCCTCTGTAAAATGAGCTGGAGAAGGAAATTGAAAACTATTCTAAAATCTTTACCAAGAAAACTCCAAAGAGGGTCTTGAAGCATCAAATGAGTCTAAAAATGGCTGAACAATAAGAGCTATAATTTCTTTGGTATAGGAAACTCCCAAGTGAAAAAAACTTGCTCTATCAATATCACTCAGGACATTCTCTATAAATTATAGCCTTAAATTGTTCAATATTTATGTTTTTGGAGCTTTGAGAGGTCATGAACAGTTGGTATATTTCAGAAGCAAGGGGTAAATACAGCTTTTCTTGAGCAGTCTCTATCCATTACTTCACAATGATTCTATTATAAGAAGTTTTAGAAAAACTTTCTAGCTTCAGGGAGCAAGGGAAAATATTCAGGCTAATAAGGGATATGAAGAGAGTACAGGATTAGAATAGGAAGACAGTTCAAATTCTGTCTTGAATGTTTAGTAGATGTATGACCCCGTATAAGTCATTTAATCTCTGTCTGCCTCAGTTCCCTAACCTAGTAAAATGGGTTTAATAATAGCACCTACTTCACAGAGTTGTTGTGAAGATACTGGAATGAGAATAAATAAGAACTTTGTAGTCCTAAAAGTACTATCTAAATCTATTGTGATGTTACTTTGAAGAATTTAGAACTAAATGCAACCAGGTCTCTAAATAAGAAAAGGTTAAACCCCAACAGTGAAATACTTAATTTGGGTTATTTCTAGTATATTTTTGTCAAGGAACATTAAAGAAAGATGAGGGTTCACTAAAGAAAAGAATTACTTCTGAATTTTTTTTGAAAGCAGGAAAAATTAATTCAGTGCCTAAAGGGACAGACTAAAATCATTTTAAGTTTTTTTCACAGTTGAATTACTTAGATGAAATTTATACAACAATCATAAGAAATATTTCCAGGACAAGAAAATTAGGGATGCTAATGTGATTTTCGTTTGGGAGTGCATTATAAATTCTGAGCATCTTATTTCCTTTACTTCCTCCAAGATTCCTGTGGCCTTGAGCTCCAAGTCATTTTTATGCTGCACCTGTAAGGAAGAGAACTTCCCTTGAAACCTTTCTTTTCCCCCTGGATCTAGTAGCTGAGTAAGCCTTTATGAGCACTTCAGCACCAAAGCAGTCCATCCTCCCTGAGGCAGTGTGATTTATGCTCTAAGTAGGTACAGACACATACACAACACTATGAACAATATAAACTGCCTTTTCAATTTCATTCCAAATATCCTGCTGTTCAGATATGGAATGTCATATTGAAGTGTGCAGAATATTTCCATTTTGAATAGGGATTTCCTGTTCTTTGTGCAATAGAGGTTTTAGTTTGAAGACAAAAATCATCAAAACCAAATTCTTCTCAGTTGACTCTTTCTGTATAGTGGGATTCTTCCTCTAGCATTACAAAGTTTATCATTGCATTGCAAGTGAATGGCAGAAATGCATAATGAATATTCAGCAACTAGCCAGTGAACCCTCTGATGGTCAGCAAATAGTTCTATCTAAAAAATATGTATCTGTAATAACTGAAAAGTGGAAGGAAAGAAGTTAGAGCTAGGTGACATTATTTAACATCATACAGATACAACTTGAAAGATTTAGGATAAGGAAGAAAATGGAAGGGGAAAGAACAATCCAAAATTTCCCTGAGTTACCAGCTGAGAGAAGACCAAAGTTCATATCTTGACTCCGATACTGTGTGGTCATGGGCCAGCTAATTTTGCATGTGAGTTTCAGGCGACTCTCCAAACCTATAAATTCCAGATTGTTCAAAATCTATTTTGGTGGAGGAGGTTCCTTTCCCCAACCTCACCCCACCTCATATCAAGATTCTTAACTCATTAAACCACTTAATGATTGGTCAGGAACATCGGGCTTAGTTAATGAAAAAAATTAGTATACATGATATGTATTTATGAATACACGCACATGTACACACATGTATGTATGTATGTGTGTGTATATATATGTACCCACACATGCTCAAATATATATAAACTTCTGATGGAATTTCATTTATCAAATCCTCACCTTAAGTTGTTGACTAGCTTTTAAAAATAAGAACAGACTACCTCTTGACATATGTGGGTAAACCATAACGTATAGAAGATCTTAAAAGATCTTTAAAATACAAAGAACACTGTTCAGCATTTACTATATTAATAAATTACACTTCTGTTGAAAATCTTCCTATAAGTATTGAAAATCTGGAGGTAATTCAAATAACTTGAAACGTTTTCATCTTAGAATATTATATGGCTTTGTCAGAGGAGTATAAAAAAGAGATAGTGTCTGATGTTTCAAGTATAATAATAAACAATACTATTAAGTTTCTGAGATCAGATAAAGTGAATCATATTTCAAACTCCAGATGATGTGGGGCATTCTAAAACCTGATTAAAGTTATATACATTAAAAATTATGATTATATTTAGTTGTACAAATGTATTATCAATATTCTTAGCTTAATCATACAGGAAAAAAGTAGTTTCCACTCTTTTGTTCAACATCCTTGATTGAATTAAGTTCATTTATTCTTGGCCTGCAGTTATTTGGATCTTTTCTGAAAGTAATTTCAAGCTGAGATTTTTTTTAAAATGTATTCATACCAGCCAAAAGGATTTAGGCACCATTTGCAAATATTTTCTTAGATGGAATGCCATCAAAAAATGATGACCTGATCTATTAGATAGGTGACCATGATAACGTTGGGTTCTACAACAAAAGCTGTCTTTTTTGCACAGAAAATGAAACATCTGACAACTCTGGCTACCATTAAGCATGTTCAGAATCCAAATATGCAGATGGTTCATCAATTAAATAGACATCAGCAGGTTTGCCCAGACAAAGATATAAAGCAACATCTTATAATTCACCTCTAGATAATGTCTGCAATTCTTGATCTATGATGTTTTCAATCTGCAAAGGCTTCATTACATTAGTGACAAATTGGGGTAAGTATAAGCCTCTCATAACTTCTCACATAGTAATTGGCATTCTATTCCTGTTTGGGACTGGTCTTCAGTGTTTACAGCTGATATTTAGAACTGATACCTCCCTTCCTTCATCAGGTTTAAGTTGGTCAGCAAACATTCTGATGAACCTAATTTTGCTAGTACCATTTTCTACTAGCTTCACTGTGATTTCTGAATGCATAAATTCTCCATCAATGATTGCAAACTCAAATTTACCCAACTTTTTCTTCTTTCCTGGATATTTATACATACACATATTTTCCACTTCTTCCTTAATTGCAATCTCAGCCACTTTAAAAACCAGTGATGCATCTCTGAATTGGAAGATTTCTGTAGGAACATAACCATCTAAGAAAATATTTATACCTTCTCTTATGCTAAAAGGCATTGTGACAATACTATAAGCACTTAGCTCTTCATGCAAACAGCAGATGAAATCAGAGAGGTAATTTAAAACACTTAGATTATGCTACACAACAATGATATGTCTTTTAGGATTTATGAGTGACAGTATAGTCATGGCAGTTTTTTAGCTGCTGCTTAATATCTAGGTAGCTAGAAGGTTCATCAAATATGATAATATGTGCTTTTTGTATGCAAACAAAAGCAGAGATAACCTTTGCAACTCTCTTTTTGAAAGGTACTCAACATTTCATTCTTTGAAATGAGTTAAGTTAACCTGCTAACACACAATATCTTGGGTCTTTGTTTTATCCTTCTATTCAAAATAGAACTCACAGTGGTCTTTGAAGCTTTGAGAA